>NC_047037.1:33910911-34226199 GCF_011762595.2 Tursiops truncatus
TCAATGGTGAAAATTTTGAAAATTTTTTCAATTGAAACTTCAAAAATTTCCACTAAAATCAGGAAAAAGACAAGGTTGCCCACTCTCACCACTATTATTCAACGAAGTTTTGGAAGTTTCAGCCACAGCAATCAGAGAAGAAAAAGAAATAAAATGAATCCAAATTGGAAAAGAAGAAGTAAAGTTGTCACTGTTTGCAGATGACATGATACTATACATAGAGAATCATAAAGATGCTACCAGAAAACTACTAGAGCTAATCAATGAACTTGGTAAAGTAGCAGGATACAAAATTAATGCACAGAAATCTCTACCATTCCTATACACTAATGATGAAAAATCTGAAAGTGATATTAAGGAAACCCTCCCATTTGCCATTGCAACAAAAAAAAATAAAATATCTAGGAATAAACCTACCTAAGGAGACAAAAGAACTGTATGCAGAAAATTATAAGACACTGATGAAAGAAATTAAAGATGATACACATAGATGGAGAGATACACCATGTTCTTCAATTGAAAGAATCAACATTGTGAAAATGACTCTATTACCCAAAGCAATCAACAGATTCAGTGCAGTCCCCATCAAACTACCACTGGCATTTTTCACACAACTAGAACAAAAAAAATTCACAATTTGTATGGAAACACAAAAGACCCTGAATAGCCAAAGCTATATTGAGAACAAAAAATGGAGCTGGAGGAATCAGGCTCTCTGACTTCAGACTATACTACTAAGCTACAGTAATCAGGACAGTATAGTACGGGCACAGAAACAGAAATATAGATCAACAGAATAGGATAGAAAGCCCAGAGATAAACCCATGCACATATGGTCACCTTATCTTTGATAAAGGAGGCAAGAATATACAGTGGAGAAAAGACAGCCTCTTCAATAAGTGGTGCTGGGAAAACTGGACAGCTACATGTAACAGTATGAAACTAGAACACTCCCTAGCACCATACACAAAAATAAACTCAAAATGGATTAAAGACCTAAATGTAAGGTCACTCCACTGTCAAACTGTTAGAGGAAAACATAGGCAGAACACTCTATGACATAAATCACAGCAAGATCCTTTTGAACCACCTCCTAGAGAAATGGAAATCAAAACAAAAATTAAAAAATGGCACCTAACGAAACTGAAAAGCTTTTGCACAGCAAAGGAAACCATAAACAAGAGAAAAAGACAATGCTCAGAATGGGAGAAAATATTTGCAAATGAAGCAACTGACAAAGGATTAATCTCCAAAATTTTCAAGAAGCTCATGCAGCTCAACATTAGCAAAGCAAACAACACAATCCAAAAATCGGCAGAAGACCTAAATAGACATTTCTCCAAAGAAGATATACAGATTGCCAACAGACACATGAAAGAATGCTCAACATCATTAATCATTAGAGAAATGCAAATCAAAACTACAATGAGATATCATCTCACACCAGTCAGAATGGCCATCGTCAAAAAATCTAGAAACAATAAATGTTGGAGAGGGTGTGGAGAAAAGGGAACACTCTTGCACTGCTGGTGGGAATGTGAATTGGTTCAGCCACTATGGAGAATAGTATGGAGGTTCCTTAAAAAACTACAAATAGAACTACCATATGACCCAGCAATCCCACTACTGGGCATATACACTGAGAAGACCAAATATCAAAAGAGTCATGTACCAAAATGTTCATTGCAGCTCTATTTACAATAGCCCGGAGATGGAAACAACCTAAGTGCCCATCATCGGATGAATGGATAAAGAAGATGTGGTACATATATACAATGGAATATTACTCAGCCATAAAAAGAAACGAAATTGAGCTATTTGTGATGAGGTGGATAGACCTAGAGTCTGTCATACAGAGTGAAGTAAGTCAGAAAGAAAAAAACAATACCGTATGCTAACACATATATATGGAATATAAGGAAAAAAATGTCATGAAGAACCTAGGGGTAAAGCAGGAATAAAGACGCAGACCTCCTAGAGAACGGACTTGAGGTTATGGGAGGGGGAAGGGTGAGCTGTGACAGGGCGAGAGAGAGTCATGGGCATATACACACTAACAAACGTAGTAAGGTAGATAGCTAGTGGGAAGCAGTCGCATGGCACAGGGATATTGGCTTGGTGCTTTGTGACAGCCTGGAGGGGTGGGATAGGGAGGGTGGGAGGGAGGGAGACGCAAGAGGGAAGACATATGGGAAACATATGTTTATGTATGACTGATTCACTTTGTTATAAAGCAGAAACTAACACACCATTGTAAAGCAATTATACCCCAATAAAGATGTTAAAAATAAATAAATAAATAAATAAATCTCATAGTCATATCTCCAAAAAAAAAAAAAAAAAACTACAATGAGGGGGGCTGGGAATCGGAAATATGGCGGAAGAATAAGTCGCGGAGATCACCTTCCTCCCCACAGATACACCAGAAATACATATACACGTGTAACAACTCCTACAGAACACCTACTGAACGCTGGCAGAAGACCTCAGACCTCCCAAAAGGCAAGAAACTCCTGACGTATCTCGGTAGGGCAAAAGAAAAAGAATAAACAGAGACAAAAGAATAGGGATAGGACCTGCACCAGTGGGAGGGAGCTGTGAACGAGGAAAAGTTTCCACACATTAGGAAGCCCCTTCACGGGCGGAGACTGTGGGTGGCAGAAGAGGGAAGCTTTGGAGCCGTGGAGGAGAGCACAGCAACAGGGGTGCGGAGGGCAAAGCAGAGAGATTCCCGCACAGAGGATCGGGGCCGACCGGCACTCACCAGCCCGAGAGGCTTGTCTGCTCACCCGCCAGGGCAGGCGGGGGCTGGGAACTGAGGCTCGGGCTTCGATCGGAGCGCAGGGAGAGTTCTGGGGTTGGCGGCGTGAACACAGCCTGCAGGGGGTTAGTGCACCACAGCTAGCCGGGAGGGAGTCCGGAAAAGTCTAGACCTGCTGAAGAGGTGAGAGACTTTTTCTTCCCTCTTTGTTTCCTGGTGCACGAGGAGAGAGGATTAAGAGCACTGCTTAAAGGAGCTCCAGAGTGGGCACTAGCCGCGGCTAACAGCGCGGACCCCAGAGATGGGCATGAGACGCTAAGGCTGCTGCTGCTGCCACCAAGAAGCCTGTGTGCGAGCACAGGTCACTATCCACACCTCCCTTCTGGGGAGCCTGTGTAGCCCGCCACTGCCAGGGTCTTGGGATACAGGGACAACTTCCCCGAGAGAATGCATGGCATGCCACAGAGTGGTGCAATGTCCCTCCGGCCTCTGCCACCGCAGGCTCGCCCTGCATCCGCACCCCTCCCTCCCCACCGCCTGAGTGAGCCAGAGTCCCCGAGGCAGCTGCTCCTTTAACCCTGTCCTATCTGAGCGAACAACAGACGCCCTCCGGTGACCTACATGCATAGGCAGGGCCAAATCCAAAGCTGAGCCCCGGGAGCTGTGCGAACGAAGAAGAGAAAGGGAAATATCTCCCAGCAGCCTCAGAAGCACTGAATTAAAGCTCCACAATCAACTTGATGTACCCTGCATCTCTGGAATACATGAATAGACAATGAATCATCCCAAATTGAGGAGGTGCACTTTGAGAGCAAGATTTAATTTTTTTTTCCCCTTTTCCTGTTTTTGTGAGTGTATGTGTATGCTTCTGTGTGAGATTTTGTCTGTATAGCTTTGCAGTCACCATTTGTCCTAGGGTTCTAACCGTCCATTTTTTTAAAAGCTTTTTCTTAATAATTATATTTTATTTTAATAAATTTATTTATTTATTTATTTTTGCGGTACACGGGCCTCTCACTGTTGTGGCCTCTCCCATTGCGGAGCACAGACTCCAGACGCGCAAGCTCAGTGGCCATGGCTCACGGGCCCAGCCGCTCCGCAGCATGTGGGATCTTCCCGGACCGGAGCACAAACCCGTGTCCCCTGCATCGGCAGGCGGACTCTCAACCACTGCGTCACCAGGGAAGCCCTAATAAATTTATTTTATTTTATCTTACTTTACTTTATTTTACCCTCTTTCCTCTTTCTTTCTTTCTTCCTTCCTTCCGTCCTCCCTTCCTTCCCTCCCACCCTCCCTCCTTCCATTCTTACATCCTTCCTTCCTTCCTTCCTTTCTTTCTTTCTTTCTTTCCTTCTTTCTTTCTTTCTTTCTTTCTTTCTTTCTTTCTTTCTTTCTTTCTTTCTTTCTTTCTTTCTTTCTTTCTTCTTTCTTTCAATTTTTCCCCCTTTTATTCTGAGCCGTGTGGATGAGAGGCTCTAGGTGCTGCAGCCAGGAGTCAGTGCTGAGCCTCAGAGGTGGGAGAGACAACTTCAGGACACTAGTCTACAAGACACCTCCCAGATCCACAAAATATCAAATGGCGAAAATCTCCCAGAGATCTCCAACTCAACACCAGCACCCAGCTTCATTCAACGATGAGCAAGCTACACTGCTGGACACCCCATGCCAAACAACTAGCAAGACAAGAACAAAACCACACCCATTAGCAGAGAGGCTACCTAAAATCATAGTAAGTCCACAGATATCCCAAAACACACCACCAAACGTGGACCTGCCAACTAGAAAGACAAGATCCAGCCTCATCCATCAGAACACAGGCACTAGTCCACTTCACCAGAAAGCCTACACAACCCACTGAACCAACCTTAGCCACTGGGGACAGACAAAAAAACAACAGGAACTACGAACCTACAGCCTACAAAAAGGAGACCCCAAACATAGTAAGATAAGCAAATTGAGTAGACAGAAAAACACACAGCAGATGAAGGAGCACAATAAAAACCCACCAGACCTAACAAATGAAGAGGAAATAGGCAGTCTACCTGAAAAAGAATTCAGAATAATGATAGTAAAGATGATCCAAAATCTTGGAAATAGAATAGACAAAATGCAAGAAACATTTAACAAGCACCTAGTAGAACTAAAGATGAAACAAGCAATGATGAACAACACAATAAATAAAATTGAAAATACTCTAGATGGAATCAATAGCAGAATAACTGAGGCAGAAGAACGGATAAGTGACCTGGAGATAAAATAGTGGAAATAACTACTGCAGAGCTAAATAAAGAAGGAGGATGAAAAGAATTGAGGACAGTCTCAGAGACCTCTGGGACAACATTAAACGCACCAACATTCAAAATATAGGGGTTCCATAAGAAGAAGAGAAAAAGAAAGGGACTGAGAAAATATTTGAAGAGATTATAGTTGAAAACTCCCCTAATATGGGAAAGGAAATAGTTAATCAAGTCCAGGAAGCACAGAAAGTCCCATACAGGATAAATCCAAGGAGAAACATGCCAAGACACATATTAATCAAACTGTCAAAAATTAACTACAAAGAAAACATATTAAAAGCAACAAGGGGAAAACAACAAATAACACACAAGGGAATCCCCATAAGGTTAACAGCTGATCTCTCAGCAGAAACTCTGCAAGCCAGAAGGGACTGGCAGGACATATTTAAAGTGATGAAGGAGAAAAACCTACAACCAGGATTACTCTACCAAGCAAGGATCTCATTCAGATTTGATGGAGAAATTAAAACCTTTACAGACAAGCAAAAGCCGAGACAGTTCAGCACCACCAAACCAGCTTTACAACAAATGCTAAAGGACCTTCTCTAGGCAAGAAACACAAGAAAAGGAAAAGACCTATAATAATAAAAACCCAAAACAATTAAGAAAATGGGAATAGGAACATACATATCGATAATTACCTTAAATGTAAATGAATTAAATGCTGCCACCAAAAGACACAGACTGGCTGAATGGAAACAAAAACAAGACCCATATATATGCTGTCTACAAGAGACCCACTTCAGACCTAGAGACACATACAGACTGAAAGTAAGGGGATGGAAAAAGATATTTCATGCAAATGCAAACCAAAAGAAAGCTGGAGCAGCAATTCTCATATCAGACAAAATAGACTTTAAAATAAAGACTATTACAAGAGACAAAGAAGGACAATACATAATGATCAAGGGATTGATCCAAGAAGTAGATATAACAATTGTAAGTATTTATGCACCCAACATAGGAGCACCTCAATACATAAGGCAAATACTAACAGCCATAAAAGGGGAAATCGACAGTAACACATTCATAGCAGGGGACTTTAACACCCCACTTTCACCCATGGACAGATCATCCAAAATGAATATAAATAAGGAAACACAAGCTTTAAATTATACGTTAACCAAGATGGACTTAATTGGTATTTATAGAACATTCCATCCAAAAACAACAGAATACACATTTTTCTCAAGTGCTCATGGGACATTCTCCATGATACATCATATCTTGGGTCACAAATCAAGCCTTGGTAAATTTAAGAAAATTGAAATTGTATCAACTATCCTTTCTGACCACAGCGCTATGAGACTAGATATAAATTACAGGAAAAGACCTGTAAAAAATACAAACACATGGAGGCTAAACAATACACTACTTAATAACGAAGTGATCACTGAAGAAATCAAAGAGGAAGTTAAAAAATACCTAGAAACAAATGAAACTGGAGACACGACGACCCACACCTATGGGTTGCAGCAAAAGCAGTTCTAAGGGGGAAGTTTATAGCAATACAATCCTACCATAAGAAACAGGAAATATCTCGAATAAACAACCTAATCTTGCACCTAAAGCAATTAGAGAAAGAAGAAGAAAAAACCCCAAAGTTAGCGGAAGGAAAGAAATCATAAACATCAGATCAGAAATAAATGAAAAAGAAATGAAGGAAACGATAGCAAAGATCAATAAAACTAAAATCTGGTTCTTTGAGAAGATAAACAAAATTGATAAAACATTAGCCAGACTCATCAAGACAAAAAGGGAGAAAACTCAAATCAATAGAATTAGAAATGAAAAAGGAGAAGTAACAACTGACACTGCAGAAATACAAAAGATCATGAGAGATGACTACAAGGAACTCTATGCCAATCAAATGGACAACCTGGAAGAAATGGACAAATACTTAGAAAAGCACAACCTGCCAAGACTGAATCTGGAAGAAAGAGAAAATATGAACAGACCAATCACAAGCACTGAATTTGAAACTGTGATTAAAAATCTTCCAACAAACAAAAGCCCAGGACCAGATGGCTTCACAGGCGAATTCCATCAAACATTTAGCGAAGAGCTAACACCTATCCTTGTCAAACTCTTCCAAAATATAGCAGAGGGAGGAACACTCCCAAATTCATTCTACGAGGCCACCATCACCTTGATACCAAAACCAGGCAAGGATGTCACAAAGAAAGAAAACCACAGGCCAATATCACTGATGAACATAGATGCAAAAATCCTCAACAAAATACTAGCAAACAGAATCCAACAGCACATTAAAAGAATCATACACCATGATCAAGTGCGGTTTATACCAGGAATGCAAGGATTCTTCAATATACGCAAATCAATCAACGTGATATATCATATTAACAAATTGAAGGAGAAAAACCATATGATCATCTCAATAGATGCAGAGAAAGCTTTCGACAAAATTCAACACCCATTTATGATAAAAACCCTGCAGAAAGTAGGCATAGAGGGAACTTTCCTCAACATAATAACGGCCGTATATGACAAACCCACAGCCAACATCATGCTCAATGGTGAAAAACTGAAAGCATTTCCACTAAGATCAGGAACAAGACAAGGTTGCCACTCTCACCACTATTATTTGACATAGTTTTGGAGGTTTTAGCCACAGCAATCAGAGACGAAAAGGAATCCAAATCAGAAAAGAAGAAGTAAAGCTGTCACTGTTTGCAGATGACATGATACAATACATAAAGAATCTTAAAGATGCTACCAGAAAACTACCAGAACTAATCAATGAATTTGGTGAAGTAGCAGGATACAAAATAAATGCACAGAAATCTCTGGCATTCCTATACACTAATGATGAAAAATCTGACAGTGAAATCAAGAAAACACTCCCATTTACCACTGCAACAAAAAGAATAAAATATCTAGGAATAAACCTACCTAAGGAGACAAAAGACCTGTATGCAGAAAATTATAAGACACTGATGAAAGAAATTAAAGATGATACAAATAGATGGAGAGATATACCATGTTGTTAGATTGGAAGAATCAACGTTGCGAAAAGGACTCTATAACCCAAAGCAATCTATAGATTCAATGCAATCCCTATCAAACTACCACTGGCATTTTTCACAGAACTAGAACAAAAAATTTCACAATTTGTATAGAAACACAAAAGACCCCGAATAGCTAAAGCAATATTGAGAACGAAAAATGAAGCTGGAGGAATCAGGCTCCCAGACGTCAGACTATACTACAAAGCTACAGTAATCAAGGGAGTATGGTACTGCCACAAAAACAGAAAGATAGAACAATGGAACAGGATAGAAAGCCCAGAGATAAACCCACGCACATATGGTCACCTTATCTTTGATAAAGGAGGCAGGAATGTACAGTGAAGAAAGGACAGCCTCTTCAATAAGCGGTGCTGGGAAAACTGGACAGGTACATGTAAAAGTATGAGATTAGATCACTCCCTAACACCATACACAAAAATAAGCTCAAAATGGATTAAAGACCTAAATGTAAGGCCAGACACTATCAAACTCTTAGAGGAAAACATAGGCAGAACACTCTATGACATAAATCACAGCAAGATCCTTTTTGACCCACCTCCCAGAGAAATGGAAATAAAAACAAAAATAAACAAATGGGACCTAATGAAACTTCAAAGCTTTTCACAGCAAAGGAAACCGTAAACACGACCAAAAGACAATCCTCAGAATGGGAGAAAATATTTGCAAATGAAGCAACAGACAAAGGATTAATCTCCAAATTTATAAGCAACTCATGCAGTTCAATAACAAATAAACAAACAACCCAATCCAAAAATGGGCAGGAGACCTAAATAGACATTACTCCAAAGAAGATATTCAGACTGCCAACAAACACATGAAAGAATGCTCAACATCATTAATCATTAGAGAAATGCAAAACAAAACTACAATGAGATATCATCTCACACCAGTCAGAAAGGCCATCATCAAAAAATCTAGAAACAATAAATGCTGGAGAGGGTGTGGAGAAAAGGGAACACTCTTGCACTGCTGGTGGGAATGTGAATTGGTTCAGCCACTATGGAGTACAGTATGGAGGTTGCTTTCAAAACTACAAATAGAACTACCATATGACCCAGCAATCCCACTATTGGGCATATACCCTGAGAAAACCATAATTGAAAAAGAGTCATGTACCAAAATGTTCATTGCAGCTCTATGTACAATAATCAGGACATGGAAGCAACCGAAGTGTCCATCAACAGATGAATGGATAAAGAAGATGTGGCACATATGTACAATGGAATATTACTCAGCCATAAAAGGAATGAAACTGAGTTTTTTTGTAGTGAGGTGGATGGACCTAGAGTCTGTCATACAGAGTGAAGTAAGTCAGAACGAGAAAGACAAATACCGTATGCTAACACATATGTATGGAATCTAAAAAAAAAAAAAATTGGTCATGAAGAACGTAGGGGCCAGATGGGAATAAAGATGCAGACCTACTAGGGAATGGACTTGAGGATATGGGGTGGGGGAAGGGTAAGCTGGGACAAAGTGAGAGAGTTGCATGTACATATATACACTACCAAACGTAAAATAGATAGCTAGTGGGAAGCAGCTGTATAGCACCGGGAGATCATCTCAGTGCTTTGTGACCACCTAGAGGGGTGGGATAGGGATGGTGGGAGGGAGACACAAGAGGGAAGAGATGGGGAAGTATGTATATGTATAGCTGTTTCACTTTGTTATACAGCAGAAACTAACACACCGTTGTAAAGAAATTATACTCCAATAAAGATTTAAAATTTTTTTTTAGTTAAAAAAAGGAAATGATAAGAACAGCCTATTCTATGTTAAAGAAAAATACAGTTAAGATTATTAGATAATAGAGTCTTAATAAATGAAGTGTCTTTTCATTAAAAAAATAAAAAGGAGAGACATTTCTGAGGGAAAACACGAAAACGATTTTGTTGGCCAGTTGAATGTGGAGGAAATGTACAGTAAAACTCCAGCATCAGCAAAACAAAATCTCCACTAGTTGAATCTGGTTCTTTACCCAACTGTATGCTAATTTCTAGCTCAGGAATAACAGGAAACACTATTTTAAAGGGCCCAATAAACTGTGCTTCTTCAGATTCAAGATGGATAAGAAAACACCAAATGACTTAATTTGAAAGAATTTTTGGATAGAAAATATCAGGTCATTTATAAATTACAGCAGTAAAAGAAATAGATGAAATGGATAGTTAAAACTACACAGAACAATGAAAGACACTTTATCAATACCAGTATTTGGAAGTGTTGGAATGATGGATGTATGGGCTTTACCAAGCAAACAGAGATGGCAGCCTTAAAAATGAGCTCTGCTTTTGTGAGGCTGGGTTAGAAATTTATTACTTTAATATACATTTTCAATTGATGCCAGAGTTTTAAATAATAACAGCATCATTGCACAAAATGTGGGTGTTTTTGTCCTGCAGTAAAACATCTGTTCTTAGTAATGTGATGTTATTTGAAATTGATATCCTAATTATGCAGATGTTCATTCCTGAATGAAATATAGCCAAAGGAGAAGCAGCCCAGCCAGACCTAATGCCTGGATATACCCTCCTTTTCAGACGCCTTATTTGGAGGTCTTGAGCTGCACTGGAATCTAAATAGCAAAATTTCAGTTGTTTAACATAACAAAAATTTCTTTGTTGTTCATACTACATGTCCATTGTGAGTTGTCAATCAGGGATTGACAGGCTAATGAATCAGGCTAATGGAGAAGCCCTCATCTTAGAAGTTGCCAGTTGTCATGCTAGAAGGAAAAGGAAGTGAGGCAACATGTACCCTGACTCAAAGTTTCTACACCAAGAAATCATTGCCAGAGCAGGTCACTTAACTTCCAGTAAGTGGAAAATAAAATACTACCTTGTGCTCAGAGGAGAGGGTGCTGGAACATCTATGAAATGAAACATTTGTGAAAAGTCTTAATGGACACCTAGTGCAGAATATGTCTCAAGTCTTCAAAGCATGACCACTGACCCCTACTTTGTATTTTTCTGAAAGATAGAGCTCACGAACTTTCTGCAAAGAGTCCATTTTATCATTTCAATGAAATTCAAAAAAGTATGCAAGAAAGTCCATTTGTATCAATCTCTTATAGTCTTGAAGAAATTAATAATTCTCAGAGTATTCTAATATTAATAGTGAACATTAACTGAATGCTGACTACATGCCAGGCACATGTTCTAAGCACTCTGCATGTATAACTAATTTTATAGTCATAACAACCTATGAAAAGGTCACAATTATTGCTCCCACTTTACAGGTGAATAATCTGAGGCATAGGGAGATAATGTAATTTTTCCAAGGCCATACAGCTAGTAAGTGGCAAAGAAAAATACCAAACCAAGCAAATTATCCCCAGAGCTAGACTGCTTAATCACTTATTATTTACACAATTAACAAATAACAACAAATAAAACTAAATACATATTCAATTGAAGGAACATTTCAGTAGCTGGGGGAACTAAGCCATATTATAATGATTTTATATTTCATTTTCATTGCATTCCAATACTCCATCAACCTTCCAATATTTACATATTTTTAATAAACTAGATATTATGACTGAATTATTACATTATCTTTATCCATGTCATAAGTAGGAACTACATATTTTTAAAACATCCATGTTTTTCTCAAGGAACCATTTAATATTGCCAGCACCAAAAATGATTTGGTATTTTACGTGAAATTTTCCTTAAATTGATGCTAAGGGGTCAGTGTAATGAATAATTATTACTTCAACTACATGGAGCCACCTCTACCGCTCCCCTGTTTTCTTCTGAAAATAGCCTCTTCTCCCTCTTCTTCCCTGTTTTATCAACATAGTAACCTCTGGACCAAACATCTTGTACAAAATGTACCGTGGCCATAGTTAGCTGGTCCAGGACAAGATATCTGGGCCAATCACCTTCCAGAACGTGACCTAGCAAGCAGATTGGTTCCAGAGTGAGCATTTGATCCAAGCTGGGCCATTCCAAGTCCTTTGCCAGGATTTTGTAACTGAAATGAGGAGAGTCCATCTCTTCCCAGGTGACTGAAGCTTTAAATGAAAAGGTCAGGTAGGTCCTGTTGACCGCCATGTTTTCTTCCCATGCAAGCACAGCAAGCCAGCTGAAGGAGTGAGGAAGAGAGAAATGAGGTAGAAAAATAAAGACATCAACGTGAAAAATGTTAAAAGAGAGGCCTGCCCTTGAGATCTGTGAGACACCACAACATACTTGCTTCAACAACTATCACTTGGCTTTCTGTCATTTGCAACCAAAATAGTTTTAATTACTACAATCAACTTCTGAAATTCTTTATTCAACTTGTATATTGTTGAAAGATTGCAAAAGGGAACATGTGCAATCATGGCTGCTTATGATTCACCAAAGCAAATAAAATTATCAAACTTGAACAGAAGATTAAAGAGGGACTTCCCTGGTGGTGCAGTGGTTAAGAATCCTCCTCCCAATGCAGGGGACATGGGTTCGAGCCCTGGTCCGGGAAGATCCCACATGCCAAGGAACAACCAAGCCCACATGCCACAGCTACTGAGCCTGCGCTCTAGAGCCCGCGTGCCACAACTGTTGAAGCCCGCGTGCCTAGAGCCCGTGCTCTGCAACAAAGAGAAGCCACTGCAATGAGAAACCCGTGCACCACAACAAAGAGTAGCCCTCGCTCACCACAACTAGAGAAAGCCCCCACACAGCAACGAAGACCCAACACAGCCCAATATAAATAAAATAAAATAAATAAATTTATTTTTAAAAAATATTAAAGAGATTCCACAATTACTAATTACCCATATAATGCAACCACAAGAAAGAGGGTGAGTCCAGGTTTTCTCTTACTTTTGCCTGTCCTAGCAAAGGAAAAAGAAACCAGAACCACATGATATCTACCAGTTACTCAGAAATGAGCAATAATAGGACAAAAATCACTTGAAGCATGCTATCAAGTGACTAGAACCCCAGCCTCAGCAACCCTAGAAGACAGCAAATTTTTAGGGATCCCCTCCCCCAAAACTCTCTTATAACATAGCTGTTCCTTTGAGATTTTGATGGGATTCTATTTTCCTATTCCATTGGGCTGGTCCAATGTGTGTTCTTTCAAACACCACTGAGCAATTCTCAGCAGACACTGACTGGGTGTCCTACAATTTAACTCAATTCTGACACTATCTACCTGGACATAGTGTCAGATCCCCCAGGTTAAGGGCTTAGTCCTATGAGACTGCACCTCCCTCCCCTAACCTCAGATGCCAATGGCAAGTCCAGGCTGTCACCTGGGCCTCTGGCCCACTAGATAAGAGGTTTCCATCACCCCCTCTTTGGGTTCAAGTAATTTGATCGATCAGTTCATAGGACTCAGAAATTTACTTATTTTACCAGTTTATTATAAAGGATATTTTAAAGGATACAGATGAACAGCCAGATGAAGAACATAGGCAAAGTACATGGGAAGGGGTTCAGGGCTTCCATGCTCTTTCTTGGGGGCACCACTATTCCAGGACTTCCATGTGTTTACCAATCAGGAAGCTCTCTAAACCCCATCCTTTAGGGTTTTTATGGGGACTTCATTACATAGGCATGGTTGGTTAAATCATTGGCCATTGGTGATTGAATTTAATATCCAGTCCCCCTCCCCTCCCCAGAGGTGAGGATATGGGGGTGGGTAGTGGGACTGAAAGTTCCAGCCCTCTAATCACAAGATTGTTTCCCCTGGCAACAAGCCCCCATCCTTAGGTCACCTAGGGGTTTTCCAAATGTCACATCATTAACATAACATAATTTTCTCTCTCTTCACTTAGTAAGTTCCAAGGGTTTTAGGAGCTCCATGCTAGGAATGGGATGAAGGCCAAATATATATTTATTATAAATCACAATATCACAGCAGAGAAACAATTTCCTTCTCAAGACATTGATTATGTAAATGTTTTTCAGGATTCCCCCTCCACAGTCATGAGGCTCTAGAATTTGGAATGGGCCTAGCTTTACTTAAGAAGGTGTTCTTCTAACCCCCTTTCCTTTTAACCCCTTAAACATCCTTCTATTAGCTATTTTGACAATGAATCCATTAGGAACTTCCAATTAAACAGGTTTCCAGTTTTAAATAAAAGAAAATCATATTCTCTATCACCAGTACCAATTCAGTCAATCCTTATTATTCATATTAATAGGAATAAAATGTGTATTATCCCAAGCAGCAGATAATTCCAATTTAACTTTTACAGTTAAGTGTGTTATCTGCTTTGTAGATTCTCTAAGATCTCTTCCCTACGATTATACTACAGGATCTTAAGTTATAAAAGAAGTATCAAGTTGGAAGGAACTTGAAGCCAGGAATAGAAAAGGAAATATGAGTTTTGACTATTAGTAAATGGGGGGAATGTGTACATCTTAATTTTAAATATAAAAGATTTTTGGATAACCCACTTATCTATCTCTTTGTGTGGAAAACCAAATAACTAATACAGCTGGCTTTGGAATGCAGTTTCACACTCTGGCATATGCATGCATACATACACATTCACCAAACTCTCAAATGCTTCTTCTCTATATGTTTGACTCTCTATTAGTAGGCTTTAATGAGAAAATACTAGCTCCTATTTTATAAAGAAGATATTATCTTAGCCTTGTTTCCCTCCCAAAGCAGAACCTGAGGCAAAAACTTCCTTGTAGGTAGGTTATTTTGGAATATGGTTCCTAGGGAACAAGACTGCAGGACAGGAAAAGCAAAACAGAAAGAAAGCAAAGCGTTCTGTTATTGACTTGTCCTTTACTATGAGCAGCCAGTACTTGATCCACCATGACTTTCCAAGGAGCCTTATTTCAGAAGTGTCCTGGGGATAAAAGATGAAGCAGAGGGATATACCTGCTCTTCTCTCCCATTGGTCAAGGGTGGCTCAAGTAAGAGTTTATTCCTCTGAATTTTGGGGTTGTATATTTGTATGTACAGAGCAGTATCCCATTATGTGGTATCAGAGAAGTCATAGGGCAAGAAACTAGAGGTGCATGACCATGGCATGAGCCCAGAAGCCCTGCATGAAACAGATTAAAGTCTACAGGAACTAGCTGCGATAGAAGTAGCTCAAGTAAGAAGTAGACCTGACGAATTTTTTAAGTAATGTACAAAGCTGTCCAACACAAATAAGGTCATAGGATTTGAAACCAAGAGGCAACTTTCAGAAATGCATCTTTTATCAAAATGCTATACATCTGCTCATGAACATGCTCCCAACATCCTGTGTCAACTAAAGAGGAAAGGAGAGTTTCCTCTGTATGGTCCCTGTCACCAGAGAGAAATGTAGTGATTTTATCTAGCACAAACTTTCAGCAAGGAAGACAGATGGCATATTCCTGAAGCATGATTTGATTGTTTGATGGGGAGGTAAAAGACAGAGTATCATGAATTCAACAAATACAAGATCATGCATGGCTAAAAATATTCAGCAATAAACTAAAAAAAAAAATGAGAAAGCTCTTGAGTAATCATTATTTTTCATGAAGAATAATCAAGAGTCTCCAGGATAAACCATTCTCAAGGCTCAAAAGCAGCAAGACTCCCTGAGGTTCAGCTTAAAATGATCTATTGGTATCATATTTACAGTGGACATCCCATAAGAGAGGTGCAAAATTAGACAAGATACTCTGTACAAAAATGGGAATTTCTCTTAATAAGGTAAAATTCACTTAAGACGTCCATGTACCAACTAAAGATATGACAAAAAGCAAGGTAAAAAAATGAAGTCTGCATTTATTCATCTGATCCTTGCTAGTCTTGAAATAAGCCATGACTATTTGAGTAAGACCCTAAAGGAAATTAAAGTATGGAGTTTAGGAAAACAAGGTAGCTGGCAGACTGAAAAGAAAAGATTGTCTTTCCCTTAGGGTTTCTATGGGAATTGGAGGTTAAACTCAGTTTATTTTGCAGCAGGCAAATATTTTATATATAGTATTCCACAGAATGGAAGAAGCTCCCTTTGTCAGTCAACCAACTTGAACCAAGAAGGTTGACACCAGGGCTGTTCACACCCCTTACCACACACTGGAGGCTGCTGGACTCTCCTCCAAGTGAGTCAGCAAATGCCAAAAATGTCAGGACAGTAGGCAGAATTTCCAAGGAGGAAGTGTTTTATAAATGCTAATGTAATTATCTTGAAAATTGTGAACCTAAGTTTTTTTTATTCTCCCCATAAATCATGTTTGCCATTAAGGCCAAGCCACGAGACTTAATGCCTTAATGAAGGAGGCAGGGCCATGTAGAACAAAGATGTCTACAGAAGAGAAGAAGGAAGTGACTTAGAGGAAATCCCCACCAGAAAGAAAGGGCAGGTCATATCCTATCTGGAGGGGAAAAGCAGACTGGGGGCAGGGGAGAGTGTAGGAGGAAGAATTTGTCTGGTCCCTAAGGGCCCAAGCACTCCTGTCTCACTGATCCTTAGCTCAGGCAGTGGGGACAGACAGTGAAAGGATAGAAACCTAAGATAAATAAAGAGGAGGCAGTAAAAAAGTGATTCAGACAGGCCTGTAGGCCAATGTGAGGACCCAAAAATGTAGCTGAGGGTAAGGACTCTCAATTCTGCATCGTACTTCCATGGAAAGGTAACTCTATAATAGAGGCTGGACCAGGGGTTGGACATCCTGGGCAGGGCTACTAGATGGGACTTAGCCAAGACCTGAGGACCTGCCAAGCCTAGGAAAACCTGGGAAAAATGGAGTCAGATGCAATCCTAGCCATAAACTTCTGCAGCAAAGTCAGCATGGTATCCAGGGTCCAGGAAGAGCATAAATCTCTCTCCTCCCTTCTGCCATGAAGACAAATGAGCTACCCTCATATCTAGATACCATGTTGGCTGAGAAAAAAAAAACTATGAACTTGAGTTTGGGGGAAAAACAAAGCAAAACAAAAAACAATACATACACACACACACACACACACATAGATATGTATAAATTCCAAAAATGAGACTATTACCATTAATTGGCATGCTTAAGTTCCCTTGTCAGCCTCCAGCAAGATGTAGACTTGACAGCAAAATGAAATAAATTATAGAAAATAATACTATAGCATTTGCACATCTGACTTGTGTCATTCATGACCAATTAGATTATGCTGAGGTAATAACCCCACATCTCAGTAGTTTAACACAATTATTTCTTTGCTCATGCAACATGTCCATTTTACATCAGTGGGGTTATGGGTGGGGCGTCTCTTGTCCACATTGCCATCATTCCAGAACCAGAATAGTGAAGGCTCCATCATCTGGAATATTTCAGGTTCTGCAGGCAGAGGTAAGAGAGAAGTGGAGGGTCTTACACAGCAGTAATTAGATACTTTGGTTCACATGACCTGTGCCCATAGCCCACAGGTCAGACTAGTTACATGGCCCCATCCAAATAGAAGACAGATGTACAAGAGTAGCTTCTGTGGGCCAAGAAGAGAGGCGAACAGGATAGGGTGAGCATTAGAAGTCTCTACCACATAAGGCAGAGACTTATCCTACTACATAAATTATTTTTTTGAAAGATTAAATTACCCAAATTTCATGTTATCTCCCAGAAGGCAAAATGGAAGTACCCCACGCACCCAGGTCACCTTTTCTTTCTCAAATTTATCTCAGAACTGGTCTGGGCTTCTTCATCCTTAATCCAATCTCCCACTGCTACCATCCTTACAAATCCTTTCCACGGTGCCTGCATGAAATTACCCATTCCTGGGAAACTAACTTCTCTATTCTTGGTTCCCTCACTTTCCCTTGACTTCCAAACACTTCCTGGCCTTTACCAAGTCCACCTGGACCCTGCAATGCTCTCATAGCACCCACTATTCCCCTGTATGCCTCTGCTTCTGAAGCACCCATGCAGCCAAACCCCAACATTTGTAGGACTTTCATAGCCCAACATCCTGCGGTCCCAATAGTCAAAGGCTAATTAAAATAGAACTAATCAATAAAGTTCAGTCTCAGCTGTCTGATACTTTGAAAACTGAAAAATCTGGTCCATTTAAACTGTATTAAGATTTGAAATCAATTCTAATATTTTATGACCTAAATGCTTTTTATTTTTTAAAAAGCTTTCTTCCTGGGCTTCCCTGGTGGCGCGGTGGTTGGGAGTTCGCCTGCCGGTGCAGGGGACGCGGGTTCGTGCCCCAGTCCGGGAGGATCCCACGTGCCGCGGAGTGGCTGGGCCCGTGAGCCATGGCTGCTGAGCCTGCGCGTCCGGAGCCTGTGCTCTGCAACGGGAGAGGCCACAACAGTGAGAGGCCCGCATACCGCAAAAAAAAAAAAAAAAAAAAAAAAAAAAGCTTTCTTCCTGCTTTGTGTCACCTTGCTCATGAGTGCTGATGGGGAGCCTAGAACTTCCTCTGATTGGACCATATATGAGCAAAGCCAGGAAACGTCACCCTGATGTTTGTCCCCATAGCATACGCACTGCTTGGAAATCTGAAATCATCCCAAATAACTCGCCAAATTTGCCCACATATTTGCATTCGCTTTACCATGAGCTTCCGTAACACCAAGGATTTCTTTCATTTCCCTCCCAGTCTTTATCTAGAGGTTGTGAATCTTTCTAATCTACCCTCTAACCTGGACAAAGACAATAATTTCTTCTAAAAATTGGTCCATGGTGCTGACTTAGTATGTGGGGAAAGAAGAGCTTTGCCCCAGATTTAAATCTTCAGAGGTAAAGGGTATGATATAGCCTGATTCTTTTTGCACATGTCTGGAGGGAAATTGGTGGAAGTTAAGAACAGAGTGGATCAGGGAATTCAATGCCCTCTTGTCAGGGAGGGGAACAGCTTCATAGGAAAGCTTCTCTCTTATATGGGTGATGTCTGCAAACTCCCAAGGGCCTTCAGTAATTGTTTGCATCTTCACCATATGTCACTTCCTTGTGCCCTTTTGAGAAGTCATCCAGCAAACTGTACAAATACTGCCTTAACGAGACTGTGAACCTGAGATACAGATACAGACCTTTTCCTGAAGCAACATTTTCATGGTCTGCAAAGTAGGAAGGAAAAAAAAAAGCATTCCTAAAATTAGTGACGGAAGTCCTTACCTCAACCTTCAATCTCTTCTCGGAGGTGTTTATCTCTTCTCTACTTCCCTCCTCAAAAACTCTTTGAATTTAATAGCTTATGTTCCTGATAGTCACTAAATCTTTAGCAGATTGTATTTTCTCAAAGATGGATGCGCACCAATTTATATATCCCATTCCATATGCTCCTCTTGCAATGTGATTGACACTCTCCCCACTGAGAGGCAGGACCTGTATTCCTTGATCTGAACCTGGGTGAGCTTGAGACTGCCCCTACAAAGAGACTATGGCAGAAGTGAAGCATGTGACTTCTGAGGTTAAGCCAGACAAAGGAGACAGCGTCCACCTGGCTCTCTATTTCAGGAAACTCATCCCTGGAACCCAGCCACCATGCTGCAAATAAGTCCAAACTAGTCCATGCAGAGAGACCACATGGAGAAGCCCAAATGGAGAGAAACTGTGGCCCCAAATGGCACCTAGTACCAGCTGCTAGTTGAGTGCACAAGCCTTCAGATGATTCCTGCTCCCAGCTTCACATCTTCTACCTGATGCCCCAGGCATCAGGGAAGAGGAAGCCAGCCCTGCTGTGCCCTGTCCAAATTTGTTACCCACAGAATTTGAGAGCATAATAAATGTCTGCTTTATTCCACTCAGTTTTAGGGTAATTTGTTTTGCAGCCATAGTAACTGTAACAAAACCTTTCCTGATATTTTATCTTTCATTTCATCTTTAGATTACTCAGAGTGACTTTTGCAAACAATCTAAAAATTATATAACATCCAGAGTAGTGAAAGGATTATTTCTGCCCATCCACATTTCAATGAAATAAGATTTTGTTCCTCCATTTGGAAAACGAAGGCAATTCTCAAGGTCATGGATGAAAACAAAACAGCTGGAATGTTTCCTATCTTTATTTCTTATAGGAAGACAATGTTTTTTAAACTAAAACTCTGTTTTAGTTTGATAAGGCCCTTGAGCCCACAGAAAATATAGTAGTTATTTTTGTGCCTCCTTGGCTTCCTTTAATTTCCAAAGAGCTGAAAAGAGTGGAGAGCAGTTTCAAAAAGAGACCAATAGGGCTTCCCTGGTGGCGCAGTTGTTAAGAGTCCGCCTGCAGATGAAGGGGATGCGGGTTCGTGCCCCGGTCCGGGAAGATCCCACATGCCGCGGAGCAGCTGGGCCCGTGAGCCATGGCCGCTGAGCCTGCGCGTCCAGAGTCTGTGCTCTGCAATGGGAGAGGCCACAACAGTGAGAGACTCGCGTACCACACACACACACAAAAAAAGAGACCAATAGTAGTAACTTCAGGGCCCATTAATCTGAGAGGGAACCAGAGCAAGTGGCCTGCAGGGCTGGTTTTCATAAAGATAAAATTAGTAAGAACCTCTTTAGTAAGGAAAAGGGTGGGTGAGGAATAAGTGAGAAATGTCATGAAAATATTAAATAGTAATAAGGGATAAAACCTTTCCAATAACCTTTCTGTAATTGAGAGACAGTTTTCATTTTAACTCACATTTTCATCAAAGTTACAAGGAAATTCAAACTGAACTTCTTTTTTCTGTCTACACTCCCTCACCCTCCAGTAACTCATCTAGTCTCTAGCTTTGAATCTTTCCTCTTTTCTCACAAGTCCCAAATTTGTATCTTCAGCCCAGATCTTGTCCCTACACTCTAGACTCATATCCATCTGCTACCCAGCATCTCCACTTGATGTCTAACAGGCATCTCAAGTTCAACTTCTCCAAAAAACAGACTTCTGATATCCCTCCCCACACCTGTTCCTCTCCCGGCCTTCTCCACTTTAGGTGATAGAAATTCTACCCTTCCAACAGCTCAGGACAAAAACCTTGACATCACCTTGACCTCACTTTCACAAACCACAGCCAAGCCATCAGCAAATCCTGATGGCTCTAGCCTCAAATCATATCCGGAATCTAACCATTCTCATGACCTCCACCACTGCTAATTCCGTCCAAGCCAACATCATCTCTCATCTGGATTGTTGCCACAGCCTCCTAACAGGTCTCCCTGCCTCCATCCTTTCTTTCCTGTGGTATGTTCTCACCCCAGGAACCATAATAATCCTTTAAGAATATAAGTCAAATCATGTGCTTCCTCAGATTGGAATCATCTACTGACTTTGCATCTCATTCAGAATAAATGCCCCAATCCTTAAAATGTCAAATAAGACCCATCATGATTGGCACCCTATTACTTCTCTCTTACCCCTCTGCCCCTGGCTCACTCTGCTCCAGGCTCACTGGCTTCCTGACTGTTCCTAGAAGATACCAAGTACCCTCCTGCCATGGTGCTTTTGGACTTGCTCTTCCCTTTTCCAGGAACACCCCAAACTCCAACCCCACCCCATATCTGTGTGGCTCATTTCGCACCTCCTTCACCTTATCAACAAAGAGGTCCTTCACCACCCTATTTAGAACAACAAATACCATGCCCTCCAGGTTCCTCTTCCCAATTTTATTTTTCTTCAAAGACCTTATTACTCCTCAACATTAAATAAGTAAATAAACAGACATGTTTGTTCATTCACTTACTGCCCATGTTCCCCATTTAGAATGTAAGTTCCATTAAAGCAAGGTTTTTTTTTTAGTCTATTTTGCATATGGCTGAACTTCCAGTGCCCAGAGTAGTTTCTGGCATATAATAGTCACATAAATGGTCAGAATAACATACACCTGTCGATGAATGAATAAACAAACAAAGGAACAATTAGACCATAGTTGATTCACAGCCAAGCACCACCTGTGCTGAAGGCAGAAGACACATGGAGAGCTTTAGAGAATGCCCACATCTGCCTGGCCAGCTCCTGGGTACACAAGTTGCTCTGGAAATTCTCCTGAGTGCAACGTGATGGCAGTTAGACTTGAGGGTCTTGGGTCACTCTTGTCTTCAGCCCAGGGGACACAGCATTGCTCCATGAAAAGCATAAGCTTTAGTACCCAGAGACTGGTGTTAAAGCCCACGAACTGTTTGGATGATTCTGGACAAGTCACTTAACCACATTGAGTCTTGGTTTCCTTATCTGTAAAACAAAAACAATATCAGTTATTTTTCATAACAGATGCAATAAAGATTAAATGAGGTAACATATGGAAACAATGATCTGTAAATTATAAAGGGGTAAATAAAAATAAAGGTTATAATTATATAAGAAAACAACCTTGATTTGAGCCTACTTAGTAATTAAAGCAGAGTCACATATCCAGTGTAATTGATGGGTACCTGATTAGTCATATAAATGGCCAAAATGACTGGTTGGTTATTGCTGTGAGACTTAACTGGCCTAAAAGGGGAGGCAACTGGGAAATTTTTTAGTACCCACAAGTGGTGGGTACTCTACATTCATTATTTCATTTTATCCTAATAAAAATTCATGGGAGGTAAGTATTACAGAAGTCACATTAAAGTGATAAGTGAGGTTCAGAGAGTTTAAGTAACTTGCCAAAACTCCCTTGGTCAGGTAGCTAGGAATTACAAGGCCATTTCCAAATCACCAAGTCATGTTCTTGGACTTTAAAAATTAAAACTCCCTACCAGTGATTTTTAAATGTGTTAAAGACAGGTTGTCCATATAAAATGTAGATGAAAGGGATATTACAGAAGAATATGAAATATTTCATCAAAATTCATAGAAAATGAGAAAATCCTGATACAAAAGGATACATACTCTTTGATTCCATTGAGATGAAATTCTAGAACAGACAAAAGCTGTGGTGATAAAATCAAAATAGTGATTAATTCATGTGTGTTGGGTGTGGGGGACAGGGATTGATTGGGAAGGGGCTATGGGAACTTAATAGGGAGATAGAAATCTCTTTCACCTTGATAATGGGTTATATGGTGTATATATTTGTCAAAACTCATCAAACTGTATACTTAAGACCTGTGCATTTCACTGGACATAAATTGTTGTCTTAGTGTGTTCTGGCTGCTTTAATACTGGTAGCTTATAAACTACTGAAATTTATTTCTCACATTTCTGAAGGCTGGAAGTCCACAGTGCTAGCATAGTCGAGTTCTGATGAAGGTCTGCTTATGGGCGGCCGACTTCTGGTTAGGTCCTCACATGGTGGAAGGGGCAAGGGAGCTCTCTCTGGGGTCTCTTTTATAAGGGTATTAATCTCATTCATAAGGGCTCTATGAATTTGAGGGGGGATACAAAATCATTCAGACCATAGCAATTGAATTTTTAAGGTTTAAAGTCATGGAAAATTGATTTTTTTTAGGCTTGGAACCCGAGTGAAAGGTAAAGGTACTGTTTTAAGGACTTTTATTAAACCTCAGGAAAATCCAGTGATGTAGTTTGGAAATCTAACTCATCTCCAAGATGAAGAAGTTGAAACAATATACAGTAATTTTTATGGTCCACACAGTCAAGAGGGGTGGAGCTAGGATTCAAACCCTAGTGGGATGTAATTAACCCCCCACTACAGCTGTCTCTGAAGATGGCTTGTTATGACAACAATGAAGCTGGAAAAGGGAAGTTTGGGTTCATTTTTTCCAAATATATACCAAGTCTTTAGCCTCAGCATCATGTGGATAAACAGAATACATGAATACTTAGTAGCCAGTCCAGACCTTATTCAAAGAGGTGCCTTAGTAGGAAATTACAAGGAAAAATGATAATCTGTGACCCATAGGGATAGAAATGATTAGATTGTGTCTCTTATACTACAATACATCTTATTTGTTTCTTCATATTTTACCTTACTTAAAAATTTTAAAAAACATTTAATCTTATCTTCATAGGAATAAATAAGCATATGGCTTTGAGTTGTAACAAAGAATGAACATTATATTGAATAGCCACCATAACCAAGATTAAAATCATTTCAAATGAACCCCATTTAAAACTAATGTGGAAGCTTTAGCCACATTGTATCATGTGGCCTATTTTCAATACACCTCCCTTTGTACAATAGCTTTGATTTAACGTGGGAGAAGAGGCAAGAATAAAAATGTCTCAGAATAGATAGGAGCCTTATGGAACATTATTCCCCTAAAGTCCCTTCCTTTAATGACTGAATTCACTACATCTTCCTTAGAAAGGCAAAATGGTAGGTAATTTCAATTCAAAAAACCATGCAGAACATAGCCAACTTAGCAGTCACAAAAAAGAATTCAGAGGAAGCAGGGAAGATATTAACCACCATAACGAAACAACAGAAGATAAATAATAGAATCTCGCTTACCACACAGGCCTCTAACTATAGGGAATAAAACTTCCTTGATATTTTTCTCAAATGAGACATTAAACAGAAAGGCCTTGGAAGAGAGAAGCATTTATTTGGGTGAAAGAAACATAAAATAGTTACATGATATAAATAATGGTAATACTAAAGAACATAACTGGCTCATGCAAGCAAAAACTTTTGCAAAACCTCTAAACTACAGTGCAGAGGAGTTCAGGTTTGTTACAGGAGGCCTTAAAACAGTGCTGTCCACTAGAACTTTCTGTGATGGTAGAAATGTTCTTTATCTGTTCTGTCCAATGTGGTAGCTGCAAGCCACATGTGGCTAGTTGAGCACTTAAAATGTGGCTAGTGTGACTGAGGAACTGAAGTTTTAATTTTATTTAAGTTTAATTAATTTAAATTTAAATAACCAAATGTGGCTAATGGTCATTGTATTGGACAGTACAGCATGGTTTCAAAGAAATAAACATTTGAGACTAAACCCCATCAGGGGTTTCAAAGAAATCCCTGATGACTCTGTCATTTCCCAAACTGACTTTTGAACGTTAATCAGTCTGTATGGTTTAAAGAGTTCAATTTGTTGTAGACACCTGCTGTTCCCAGGGGTGAAACTTATAGCCATGTCTGATGAAGGTTTGCCTCATAGTAATGAAATGGATTGTGACATTCAGAAACACTCTCACTCCTCACCTTGGCCCATGAGATTCCCAGAGTATGGCCTTACACAGAGTTGATGTAGTCCTTTACCTGATTCTTAGATTCTAAACCAAGAAAATAAAAAGGTCTCTGATGGGTTTCTTGGGAAGAAAATAAAATTGGTCTGACAGCCTGGCCTCTCTTCAGCAAGAGCTTGTTGCTGTTCTTAATAGATTTCTTCCATGTGGCCAGCTCTGCCACATGCTATAATGCTATAGCATTATAATCCTCTAACTTTCTATCCTCTACCAAATAAATTTAGTCCTTGGTAGAAACCACCCATGGAGTCTATGTGGTGAAATTCACTTCAACTAACCAAAGCATTAAGCTTTTGTTATGAAGATCACAAATTTAGCTAAAGATGGAATGCAGATTTCATTTAATCAACTGGTAATAACTGCCTGGAGCAGTTATTAATAATAAATTAATAATATCCCTAATCTTACATATAGAAAACCCTTAAGACTTCACCAAGAAACTATTAGAACTAATAAATGAATCTAGTAAAGTTACAGGATAGAAAATCAACATACAGAAGTCAGTTCCATTTCTATACACTAACAAAGAACTATCTGAAAGAGAAATAAGGAAAATCACATTTACAAGAGCATCTAACAATAAAATACTTAAGAATAAATTTAACCAAGGAGGTGAAAACTCTGTACTCCTAAAGTTATAACACACTGATGAAAGAAATTGATGAAGAGGCAAGTAAATGGAAAAATACCCTATGCCCATACATCAGAATAATAATATTATTAAATATTATTATTAATAAAATGTTCACACTACCCAAAGACATCTATAGATTCAATGCAATCCCTATCAAAATTCCAATGAAATTTTTCACAGAAATAGATACTTCAATCCTAAAATTTGTGTGGAACCACAAAAGTCCCCCAGTAGCCAAAACAATCATGAGAAAGAAGAACACAGCTGAAGGCATTACATTTTCTGTTTCAAACTATATTACAAAACTATGGTAATAAGAACAGTAAGTTAGTGGCATAAAAACAGACACCCAGACCAATCGAACAGAATCAAGAGTCCAGAAATAAACCCACACATATACCATCAACTAATATTTGACAAACCAAGAATATTCAATGGGGAAATTATATTCATATAGAGAAGAATGAATTTGGATTTGTATCTTACACAACTCAGAAATATTAACTCAAAATGGATTAAAAACTTACATTAAGACCTGAAACCATAAAACTCCTGGAAGAAAACATAAGAAAAGCCTCCTTGGCATTGGCCCTGGCAATGATTTTTTGGATATGACACAAAAACCACAAGTAACAAAAACAATAAACAACAAGTGGGACTACATCAAACTATAAAAAGCTTCTGCACAGCAAAGGAAACAATCAACAAATTGAAAGGGCAACCTACAGAATGGGAGAAAATATTTGTAAGCCTCTGAGAAGGGGTTAATATCATAATTACATAAGGAACCCATACAATTCAATAGCAATGAGACAAATAATCTGATTTTAAAATGGACAAAGACTTGAATAGACATTTTTCCAAACAAGACACACTAACGGCTAGCAGGTATATAAAAATGTACTCAACATCACTAATCACAGGGAAATGTAAATCAAAACCACAAAGAGATATCACCTCACAATTGTTAGATTGGTTATCATCAAAAAGCCAAGAGATAACAAGTGCTGTTGAGGATAAGGAGAAATCACTGTGCACTGCTCATAGGAATGTAAACTGGTACAGTTACTACAAAAAAAGATGAAGTTTCCTCAAAAAATTAAAAATATAACTATTGTATGATCCAGAAATCTGACTTCTGGGTATATATTGGAAGGAAAAGAAATCACTATCTTGAAGGGATATCTTCAATCCTATGTTCATTGCAGCATTAATTATAGCCAAGAAATGGAAACTACCTGTCTGTCAATGGATAGACAGATGCATAAAGAAAATGTTCTGTGTGTATATATATATATGCGATGGAATATTATTCAGTCATAAAAGAAGGAAACCTTGACGTTTGCTGTAATGTGAATAACACTTGAGATCATTATGCTAAATAAAATAAGTCTAACAGAGAAAAACAAATACTGTATGATCCTTATACAGTATCCTTATAAATACTTATATGTGGAATCTAAAAAAGCTGAACTCATAGAAAAAGTAGATTGATGGTTGCCAGGAGTTGGGGGGTGGGGGAAATGGGGGTATATTGGTCAAAAGGTGTAAACTTTCAGTTACATGGTAAATAAGTTCTGGGGGGTTAATGTACAGCATGGTGATTACAGTTAACAATATTGTATACTTGAAAAAAACAATAATGTCCTGAGGTGCCTTGAAGTGCACTTAGGTTTAGTGGAAAATCATGCTGTAATCATTTAGTAATATTTTCCATGGGCTCACAAATGGGGACTTGTGGCTTCTGAGCTGTCTATCTGCCACCCCTATGTGAGCCAATGTAGTGATACACAGTTGAGGAAAACATAATCTAAACACATTTGCCACTAAATATCCAACAAGAGAGCACTATAGATGTAACAGAGCACAGAGATAATATAGATCAATTGCAACGGGAATAATTGTGGCTGGCATCATGGAAGAGGTGGCATTTGAGCTGGATTTTGAAAGATGCATGGATTGTAGAGTGATAATGTGGAGGCATTACTGACAATAACAGACACAGGGATGCACAGCATGTCAGAGGAAGGGCAGATGTGTGACAAAGGTAGAAGGAGGTACACTGAAAGATACTGCTGAAAAGACAACATGGAGCCAAATCCATAAAGGCTTTGGATGTCATGCTACAGAACTTTTTTAAAAAATGAATTTATTACTTACTTACTTATTTATTTATTTTTGGCTGTGTTGGGTCTTCGTTGCTGTGCACGGGCTTTCTCTAGTTGCGGTGAGTGGGGACTATTCTTTATTGCAGTGTGCGGGCTTCTCATTACGGTGGCTTCTCTTGTTGTGGAGCACGGGCTCTAGGCATGCAGACTTCAGCAGTTGCAGCACATGGGCTCAGTAGTTGTGGCTCACAGGCTCTAGAGTGCAGACTCAGTAGCTGTGGGGCACAGGCTTAGTTGCTCTGCAGCATGTGGGATCTTCCCGACCCAGGGCTCGAACCCATGTCACTGCATTAGAAGGTGGATTCTTATCCACTGTTCCACCAGGGAAGTCCCAGAACTTGTTTTGTAGTGATAGGTAACCAGCAAAAAATTTTGAGCAAAGCTGTAGCATGGTCAGATCTGTATTTAAGAAGACAAGTTAGACTGCCATGAGCAGGATGGGTAGGTGAAACAAGACATCAAATGTAGCAGGACATTCTATTAATTTTCTGGTAATATACGCTTCAAAAATTGAGTTCAGAGGTCTTCTTATAACCATGACTGCTGGTTGCCAACCCAACGACCATTTTCTCTTCTTTATTAGTTTATAAAATCTTACTGTTGTTCAGGCAGGAAAATGCACAAAGAAGTTGGGCCTTTCACCTTACTTCAGGAATTGAATCATTGTTGGTCCATAAGATTCATTGCTTTTTGCTAGAGATTTTTTTCAATAGGCACAGAAAAGGCATTCAACAAAATTCAGTGTATGTGCATGATAACTTTTGGAGGTGACGTATATGTTTATTACCTTGATTGTGGTTTCATAGGTGTATGCATATGTTCAAATTCATCAAATTTTATACATTAAACGTGTTTTTTTGTATACCAACTATATTTCAGTAAAGTTGTTTAGAAAAACTCTTGTCAAAGCAGGAATAGAAATGAGTTTCCCCCATCCAATAAAAGCTGTCAACAAAAATGTGTAACTAATGTTTTCCCTAATAGTGAAATACCGAATGCTTCCACCCCAAGATTGGGAGCAAGGCAAAGATGTCTGCTCTCACAACTTTTACTAAACATTGTCCTTAAGGTCTTAGTTGTTCACTAAAGCAAGAAAATAAGTAAAAAGCGTAAAGTTTAGAAGGAAGAAGTAAAACTGTCTTTATTCACAGTCAACAGACTATATGTAAGAAATGTTTTAAATAATCTACTAAAAAACTGGTAGAACGAATAAATGAATTAACAAAGTCACAGAAAGAAAACAAGATCAATATACAAAAATCAATTGTATTTCTATATTTTAGAAATAAACATTTGGAAGATAGTCTTAAAAATACCATTTAAAGTATATAAGCCAAAAGCATTGAAAGCAGGGATTCAAACAGATATTTGTACATCCATGCTCATAGCAGCGTTATTCACAATAGCCAAAAAGTGGAAGAAACCCAAGTATCCATTCCAATGATAAATGAATAGATAAATAAAATAGGACATATGCATACAATATAATATTATTCAGTCTTAAAAGGAAGGAAATTCTGACACATGTTACAACATGGATGAACCTTGAGGACATTATGCTAAGTGAGATAAGCCACTCACAGAAGGACAGATATTGTATGAGTCCACTTACAGGAGGGACCTAGAGGAGAAGTTACAGGACTCAAATTCATAGAGATAGACAGTACAATGGTGGTTTCCAAGAGCTGGGGGAAGGAGGAACTGGGGATTATTGTGTAAAGGGTACAAAGTTTCAGTTTGGGAAGATGAAAAGCGTTCTGGAGATGGATGGTAGCAATGGATGCACAACAGTGAGAACATACTTAATACCACAGACCTGTACCTTAAAAATAGTTAAAATGAAAAAATTTTATGTTATGTATACTTTACCATAATTTTTAACTTCTTTAAAAATATCATTAACAGGTCTAAAGGAGGGCCTCTGGAGGCTGCAGTTCTGGAGTTTGGAGGTATCCAGTGTTCTGCTTATGCCTCTGGACCGTCTCCAGCTCAGCATTGCATCTCCTCATTCAGTTGTCTCACTATCCCCAGTGGTGTTCAAGGATTCACACTTTTTCCACAGTGCAGTGCTAACCATGGCAAGATGTGGCCGAATAGGTCTGCTAATGACAGCCTGACCTCATGTGTCAAGGTCCTGAATGCTCTTCCTGCTACCTTGTGCATTTATTGATTCTTTGGAGACACCTCATAGCTGCCATGTGGATGACAGGCTCTTGGTGTTCCAGCCAGGCATCAGGGCTGGGCCCCTGAGGTGGGAGAGCCAAGTAAAGGACATTGGTCCACCAGAGACCTCCCAGTTCCACGTAATATCAAATGGCGAAAAACTCCCAGAGACCTCCATCTCAATGCCAAGACCCAGCATCACTCAACAACCAGTAAGCTACAGTGCTGGACACCCTATGCCAAACAACTAGCAAGACAGGAACACAACCCCACCCATTAGCAGAGAGGCTGCCTAAAATCATAATAGGGTGACAGACACCTCAAAACACAACACCCGACGTGGACCTTCACACCAGAAAGAAGAGATCCAGCCTCATCCACCAGAACATAGGCACTAGTCCCCTCCACCAGGAAGCCTATGAAACCCACTAAATCAACCTAAGCCACTGGGGGCAGACACTAAAAACAACGGTAACTATGAACCTAGAGCCTGCGAGAAAGAGACCTGAAACACAGGAAGTTAAGCAAAATGAGGAGACAAAGAAAATCAGCAGATGAAGCAGCAAGGTAAAAACCCACCAGACCTAACAAATGAAGAGGAAATAGGCAGTCTACCTGAAAAAGAATTCAGAATAATGAGAGTAAAGATGATCCAAAATCCTGGAAATAGAATAGAGAAAATACAAGAAACGTTAAACAAGAACCTAGAAAAACTAAACAGCAAACAAAAAATCATGAACAGCGAATAAACAAAATTAAAAATCCTCTGGAAGGGATCAATAGCAGAATAACTGAGGCAGAAAAACGGATAAGTGACCTGGAAGATAAAAGAGTGGAAATAACTACTGCAGAGCAGAATGAAGAAAAAAGAATGAAAACAATTGAGGACAGTCTCAGAGACAACTGGGACAATACTAAACACACCAACATTTGAATTATAGGGGTCTCAGAAGAAGAAGAGAAAAAGAAAGGGACTGAGAAAATATTTGAAGAGATTATAGTTGAAAACTTCCCTAATATGGGAACGGAAATAGTTAATCAAATCCAGGTAGCACAGAGAGTCCCATACAGGATAAATCTAAGGAGAAACTAACTGACACATATTAATCAAACTATCAAAAATTAAATACAAAAAAAATTTTTAAATAGCAAGGGAAAAACAACAAATAATATACAAGGGAATCCCCATAAGGTTAACAGCTGATCTTTCAGCAGAAACTCTGCAAGCAAGAAGGGAGTGGCAGGACATATTTAAAGTGATGAAAGGGAAAAACCTACAACCAAGATTACTCTATGCAGAAAGGATCTCATTCAGATTTGACAGAGAAATTAAAACCTTTACAGACAGGCAACAACTAAGAGAATTCAGCACCACCAAACCTGCTTTACAACAAATGCTAAAGGAATTTCTCGGCAGGAAACACAAGGGAAAGAAAAGACCTACAATAATAAACCCAAACAATTAAGAAAATGATAATAGGAACAGACATATCGAAAATTACCTTCAATGTAAATGGATTAAATGCTCCAACCAAAAGACACAGACTGGCTGAATGGATACAAAACAAGACCCATATATATGCTGTCTACAAGAGACCCACTTCAGACCTAGGGACACATACAGACTGAAAGTGAAGGGATGGAAAAAGATATTCCATGCAAATGGAAAGCAAAAGAAAGCTAGAGTAGCAATTCTCATATCAGAAAAAATAGACTTTAAAACAAAGCCTATTACAAGAGACAAAGTAGGACACTACATAATGATCAAGGGATAAATCCAAGAAGAAGATATAACAATTGTAAATATTTATGCACCCAACATAGGAGCACCTCAATCCATAAGGCAAATACTAACAGCCATAAAAGAGGAAATCAATAGTACCACAATTATAGTAGAGAACATTAACACCCCACTTTCCCCATTGGACAGATATCCAAAATGAAAATAAATAAGGAAACACAAGCTTTAAATGATACATTAAACAAGATGGACTTAATTGATATTTATAAGACATTCCATCCAAAAACAACAGAATACACATTTTTCTCAAGTGCTCATGGAACATTCTCCAGGATAGATCATATCTTGAGTCACAAATCAAGCATTGGTAAATTTATTAAAATTGAAATCATATCAAGTACCTTTTCTGACCACAACGTTATGAGATTAGATAACAAAAACAGGAAAAAAATCTGTACCAAATACAAGCACATGGAGGATAAACAATACACTACTTAACAACCAAGAGATCACAGAAGAAATCAAAGAGGAAATCAAAAAATACCTTGAAACAAATGACAATGAAAACACGACAACCCAAGACCTATGGCATGCAGCAAAAGCAGTTCTAAGAGGGAAGTTTATAGCAAAACAATGATACCTTAAGAAACAAGAAACATCTCAAATAAACAACCTAACCTTACACTTAAAGCAATTAGAGAAAGAACAAAAGAACCCCAAAGTTAGCAGAAGGAAAGAAATCATAAAGATCAGATCAGAAATAAATGAAAAAGAAACGAGGTAAATGATAGCAAAGATCAATAACACTAAAAGCTGGTTCTTTGAGAAGATAAACAAAATTGAAAAACCATTAGCCAGATTCATCCAGAAAAAAAGGGAGAAGACTCAAATCAATAGAATTAGAAATGAAAAAGGATAAGTAACAACTGAAACTGCAGATATACAAAGGATCATGAGAGATTACTACAAGCAACTCTATGCCAATCAAATGGACAACCTGGAAGAAATGGACAAATTCCTGGAAATGCACAACCTTCTGAGACTGAACCAGGAAGAAATAGAAAATATGAATAGACCATTCACAAGCACTGAATTTGAAACTGTGATTAAAAATCTTCCAACAAATAAAAGCCCAGGACCAGATGGCTTCACAGGTGAATTCTATCAAACATTTAGAGAAGAACTAACACCTATCCTTCTCAAACTCTTCCAAACTATAGCAAAGGGAGGATCACTCCCAAACTCATTCTATGAGGCCACCATCACCCTGATACCAGCAGCAGGCAAAGATGTCACAAAAAAAGAAAACTACAGACCAATACCACTGATAAACATAGATGCAAAAATCCTCAACAAAATACTAGCAAACAGTATCCAACAGCACATTAAAAGGGTCACACACCATGATCAAGTGGGGTTTATCCCAGGAATGCAAGGATTCTTCAATATACGCAAATCAATCAATGTGATACACAATATTAAAAAACTGAAGGAGAAAAACCAAATGATCTTCTCAAGAGATGCAGAAAAAGCTTTTGACAAAATTCAACCCACATTTATGATAAAACCCCTCCAGAAAGTAGGCATAGAGGGAACTTTCCTTAACATAATAAAGGCCATATATGACACCCACAGCCAACATCGTCCTCAGTGGTGAAAAACTGAAACCATTTCCACTAAGCTCAGGAACAAGACAAGGTTTCCCACTCTCACCACTATTATTCAACATAGTTGTGGAACTTTTAGCCACAGAAATTAGAGAAGAAAAAGAAATGCAAATCAGAAAAGAAAAAGTAAAGCTGTCACTGTTTGCATATGACATGATACTATACATAGAGAAACCTAAAGATGCTACCAGAAAACTACTAGAGCTAATCAATGAATTTGGTAAAGTAGCAGAATAAAAAATTAATGCACAGAAATCTCTTGCATTCCTATACACTAATGATGAAAAATCTGAGAGAGAAATTAAGAAAACACTCCCACTTACCATTGCAACTAAAAGAATAAAATATCTAGGAATAAACCTACCTAAGGAGACAAAAACCTGTATGCAGAAAATTATAAGATACTGATGAAAGAAATTAAAGATGATACAAAGAGATAGAGAGATAATACCATGTTCTTGCATTGGAAGAACCAACATTGTGAAAATGACTCTACTACCCAAAGCAATGTACAGATTCAATGCAATCCCTATCAAACTACCACTGGCATTTTTAACAGAACTAAAACAAAGAACTTCACAATTTGTATGGAAACACAAAAGACCCTGCATAGCCAAAGCAATCTTGAGAAAGAAAAACAGAGCTGGAGGAATCAGGCTCCCTGACTTCAGACTATGCTACAAAGTTACAGTAATCAGGACAGTATGGCACTGGCACAGAAACAGAAATATAGAACAATGGAACAAGATAGAAAGCCCAGAGATAAACCCATGCACATATGGTCACCTTATCTTTGATAAAGGAGGCAAGAATATACAGTGGAGAAAAGACAGCCTCTTCAATAAGTGGTGCTGGGAAAACTGGACAGCTACATGTAAAAGAATGAAATTAGAACACTCCCTAACACCATACACAAAAATAAACTTAAATGGTTTAAAGACCTAAATGTAAGGTGAGAGACCATCAAACTCTTAGAGGAAAACATAGGCAGAACACTCTATGACATAAATCGTAGCAAGATCCTTTTTGAGCCCCCTCTAGAGAAATGGAAATAAAGACAAAAATAAACAAATGGCACCTAATGAAACTTAAAAGCTTTTGCACAGCAAAGGAAATCATAAACAAGACGAAAAGACAACCCTCAGAATGGGAGAAAGTTTTTGCAAATGAAGAAACTGACAAAGGATTAATCTCCAAAATTTACAAGCAGCCCATGCAGCTCAATATCAAAAAAACAAACAACTCAATCCAAAAATGGGTAGAAGACCTAAATAGATATTTCTCCAAAGAAGATATACAGATTGTCAACAAACACATGAAAGAATGCTCAACATCATTAATCATGAGAGAAATGCAAATCAAAACTACAATGTGATATCATCTCACACTGGTCAGAATGGCCATCATCAAAAAATCTAGAAACAATTAATGCTGGAAAGGGTGTGGAGAAAACGGAACCCCCATACACTGTTGGTGGGAATGTAAATTCATATAGCCACTCTGGAGAATAGTATGGAGGTTCCTTAAAAAACTAAAAATAAAACTACCATAGGCCCCAGCAATCCCACTGCTGGGCATATACCCTGAACAAACCGTAATTCATAAAGAGTCATGTACCACAATGTTCATTGCAGCTCTATTTACAATAACCAGCACATGGAATCAACTGAAGTGTCCATCAACAGATGAATGGATAAAGAAGATGTGGCACATATATACAATGGAATATTACTCAGCCATAAAAAGAAATGAAGTCGAGTTATTTATAGGGAGGTGGATGGACCTAGAGTCTGCCATACAGAGTGAAGTAAGTCAGAAAGAGATAAACAAATACCATGTCCTAACACATATACATGGAATCTAAAAAAAAAAAAAAAAAAAGGTCACGAAGAACCTAGGGGCAAGATGGGAATAAAGATGCAGACCTACTAGAGAATGAACTTGAGGACACGGGGAGGGGGACAGATAAGCTGGGACAAAGTGAGAGAGTGGTAGTGTATATATGAACATATATACACTATCAAATCTAAAATAGATAGCTAGTGGGAAGCAGTCACATAGCACAGAGAGATCAGCTCAGTGCTTTGCGACCAGCTGGAAGGGTGGGAGGGAGGGAGACGCAAGAGGGAGGAGATATGGGGATATATGTTTATGTATAACTGATTCACTTTGTTATAAAGCAGAAACTAACACACCATTGTAAAGCAATTATACTCCAATAAAAATGTTTAAAAATATCATTAACAGAAGGGCACAAACACACACACACACACACACACACACACATAATTTAACAAATGACATGCAAGTCCTATACACCAAAGCCCTATATGCAAAACATAGCTGAGCAAAATTATAGAAGGCCAAAGTAAATGGAGCAAAAAAAAAATGTTGGAGGGGCTTCCCTGGTGGCGCAGTGGTTGAGAGTCTGCCTGCCAGTGCAGGGGACACGGGTTCGAGCCCTGGTCTGGGAGGATCCCACATGCCGCGGAGCAACTGGGCCCGTGAGCCACAACTACTGAGCCTGCGCGTCTGGAGCTTGTGCTCCACAGCAAGAGAGGCTGCGACAGTGAGAGGCCCGCACACCGCGATGAAGAGTGGCCCCCGCTCGCTGCAACTAGAGAAGGCCCACACACAGAAACTTAGACCTAACACAGCCAAAAATAAATAAATAAATTAAAAAAAAAATGTTGGAAACTCATCCTACCTGATTTCAAGACTTATTATAAAGGTACCGTAATCAAGACAGTGTGGTATTGGTAAGGATAAATAGATTAGTAGAACAGATTAGAAAGCCCAGAAATGGACCACACATTTATAGTCAATTGATTGGAACAAAAGAGCTAAGGCAATTCAACTGGGAGAAAGAAAGTCTTTTTAATAAAGGGTGCTGGTATAACTGGAAAAGTACACGGAAAAATATTAACATGAGATGAATTATAAACCTAAATACAACAGTTTAAACTATAAAGTTTCTAGGAGACACACATATGGTCTGGGTGGTAGCCCAAGAATTTGCATTTCAGACAAGTTTCCCAGATGATGTGCAGGCTGCTGGCCCAGGGACCACATTTTAACATTGTTTTTTAACAGTGTGGAGCAAGAAAAAAAAGTGATAACATTTTTTTTTTCACTCAACTCTTCCCCTTGAATAATTAGAAAGTAAAATAGTAACTTCTTAGTAATAAATTGAAACTATTAATAATTTAGGATTAAGTAGAAATGGTAGAAGCTGTGAAGAAATATCTTTTTCAGCCATGTTGAATTTAGGACTAGGAAATAACAGTTTTTTGAGAAGCCTAACTGGATACGGTATACCAAGAGAAATTTACTGCCTTAACCCAAAGAAAAATAGTCGTGCATATAATATGTACCCTTGCTTATGTGCCCAACACGAAGATAAGATATTCAAGTACATTTCAGCCTGGCAGCCCATTCTGCTAGGTCATGCTCCATGATGAAATGTCATTGCCATTTCCCTGAATTAGAAAAAAGCCTTCCGTATGGAGACTTCCCTAATGTTCTTCTGTGATTTGCCATTACAATCACTCTCCATGTCATGCTTCTTTTTGCTTTTTTTTTTTTTTTTTTTTTGCGGTACGCGGGCCTCTCACTGCTGTGGCCTCTCCCGCCGCGGAGCACAGGCTCCGGACGCGCAGGCCCAACGGCCATGGCCCACGGGCCCGGCCTCTCTGCGGCACGCGGGATCCTCCCAGACCGGGGCACGAACCCGCGCCACCCACATCGGCAGGCGGACCCTCAACCACTGGGCCACCAGGGAAGCCCTCTTTTTGCTATTTTCTTTGAAGTTTTAGCCAGGCAGTTTGCAGCTAGTACATATTCCTTAGAGCAGTAAACAAGCTTTAAACAAATAGGTAGCATCAAGGAATTTTGGAGCTTTATAAAGGGGACCTTACAGATGACGATCTTACAGAGAGGCAGAGAGAGTGCAAGGCTTTAGAGCATGGGCTATAGAGTTTGGCAGCTCTGAGTTAAAATCCTGCTCTACCATTTAACTAGGAAGGATTTCTAGAGCAGTTTCTTCAACCATTTAAGGTCTCAGTTTTCTCACATGTAAGAAGAGACAATCTCTTGTGAAGATTAAATGGGACAATATGTAGAAAGTACTCAGCCCCTTGCTTGAGCCTAGTGTGAGTAACTATTGTAAGTATAATTGGGATAGTATCTTAAACCATATAAATGTGCATTTCTCCTTTGTATTTCCATATGAAGCATCTCCTTAACCAGTATAAAGCATTAATCTGGGGAAGGGGATGGCCAGGGAGTATGGAGTAGAAAGGGAAAGAAAAGACAATTAGGAGATTTATTGCAGAAACATAAAGAAAATAATTAAGATTCTAGCAGGCAACAAAAATGTTTTTGAGCACAAACTGAGAGAGAGAGAGAGAGAGAGAGAGAGAGACGAAAACTGAGGTGCTGAGCATTTTATTTGAGAGACTGAGTGTTGACCTAAAGGGGCCACGTGGTAGGTTTCTTGCCAAACTGATTGCTGTCATGCCTCTCTTTGTATCCAAGCCCTTTGCACCATGACTTTGCATGCCTCCATCAGGTGAATGGTCCAGCAGACTAAACAACAAGTGCAAAGACACTGAGGCAAGAAGGAGCTTGACAGTGTTCAAGAAACACAGAGAAGGCCAGTGTGATTGGAGTGCAGGGAGAGGGACTGGGGAATGATAGAAAGTGAAGTCAGAGAGAGGACAACACCAGATCATACACAGCCTTTGAGACTAGAAATCTCTGGCAACAGTAGAAGGAAAAGCCCAAATCACTGTGGCCTGCTTATACATGAGTACAGAAGGACCTATGGTTAAAATATCAAAATGCTTTCATTCCAGTTGGTAAATAGCCACTGTGCTGATCCCACCTAAAAGTCCCCTCAGCTCTGGCCAGCCATGCCCCTCCCTGAGGGCCATAAACCTTCCAGGATCCTGTAATTTAAGAATTCAGGGTAACTAGAAGCCTCTAACCCTGATCTAGTGCCATGACTACAGATGCGTAACATTATCCCCAGGCAAAAGGAAGAGCATTTCTTTATATACATTTTTATGAAGTTCAAAATAAACATGTATTCATTCACTTAGTATTTATTAAGTACCAACTATGGGCCAGGAGGTATTAGAGGTGTCGGGGATGAGTGAGAGAAAACAGACCAGTTTCTGCCCTCACAAAGCTTAGAGTTTGTACTTTAGGCAAATTATTGCCTGTAGGGAGTAATTTTTGGGCAGTGGTTCTTAACCTAAGCTACACAGCAGAATCACCAGAGGGTTTTTAAAAGTACTGATACCTAGGTCCCACCCCAAGAGGGTCTGATTTAATTCCTCTGAGTAGTGGCCAGGGCATTGGAAATTTCTAAAAGTCCGCCAGCTGATTCAATGTGCTACCAGGGCTGAGAACTTCTCTCCTAGAGATATGAGCCAACATGGATGACAGAGTGGAACTGTGACATTTTAGTAAAATTTATGGTTGCAAACCTAGAGAGTTAAGTCTTCACTGCATTTTAATACATAAAGATAAATCAAGATGGAAACATGATTCTTTCAAAGGTGTTTTTCAGAAAGTTCTGGAGGCCGTCTTTGTAGAATGGTGTCCTGACTAATGCTGCCTGGCAGTCTGACCCAATGTTAGGCAGGTCAACTCCACGTATTCTGCCAATACTCAGCAAAACTCTGGGCTTTGTGAAATAGAATTCCTGAGGAGAAGGACCTGTAAATGTGAACACTCCTACCCTTCTCTTCCCCCACCCATGACCTGTCTGCACGTCCCACCCAAAGCCAGCAGTCAGCCTGAGGAATGGGTGAACGCCCAGGACTCCATGCCATAGGTAAGGAATCCAGCCCTTGGGGTCAACAACCAAAACTTGAGATTGCTTTTCACACGGATTTATTACCTCTCCAAACCACTTTCCAGTTGCTTCCTTCAGCTGTCCATCAAGTGACAAATGTTTAGGATGAAACAGAATGAGAAACTCCTTGAAAAGATTTGACCCAAAGGAGAGTCGAGAGGAGCTATGGAAAGGGAAACATGCACCAAACGCTGGGCTGCAGCATAAAGATTTTTCTAGATTCATTGGGTCACAGAGAAGCATCAAAGCACATTCTAGGACAATGAATGTGCTCAGGGCTAGCTCTTGATTATTCTGTCCTAATGAAGGGGGACAATGATGTGAGTTTTCTGAAACAGCAGCTGATTTTAATGAGCGGTTTGGTTTTGACTCTGGAAATCACTACTAGGTAAATAAAAACGTACCCAGCATGTCTGACCATTTTTCAGCTGGGCAGCTTGGAATGTGGCCAAGAATGTAGAAAGAAAATGGCTAGCATTTCAAAATTCATCTGAGAAAACCCACAAAACAGAAGCATCTTAGTGGAAACAACAGAGCTCTGAATTATGATTTAGAAGGCAAGAATTCTTGTCTCTGGTCTATCGTGACCAGGTGTGTGACATGGGTAAGTAACTTCTCTTCTCTCTGTGCCTCAGTTTCCTCACTTTTAAAATGAGGGGACTAGACTTAAGTGATCTCCAGTAGAACAGATGAGTAAAATGGAATTTAATATCAGAGAGAGAGAGAAAAAATAGTGATGTGTGAAGCATGAAGACCACTGTCAGGGAGCAACCAAGTTTGTATTTGGAGCCCAAGACACTCGTAGGGGATGAGGGCAGGAGGGGATCAAGACACTTACACTTTTTCTCGAAAATTAAAACTAGTCAGGGCGAACTGGGGATTGCCCTGAGCTATTCTTAGAGTCAGGGAAGGGCCACGAGAACCCTAGGTAAACTCACCACCAAGGAGAAAAGATAGGACCACCAGCCCAGCTTCTGCACCAACTTAGAAGTTCAAAAGTGTAGTGCACACTGGGACCAGACCCAACCTAGGATCAGGGAGCAGGCTTGAGTCCTGGGGAAGTGGCCATGTGAGTGAGGAGCTATAATGATGGGAATCCAAGCCAGGTTTGCCTGAAGCCCACCACTGGCTGAACTTACTCCTGAGGGCTGGGACCTTCTCTTTGGTCCCTTAAAGAAGAGCGGTGGCCAAAGCAAGCTACACTAGCGGCTTCCCCTAGAGCCACCAACCTCTGTGGAACGACAAGAGTCCCCAGTCTCAGTTGGGACTCCAGAAGTTGAAACAGAAATGACCAGGAGAGCCCTGGCCTATTAGAGGAAGGGGATCCCAGCAAAGGCCACTGTATTTCCTGTTCACTGGGCATGCGAGAGCTCCCACATTCAACTTTGGGACCCCACCTGAGTGGTGCCTTATTTGCATCCCAAACTATGAATTGGGGCACTCCAGTTATAGATCTATAAGATCCCTACAGCTCTAATATGATGTGGTTTTAGTGTACCCACACTAATATCACAAAGACTGACTTTATTTCAGAGTTTAGCATATAACTATCCCCTTAAGTTTGTAGACATTGGGACTCCTGTCTAAAAATAGGGAGAAATGGGTAAATTAGGGATCCATCTGTGACCATTACATAGCTTAAAATAAACACAAAAGGCGTATCACTGCTAATGATCCATGAATTCACTCCATATGCATGCATTAGAGATCATTAAAGTAAAAGCTGGGAATGCAAAAGATAATTATATAGTTTGAATATCTAAAAATTTTTCCTCATAGAGGGCATATTTGTATGTATGTGTAAAATATAAGTGTATTACCCCCAAATGGAAACTGAAACACATGCTTGCTTTAGTGGAATTTCCTGTTTCAAATGGCCTTAGACAATAACCATCAGCTTTGTAAACATGAAGACCTCTTGATCCAGCAATTTCATATGTAGAAATTTAACCTGATGAGAATTTTCACCAGTATACAAAAACAAATATATATGAATGTTCATTGTCACAACATTGTTAACAACGAAAAAACTGAAAAGAATTGAAATATTCATTAATAAGGGATTAGTTAGATAAATTAGCAGGCATCCATATGCCAGGATACTCTGAAATTATTAAAAATAGTCAAATGTACTTTTATAGCAGAGAAATAATTTTATGTCAACTGAGGGAGCTGACATTTACAGTTTGTATGTTTACCCCATATCCATTCCCTGCCTCAAATCAAATCTACATTGAGGCTGAGGCCTTCCTTGTGTCAGGGAAGTTTGGTTACAAAGAGTGCTGATCACAAAAAGATAATTCCACACACAGGTCAGAATGGCCATCATCAAAAATTCTACAAACAGTAAATGCTGGGGAGAGTGTGGAGAAAGGGAACCCTCCTGCACTGTTGGTGGGAATGTAAATTGGTGCAGCCACTATGGAGAACAGTATGAAGGTTCTTTAAAAAACTAAAAATAGAGCTACCATATGACCAAGCAATCCCACTCCTGGGCATATATCCAAAAAGATAGATGCAGCCCAATGTTCACTGCAGCACTATTTACAATAGCCAAGACATGGAAACAACCTAAATGTCCATCAACAGATGAATAGATAAAAAAGATGTAGTATATTTATACAATAGAATATTACTCTGCCATAAAAAAGAATGAAATAATGCCATTTTCAGCAACATGAATGGACATAGAGATTATCATACTAAGTGAAGTAAGCCAGACAGAGAAAGACAAATATCATATGGTATCACTTACATGTAGAATCTAAAAAAAAAAACAAAACAACAAATGAACTTATATACAAAACAGAAATAGACTCACAGACATAACGAACTTATGGTTACTAAAGGAGAAAGGGGGGAAGGGAAAAATTAGGAGTTTGGGATTAACATAAGCACACTGTTATACATAAAATAGATAACCAACAAGGACCTACTGTATAGCACAGGGAACTATACTCAATATTTTATAATAACCTATAAGGGAAAAGAATATATATATATTTATATATACATATGTGAACTTGAATCACTTTGCTGTCCACCTGAAACTAACGTTGTAAATCAACTATACTTCAATAAAAAAAAAACACAAAAAGATAATTCTTAGTGCTTAGCACCAATGACAAGAGACCCAGAGAAAGGTATTCTCACCATCCCACTGGCACACTTTTGAGAATGAAAGTGAGTGCTATTAATAATGACATGGAAATAACCCAGACTGTTCTGAGGAAACAGGGACACACTACCTGGACCTTTCCCTGAAAGTTAATTCATTTTCTTATAAACCAAAGACAAATGTCATCTTTTAGTAGATAAGGCCCTTGCTCTCATGGAGACTTAGGTGAGGGGAGATGGCAAATAATAAAGAAAACAAAATAATGAACAAGATAATCAGAGACTAATAAAGCTTTGAAGAAAAAAATTTTAATGGGTGAAGTGATGCAGGGTGGGGAGGTAGAGTGGTCAGGAAGACCTGCTTGAGAAGAAAAGATGTGGTGGGAGATCTTAATGTCCAGAGAGGGTTGGGCATGCCAAGATGTGGGCAGAGCACTCCTGATGGAAGACCAATGACCAGTGATGCCCGAGGCCTCTGATGTGTTGAAGGAATGCACCCTGTGAAAGCAGAATTTGTTGGAGGGTTAATCAAGGGGATGACATGATCTATATCACGGTCTAGGGGAAGGAATGAGAAAGAAGGAAACAGAGCCAAAGATACCTGATGGAGGGGGATGGATGATGTGTCTGGGGAGAAAATTAGTAAAGGCAGGAAAAGGGGGGTGGGTGGGAGCACAAGAAAGAACCATCCCAGCAACTGCTCCAGACTAGAGGTAGTATAGCTGGTGCTGATACTGGACAGTGCCAGGACTGGCTCACCTGAGGGGCTCAGGAGTTTTTCTAAAACTCCAGGGAGATCAGAGGGAGATAGCAAGAAAACCTCGGATTGGAGATGTGTAGCCTTGCCAAGAAAAGGCTAGTGCAGAGTTCACTCTTAATCTACAAACAGCAAATGCTGGAAAGGGTGTGGAGAAAAGTGAACCCTCCTGCACTACTGGTGGGAATGTAAATTATACAGCCACTATGGAGAACAGTATGGAGGTTCCTTAAAAAACTAAAAATAGAACTACCATATGATCCGGCAATTCCACTACTGGGCATATACCCAGAGAAAACCATAATTCAAAAAGACACATGCACCCCAATATTCATGCAGCACTATTTACAATAGGCAGGACATGGAAGCAACCAAAATGTCCATCGACAGATGAATGGATAAAGAAGATGTGGCACATATATACAATGGAATATTACTCAGCCAGAAAAAGGAACAAAATTGGGTCATTTGTAGAGACGTAGATGGACCTAGAGAAGTCATACAAAGTGAAGTAAGTCAGAAAGAGAAAAACAAATATCGTATATTAACACATATATGTGGAATCTAGAAAAATGGTATAGATGAAACAGTTTGCAAGGCAGAAATAGAGACACAGATGTAGAGAACAAATGTATGGACACCAAGGGGGAAAGTGGTGGTGATGGTGGTGGGATGAACTGGGAGATTGGGATTGACATATATACACTAATATGTATAAAATGGATAACTAATAAGAACCTGCTGTATAAAAAAGAGAATAAAAAAGAAGAAAAGGAAGAGGGAGGGTGAAATGAGGAGTATGGGATTAACAGACACAAACTACTATACATAAAATAGATGAGCAACAAGGATTTACTGTATAACACAGGGAACAATATTCGATATCTTCTAGTATCCAGTAATGGAAAATAACATGAAAAAATATATATATATAACTGAATCACTTTGCTGTACACCTGATCCTACACAATATAATACATCAACTATATTTCAATTAAAAAAATCTGTAACAAAGGATATATTAAAAATTTTAAAAACTCACACAACTGTACACCAAAAAGAGAGAATTGTACTGAATGTAAATTTAAAAATAAATTTTAAAAAGCTTTGGAGAAGAACCGTTTCTCACTAGGAATTCTGGTCTGAAGCATCGGTGCAAGGCCTCTGCCCAGAGCAACCTATGAGCAAATGAAACTAGACAGAGCACAAAGGAAAACAAAAGGTACTACAGACCCGCCTCTTTGCCCTGGAAGTGTACTTGCGGCATGTTTCTCCAGGCCTTCAGGCTTGGGTCTTGGACTGGAACTACACCACCAGCTTTCCTGGACCTCCAACTTGCAGAGGTATTTCTCGGCTTCCAAAATCAACTGTGTGGTTGACAGGGTCTTGTTGCTCCGGCCAGGTGTCAGGCCTGAGCCTCTGAGATGGGAGAGCCCAGATAAGGACATTGGACAACCAGAGACGTCTTGGTCCCACATAATATCATTCGGCAAGAGCTCTCCCAGAGATCTCCGTCTCAATGCTAAGACACAGTCCACGCAATGACCAGCAAGCTCCAGTGTTGGACACCCCATGCCAAACAACTAGCAAGACAGGAACACAACCCCACCCATTAGCAGAGAGGCTCCCTAAAATCATAATAAGGCCACAGAGACCCCAAAACACACACCAGACATGGTCCTGCCCACCAGAAAGACAATATCAAGACTCACCCACGAGAACACAGGCACCAGTCTCCTCCACCAGGAAGCCTAAACAACCCACTGAACCAACCTTACCCACTGGAGGCAGATACCAAAAACAACAGGAACAACAAACCTGCAGCCTGTGAAAAGGAGACCCCAAACACAGTAAGTTAAGCAAAATGAGAAGACAGAGAAATACACAGCAGATGAAGGAGCAAAGTAAAAACACACCAGACCAAACAACTGAAGAGGAAATAGGCAGTCTACCTGAAAAAGAATTCAGAATAATGATAGTAAAAATGATCTAAAATCCTGGAAATAGAATAGAGAAAATACAAGAAACGTTTAACAAGGACCTAGAAGAACTAAAGAGCAAACAAACAATGATGAACAACACAATAAATGAAATAAAAAATTCTCTAGAAGGAATCAATAGCAGAATAACTGAGGCAGAAGAACGGATAAGAGACCTGGAAGATAAAATAGTGGAAATAACTACTGCAGAGCAGAATAAAGAAAAAAGAATGAAAAGAATTGAGGACACTCTCAGAGACCTCTGGGACAACATTAAATGCACCAGCATTTGAATTATAGGGGTCCCAGAAGAAGAAGAGGAAAAGAAAGGGACTGAGAAAATATCTGAAGAGATTATAGTTGAAAACTTCCCTAATATGGGAAAGGGAATAGTCAGTCAAGTCCAGGAAGCACAGAGAGTGCAATACAAGATAAAGCCAAGGAGAAATATGACAAGACACATATTAATTAAACTATAAAAAATTAAATACAAAGAAAAAATATTTAATACAGCAAGGGAAAAGCAACAAATAACATATAGGGGAATCCCCATAAGGTTAACAGCTGATCTTTCAGTAGCAACTCAGCAAGACAGAAGGGAGTGGCAGGATGTGTTTAAAGTGATGAAAGGGAAAGACCTACAACCAAGATTACTCTACCCAGAAAGGATCTCATTCAGATTTGACAGAGAAATTAAAACCTTTACAGACAAGCAAAAACCAAGAGAATACAGCACCACCAAACCAGCTTAACAACAAATGCTACAGGGAGTTCTCTAGGCAGGAAACACAAGAGGAGGAAAAGACCTACAATAACAAACCCAAAACAATTAAGAAAATGGTAATAGGAACATACATATAGATAATTACCTTAAATGTAAATGGATTAAATGCTCCAACCAAAAGACATAGACTGGCTGAATGGATACAAAAACAAGACCCGTATATATGTTGGGTACAAGAGACCCACTTCAGACCTAGGGACACATACAGACTGAAAGTGAGGGGATGGAAAAAGATATTCCATGCAAATGGACATCAAAAGAAAGCTGGAGTCCAAGTGGAGCAAGTGAGCTGAGTGGTTGTGTAGTCGCGTCCCGGAGACCAGTAGCGCTTGCAGCATGGCTGAGTGACTGACTGAAGAGCAGATTACAGAATTCAAAGAAGCTTTTTCACTATTTGACAAGGATGGTTATGGAACTATAACAACAAAGGAATTGTGAACTGTAATGAGGTCTCATGGGTAGAATCTCACAGAAGCAGACTTACAGTACATGATTAATGAAGTGGATGCTGATGGTAATGGCACAATTGACTTCCCGGAATTTCTGACAATGATGGCAATAAAAATGAAAGATGCAGACAGTTAGGAAGAAATTAGGGAAGCATTCCATGTATCTGATAAGGATGGTAATATCTATATTAGTGCAGCAGAGCTCCGCCATGTGATGACAAACCTTGGAGAGAAGTTAAGAGGTGAAGAGGTTGATGAAATGATCAGGGAAGCAGATATTGATGGTGATAATCAAGTAAACTATGAAGAGTTTGTACAATTGATGACAGCAAAGTGAAGACATTGTACAGAGTGTGTTAAATTTCTTGTACAAAAACGTTTATTTGCCTTTTCTTTGTTTGTAACTTATCTGTAAAAGGTTTCACCCTACTGTCAAAAAAAATATGCATGTATTAGGACTTCATTCCTCCATGTTTTATTCTCTTATCTTACTGTCATTGTCCTGAAACCTTATATTTTAGAAAAATTAAACAAGTAACACGTTGCATGTGGCTTACTCTGGATATATCTAAGCCCTTCTGCACTTCTAAACTTAGACTGAGTTTGTCAAATGAGGGAACATGTGGGTTATGCCTTTTTTTTTAAGTTGTTTTCTTTAGGAACTGTCATCATGTTGTTCTTGAAGTGTGGAGTTGCAACTCTGTGTGGACTATGAACAGTCAACAGTATGTACTTAAAAGTAGCACTATTGCAAAATTGGTGTTTTATCCAGGACTCATACACTATCTTTTTGTACTGCTGGTCCTTTACCAGAAACAATTTCTTTTATTGTTACTTGCTTGTTGTTTTAGCCACTTAAAGAAAATCTGCTTATGGCACAATTTGCCTCAAATCGACTCCAAGATGTATATTTGTTTTCCAATAAAAATTACAATTTACCTAACAAAAAAAAAAAAAAAGAAAGAGAACTGGAGTCACAATTCTCATATCAGACAAAATAGACTTTAAAATAAAGACTATTAGAAGAGACAAAGAAAGACACTACATAATGATCAAGGAATCAATCCAAGAAGAAGATAAAACAATTGCAAATATTTATGCACCCAACATAGGAGCACCTCAATACATAAGGCAAATGCTAAGAGCCATCAAAGGGGAAATCAACAGTAACACAATAATAGTAGGGAACTTTAACACCCCACTTTCACCAATGGAAAGATCATTCAAAGTGAAAATAAGTAAGGAAACACGAGCTTTAAATGACATATTAAACAAGATGGGCTTAATTGATATTTATATAGGACATTCCATCCAAAAACAATAGAATACACTTTGCTCTTAAGTGTCTATGGAGCATTCTCCAGGATAGATCATATCAAGCCTTGGTAAATTTAAGAAAATTGAAATTGTATCAAGTATCTTTTCCGACCACAATGCTATGAGACTGGATATTGATTACAGGGAAAAAACTGTAAAAGATACAAACACATGGAGGCTAGACAATGCACTACTAAATAACCAAGAGATCACTGAAGAAATCAAAAAATACCTAGAAACAAATGATAATGAAAACACGATGACCCAAAACCTATGGGATGCAACAAAAGCAGTTCTAAGAGGGAAGCTTATAGCAATACAATCCTACTTCAAGAAACATGAAAAATCTCAAACAAACCACCTAACCTTACACCTAAAGCAATTAGAGAAAGAAGAACAAAAAACCCCAAAGTTAACAGTAGGAAAGAAATCATAAAGATCAGATCAGAAATAAATGAAAAAGAAATGAATGACACAATAGCAAAGATCAATAAAACTAAAAGCTGGTTCTTTGAGAAGATAAACAGTTTTGATAAACCATTAGCCAGAGTCATCAAGAACAAAAGGGAGGAGACTCAAATCAATAGAATTAGAAATGCAAAAAGAGGAGTAACAACTGACACTGCAGAAATACAAATGATCATGAGAGGATCAACTATATGCCAATAAAATGGACAACCTGGAAGAAATGGAACAATTCTTAGAAAAGCACAACCTTCCGAGACTGAACCAGGAAGAAATAGAAAATATAAACAGACCAATCACAAGCACTGAAATTGAAACTGTAATTAAAAATCTTCCAACAAACAAAAGCCCAGGACCAAATGGCTTCACAGGTGAATTCTATCAAACATTTAGAGAAGAGCTAACACATAGCCTTCTCAAACACTTCCAAAATATAGCAGAATGAGGAACAATCCCAAACTCATTCAACGAGACCACCATCACCCTGATACCAAAACCAGACACAGATGTCACAAAGAAAGAAAACTACAGGCGAATATCACTGATGAACATAGATGCAAAAATCCTCAACAAAATACTAGCAAGCATGGGATGAAGTGAGACAGTGGCATGGACATATATACACTACCAAGTGTAAGAGAAGATAGCCACTGAGAAGCAGCTGCATAGCACAGGGAGATCAGCTTGGTGCTTTGTGTCCAACTAGAGGGGTGGGATAGGGAGGGTGGGAGGGAGACGAAAGAGGGAGGAGATATGGGGATATATGTATACATACAGCTGAGTCACTTTGTTATACAGCAGAAACTAACACACCATGGTAAAGCAATTATACTCCAATACAGATAGTTTTAAAAATAATACTAGGAAAAAGACTCCAACAGCACATTAAAACTATCATACAACATGATCAACTGGGATTTATCCCGGGAATGCAAGGATTCTTCAATATATGCAAATCAATCAATGTGATAAACCATATTAAAAAACTGAAGGATAAAAAACATATGATCATCTCAATAGATGCAGAAAAAGCTTTCAACAAAATTCAACACCCATTTATGATAAAAACCCTCCAGAAAGAAAGCATAGAGGGAACTTTCCTCAACATAATAAAGGCCATATATGGCAAACCCATAGCCAACATTGTTCTCAATGGTGAAAAAATGAAACCATTTCCACTAACATCAGGAACAAGACAAGGTTGCCCACTCTTACCAATATTATTCAACATAGTTTTGGAAGTTTTAGGCAGAGCAATCAGAGAAGAAAAAGAAATAACAGGAATCCAAATTGGAAAAGAAGACGTAAAGTTGTCACTGTTTGTAGATAACACGATACTATACATAGAGAATCCTAAAGAGGCTACCAGAAAACTACTAGAGCTAATCAATGAATTTGGTAAAGTAGAGGATACAAAATTAATGCACAGAAATCTCTTGCATTCCTATACACTAATGATGAAAAATCTGAAAGAGAAATTAAGGAAACACTCCCATTTATCACTGCAACAAAAAGAATAAAATACCTAGGAATAAACCTACCTAAGGAGACAAAAGACCTGTATGCAGAAAACTATAAGACACTGATGAGAGAAATTAAAGATGATACAAACAGATGGAGAGATATACCATGTTCTTGGATTGGAAGAATGAACTTTGTGAAAATGACTCTACTACCCAAAGCAATCTACAGATTCAATGCAATTCCTAACAAACTAAGGCATTTTTCACAGAACTAGGACAAAAAATTTCACAATTTGTACGGAAACACAAAGGACCCCGAATAGCCAAAGCAATCTTGAGAAAGAAAAATGGAGCTGGAGGAATCAGGCTCCCTGACTTCAGACTATACTACAAAGCTACAGTAATCAATACAGTATGGTACTGGCACAGAAATATAGATCAATGGAACATGATAGAAAGCCCAGAGATAAACCCATGCACGTATGGTCACCTTGTCATTGATAAAGAGGCAAGACTATATAATGGAGAAAAGACAGCCTCTTCAATAAGTGGTGCTGGGAAAACTGGACAGCTACATGTAAAAGAATGAAATTAGGACACTCCCTTACACCATGCACAAAAAAAAAAAACTCAAAATGGATTAAAGACATAAATGTAAAGCCAGAAACTATCAAACTCTTAGAGGAAAACATAGAACACTCTATGACATATATCACAGCAAGATCCTTTTTGACCCACCTCCTAGAGAAATGGAAAAAAACCCAGAAATTAACAAATGGGACCTAATGAAACTTAAAAGCTTTTGCACAGAAAAGGAAACCATAAACAAGATGAAAAGACAATCCTCAGAATGGGAGAAAATATTTGCAAATGAAGCAACTGACAAATGATTAATCTCCAAAATATACAAGCAGCTCATGCAGCTCAATATCAAAAAAACAAAAAACCCAATCCAAAATGGGCAGAAGACCTAAATAGACATTTGTCCAAAGAAGATATACAGAGCCAACAAACACATGAAAGGATGCTCACAATCACTAATCATTATAGAAATGCAAATGAAAGCTACAATAAGGTATTACCTCACACTGGTCAGAATGGCCATCATCAAAAAATCTACAAACAATAAATGCTGGAGAGGATGTGGGGAAAAGGGAACCCTCTTTGCACTGTTGGTGGGATGTAAACTGATACAGCCACTATGGAGAATAGTATGGAGGTTTCTTAAAAAACTAAAAATAGAACTACCATTTGACCCAGCAATCCCCCTACTGGGCATATACCCTGAGAAAATCATAATTCAGAAAGAGTCATGTAGGGCGGAGGGGAAGATGGTGGAAGAGTAAGACACAGAGATCACCTTCCTCCCCACAGATATACCAGAAATCCATCTACACGTGGAGCAACTCCTACAGAACACCTACTGAATGCTGGCAGAAGACCTCAGACCTCCCAAAAGGCAAGAAACTCCCCACGTACCTGGGTAGGGCAAAAGAAAAAACAGAGACATAAGAATAGGGACAGGACCTGCACCAGTGGGAGGGAGCTGTGAACGAGGAAAGGTTTCCACACACTAGGAAGCCCCTTCGCAGGCGGAGACTGCTGGAGGCGGAGGGGGGAGCTTCGGAGCCGCGGGGGTGAGCACAGCAACAGAGGTGCGGAGGGCAAAGCGGGGAGATTCCTGCACAGAGGATCGGTGCCGACCGGCACTCACCAGCCCGAGAGGCTTGTCTGCTCACCCGCCGGGGAGGGCGGGGCTGCGAGCTGAGGCTCGGGCTTTGGTTGGAGTGCAGGGAGAGGACTGGGGTTGGCTCCGTGAACACAGCCTGAAGGGGTTAGTGCACCACGGCTAGCGGGGAGGGAGTCCGGGAAAAGCTCTGGAGCTGCCGAAGAGGCAAGAGACTTTTTCTTCCCTCTTTGTTTCCTGGTGTGCGAGGAGAGGGGTTTAAGAGCGCTGCTTAAAGGAACTCCAGAGACGGGTGCGAGCCGCGGCTAAAAACGCGGACCCCAGAGACGGGCGGGAGATGCCAAGGCTGCTGCTGCCGCCACCAAGGGGCCTCTGTGCGAGCACAGGTCACTATCCACACCCCTCTTCCGGGGAGCCTGTGCAGCCTGCCATTGCCAGATTCCCAGGATCCACGGACAACTCCTCCGGGAGAACGCACGGCAGGCCTCAGGCTGGTGCAATGTCACGCTGGCCTCTGCCGCCGCAGGCTCACCCCGCTCTCCGCGCCCCTCCCTCCCCCCGGTCTGAGTGAGCCAGAGCCCCCGAATCAGCGGCTCCTTTAACCCCGTCCTGTCTGAGCAAAAAACAGACGCCCTCTGGCGACCTACACGCAGAGGCAGGGACAAATCCAAAGCTGAGTCCCTCTGAGCTGTGAGAACAAAGAAGAGAAAGGGAAATCTCTACCAGCAGCCTCAGAAACAGCGGATTAAAGCTCCAAAATCAACTTGATGTACCCTGCATCTGTGGAATACATGAATAGACAATTAATCATCCCAAATTGAGGAGGTGGACTTCGAGAGCAAGATTTATGATATTTTTACCCTTTTCCTCTTTTTGTGAGTGTGTATGTGTATGCTCCTGTGTGAGATTTTCTCTGTATAGCTTTGCCTCCACCATTTGTCCTAGGGTTCCATCTGTCCATTTTTTAAAAAAATTTTTTTCTTAATAAATAATTTTAATAACTTTATTATACTTTACCTTCTTTCTTTCTTTCTTTCTTTCTTTCTTTCTATCTACTTCTACTAACTCTTTCTCTCTACTTTTTCTCCCTTTTATTCTGAGCCGTGTGGAGTCTCTTGTTGCTGCAGCCAGGAGTCACTGCTGTGCCTCTGAGGTGGGAGAGCCAACTTCAGGACACCGGTCAACAAGAGAGCACCCAACTCCACATAATATCAAACGGCGAAAATCTCCCAGAGATCTCCATCTCAACACCAGCACTCAGCTTCACTCAACAACCAGCAGTGCTGGAAAACCTATGCCAAACAACTAGCAAAACAGGAACACAACCCCACCAATTAGCAGAGAGGCTGCCTAAAATCATAATAACTCCACAGGAACCCCAAAACACAACACCAGACGTGGACCTGCCAACTAGAGAGACAAGATCCACCCTCATCCACCACAACACAGGCACTAGTCCCCTCCACCAGGAAGCCTACACAACCCACTGAACCAACCTTAGCCACTGGAGACAGACATCAAAAACAACGGGAACTACGAACCTGCAGCCTGCAAAAAAGGAGACCCCAAACACAGTAAGATAAGCAAAATGAGAAGACAGAAAAACACACAGCAGATGAAGGAGCAAGATAAAAATGCACCAGACCTAACAAATGAAGAAGAAATAGGCAGTCTACCTGAAAAAGAATTCAGAATAATGATAGTCAGGATGATCCAAAATCTTGGAAATAGAAGAGACAAAATGCAAGAAACATTTAACAAGGACCTAGAAGAAGTAAAGATGAAACAAGCAACGATAAACAACACAATAAACAAAATTAAAAGTACTCTAGATGGGATCAATAGCAGAATAACTGAGGCAGAAGAACGGATAAGTGACCTGGAAGATAAAATAGTGGAAATAACTACTGCAGAGCAGAATAAAGAAAAAAGAATGAAAAGAGCTGAGGACAGTCTCAGAGACCTCTGGGACAACATTAAACGCACCAACATTCGGATTATAGGGGTTCCATAAGAAGAAGAGAAAAGAAACGGACTTGAGGTTATGGGGAGGGGGAAGGGTGAGCTGTGACAGGGCGAGAGAGAGTCATGGGCATATACATAGTAACAAACGCAGTAAGGTAGATAGCTAGTGGGAAGCAGCCGCATGGCACAGGGATATTGGCTCGGTGCTTTGTGACAGCCTGGAGGGGTGGGATGGGGAGGGTGGGAGGGAGGGAGACGCAACAGGGAAGACATATGGGAACATATGTTTATGTATGACTGATTCACTTTGTTATAAAGCAGAAACTAACACACCATTGTGAAGCAATTGTACCCCAATAAAGATGTTAAAAAAAATAAATAAATAAATATTTCTTAAATATAAAAAAAAAAAAAAAAAAAAAAGCAGCAAGGGAAAAACAACAAATAACACACAAGGGAATCCCCATAAGGTTAACAGCTGATCTCTCAGCAGAAACCCTGCAAGCCAGAAGGGAATGGCAGGACATACTGAAAGTGGTGAAGGAGAAAAACCTGCAACCAAGATTACTTTACCCAACAAGGATCTCATTCAGATTTGATGGAGAAATTAAAACCTTTACAGACAAGCAAAAGCGGAGAGAGTTCAGCACCACCAAACCCGCTTTACAACAAATGCTAAAGGAACTTCTCTAGACAAGAAACACAAGAGAAGGAAAAGACCTATAAAAACGAACCCAAAACAATTTGGAAAATGGGAATAGGAACATACATATCGATAATTACCTTAAATGTAAATGGACTAAATGCTCCCACCAAAAGACACAGATAGGCTGAATGGATACAAAAACAAGACCCTTATATATGCTGTCTACAAGAGACCCACTTCAGACCTAGAGACACATACAGACTAAAAGTAAGGGGATGGAAAAAGATATTCCATGCAAATGGAAAGCAAAAGAAAGCTGGAGTAGCAATTCTCATATCAGACAAAATAGACTTTAAAATAAAGACTATTAGAAGAGACAAAGAAGGACACTACATAATGATCAAGGGATCGATCCAAGAAGACGATATAACAATTGTAAATATGTATGCACCCAACATAGGAGCACCTCAATACATAAGGCAAATACTAACAGCCATAAAAGGGGAAATCAACAGTAACACATTCATAGTAGGAGACTTTAACACCCCACCTTCACCAATGGACAGATCATCCAAAATGAAAATAAATAAGGAAACGCAAGCTTTAAATGATACATTAAACAAGATGGACTTAATAGATATTTATAGGACACTCCATCCAAAAACAACAGAATACACTTTTTTCTCAAGTGCTCATGGAACATTCTCCAGGATAGATCATATCTTGGGTCACAAATCAAGCCTTGTTAAATTTAAGAAAATTGAAATTGTATCAAGTATCTTTTCCAACCACAACGCCATGAGACTAGATATCATTTACAGGAAAAGATCTGTAAAAAATACAAACACATGCAGGATAAACAATACACTACTTAATAACGAAGTGATCACTGAAGAAATCAAAGAGGAAATTAAAAAATACCTAGAAACAAATGACAATGGACACACAACGACCCAAAACCTATGGGATGCAGCAAAAGCAGTTCTAAGGGGGAAGTTTATAGCAATACAAGCCCACCTTAAGAAGCAGGAAACATCTCGAATAAACAACCTAACCTTGCATCTCAAGCAATTAGAGAAAGAAGAACAAAAAAACCCCAAAGCTAGCAGAAGGAAAGAAATCATAAAAATCAGATCAGAAATAAATGAAAAAGAAATGAAGGAAACAACAGCAAAGATCAATAAAACTAAAAGCTGGTTCTTTGAGAAGGTAAACAAAATAGATGAACCATTAGCCAGACACATCAAGAAAAAAAGGGAGAAGACTCAAATCAATAGAAATGAAAAAGGAGAAGTAACAACTGACTGCAGAAATAAAAAAGATCATGAGAGATTACTATAAGCAACTCTATGCCAATAAAATGGACAATCTGGAAGAAATGGACAAATTCTTAGAAATGCACAACCTGCCAAGACTGAATCAGGAAGAAATAGAAAATATGAACAGACCAATCACAAGCACTGAAATTGAAACTGTGATTAAAAATCTTCCAACAAACAAAAGCCCAGGACCAGATGCTTTCACAGGCGAATTCTATCAAACATTTAGAGAAGAGCTAACACCTATCCTTCTCAAACTCTTCCAAAATATAGCAGAGGGAGGAACACTCCCAAATTCCTTCTGCGAGGCCACCATCACCTTGATAACAAAACCAGACAAGGATGTCACAAAGAAGGAAAACTACAGGCCAATATCACTGATGAACATAGATGCAAAAATCCTCAACAAAATACTAGCAAACAGAACCCAACAGCACATTAAAAGGATCATACACCATGATCAAGTGGGGTTTATTCCAGGAATGCAAGGATTTTTCAATATACGCAAATGTATCAATGTGATAAACCATATTAACAAATTGAAGGAGAAAAACCATATGATCATCTCAATAGATGCAGAGAAAGCATTTTTAAAAATTCAACACCCATTTATGATAAAAACCCTGCAGAAAGTAGGCATAGAGGGAACTTTCCTCAACATAATAAAGGCCATATATGACAAGCCCACAGCCAACATCATCCTCAATGGTGAAAAACTGAAAGAATTTCCACTAAGATAAGGAACACGACAAGGTTGCCCACTCTCACCACTCCTATTCAACATAGTTTTGGAAGTTTTAGCCATAGCAATCAGAGAGGAAAAGGAATCCAAATTGGAAAAAAGAAGTAAAGCTGTCACTGTTTGCAGATGACATGATACTATACATAGAGAATCCTAAAGGTGCTACCAGAAAACTACTAGAGCCAATCCATGTATTTGGTAAAGTTGCAGGATACAAAATTAATGCACAGAAATCTCTTGCATTCCTATACACTAATGATGAAAAATCTGAAAGTGAAAGCAAGAAAACACTCCCATTTACCACTGCAACAAAAAGAATAAAATATCTAGGAATAAACCTACCTAAGGAGACAAAAGACCTGTATGCAGAAAATTATAAGACACTGATGAAAGAAATTAAAGATGATACAAATAGATGCAGAGATATACCATGTTCTTGGATTGGAAGACTCAACATCGTGAAAATGACTCTACTACCCAGAGCAATCTATAGATTCAATGCAATCCATATCAAACTACCACTGGCATTTTTCACAGAACTAGAGCAAAAAATTTCACAATTTGTATGGAAACACAAAAGACCCCGAATAGTCAAAGCAATTTGGAGAACGAAAAACAGAGCTGGAGGAATCAGGCTCCCTGACTTCAGACTATACTACAACGCTACAGTAATCAAGATAGTATGGTACAGGCACAAAAACAGAAAGGTAGATCAATGGAACAGTATAGAAAGCCCAGAGATAAACCCACGCACATATGGGCACCTTATCTTTGATAAAGGAGGCAGGAATATACAGTGGAGAAAGGACAGCCTCTTCAATAAGCAGTGCTGGGAAACCTGGACAGGTACAAGTAAAAGTATGAGATTAGATCACTCCCTAACACCATACACAAAAATAAGCTCAAAATGGATTAAAGACCTAAATGTAAGGCCAGAAACTATCAAATTCTTAGAGGAAAACATAGGCAGACCACTCTATGACATAAATCACAGCAAGATCCTTTTGACCCACCTCCTAGAGAAATGGAAATTAAAACAAAAATAAACAAATGGCACCTAATGAAACTTCAAAGCTTTTGCACAGGAAAGGAATCCATAAACAAGACGAAAAGACAACCCTTAGAATGGGAGAAAATACTTGCAAATGAAGCAACTGACAAAGGATTAATGTCCAAAATTTACAAGCAGCACATGCAGCTCAATAACAAAAAAACAAACAACCCAATCCAAAAATGGGAAGAAGACCTAAGTAGACATTTCTCCAAAGAAGATATACAGACTGCAAACAAACACATGAAAGAATGCTCAACATCATTAATCATGAGAGAAATGCAAATCAAAACTACAATGAGATATCATCTCACACCAGTCAGAATGGCCATCATCAAAAAATCTAGAAACAATAAATGCTGGAGAGGGTGTGGAGAAAAGGGAACACTCTTGCACTGCTGGTGGGAATGTGAATTGGTTCAGCCACTATGGAGAACATTATGGAGGTTCCTTAAAAAACTACAAATAGAACTACCATATGACCCAGCAATCCCACTACTGAGCATATACCCTGAGAAAACCAAAATTCAAAAAGAGTCATGTACCAAAATGTTCATTGCAGCTCTATTTACAATAGCCCGGAGATTGAAACAACCTAAGTGCCCATCATCAGATGAATGGATAAAGAAGTGGCACATATATACAATGGAATATTACTCAGCCATAAAAAGAAACAAAATTGAGCTATTTGTAATGAGGTGGATAGACCTAGAGTCTGTCATACAGAGTGAAGTTAGTCTGAAAGAGAAAGACAAATACCCTATGCTAACACATATATATGGAATTTAAGGGAAAAAATGTCATGAAGAACCTAGGGGTAAGACAGGAATAAAGACACAGACCTACTGGAGAACGGACTTGAGGTTATGGGGAGGGGGAAGGGTGAGCTGTGACAAAGCGAGAGAGAGGCGTGGACATATATACACTAACAAACGTAAGGTAGATAGCTAGTGGGAAGCAGCCGCATAACACAGGGAGATCAGCTCGGTGCTTTGTGACCACCTGGAGGGGTGGGATAGGGAGGGTGGGACGGAGGGAGACGCAAGAGGGAAGAGATATGGGAACATATGTACATATATAACTGATTCACTTTGTTACAAAGCAGAAAGTAACACACCATTTTAAAGCAATTATACCCGAATAAAGGTGTTAAGAAAAAAAAAGAGTCATGTACCACAATGTTCACTGCAGCACTATTTACAATAGCCAGGACATGGAAGCAACCTAAGTGTCTATCAACAGATGAATGGATAAAGGTGCGGCACATATATACAATGGAATATTACTCAGCCCGAAAAAGGAACAAAATTGCGTTATTTGAAGTGAGGTGGATGGACCGAGAATGTTTCACACACAGTGAATTCAGAAAGAGAAAAACAAATACCGTATCGTAACACATATATATGGAATTTAAAAAAAAACAGTTCTGAGGAACCTAGGGGCAGGACAGGAATAAAGATGCAGACATAGATAATGGACTTGAGAACATGGGGAAGGGGAAGGCAAGTTGGGACGAAGTGAGAGAGTGGTACTGACTTATATACACTACCAAATGTAAAATAGATAGCTAGTGAGAAGCTGCCACATAGCACAGGGAGATCAGCTCAGTGCTTCGTGACCACCTAGAGGGGTGGGCTAGGGAGGGTGGGAGGGAGATGCAAGAGGGAGGAGATATGGGGATATATGTATATGTATAGTTGACTCACTTTGTTATACAGTAGAAGCTAACACAACATTGTAAAGCAATTATACTCCAATAAAGATGTTAAAAAAAAAATAAAATAAATAATAAACCATTCTCCCCCCCCCTAAAAATAAAAAGGTACTACAAACAAAAGTGAGGTTTGAAAATAGGGTTTATATCACATATTTATATTTGGATTTCTCTGACTACTCTTCAAGATTTAAATAGTCGTGAAGATGGACTAGAAAAAGTCTTCCACTTCTGTATTTTTCTGCTACTTCTTTGTATTTCCTGCTATTATTTTTCAAGTAAATGATGATAACTTATTGGGGTAATAAAGTTTCTTTACTATAAAAAAAAGCTTTCAAAGAAAAGAAAAATAATTTACTTTTAATCATATTCATTACAATCACAATTTATCTCAGGCTTAGTCACTGGGAATTGAGCTGACTTGAAGCTCCAGGCAGAAGAGGTAATTTAGGTTGTTGGATTTTTCCTCTGTATGGATATGCTCCACAGTGATGAATACTTTGCAATTCGATCTTTTCTGGACTAGGTGTCATGTTCCATTGGTCCATTTTGCCAATAACACACTGTCTTGATTTATAAAGACTTTATAAAAAACTTAGTTTTAGAGTAAGTCTTAAAGTCAGGCAGTGTGAGTTCTCCAACTTTGTTCTTTTTCAAAATTGTTTCACCTATTGTGCAATTTCATATTTTAAAAACTTATTTTAATATTTTGTGGAAACGTTTTTATATTTATTAAATATAGCTGCTTTGTTTACTTTTATCCGGAAAAAAAAGGAAAATAAAAGAATGAAGCGCTGTCAGTAAGGGATACTTTGGGCTGAAAGTGAATCTGTCATTTCTGTGCCTTAAACAAAGAGGGGGTTTATTTTTCCCTCACATAAGAGAAGTCTGAAGATAGGTGTCTGCTAGCATTGGTTCAGTGGCTCAACAGTGTCAGGGCCAACGTCTCTGTGGTTCTCTTGACCTCTCCCTCATGGTCACAAGATGGCAGCTACACCTACTGCCATCTTGTCCATTCACGGTAGAAAAAAGTAACTTTTGTCTCCCTGTCCAGAATTCTGTCAAATGCCTCCTTTGGCTTCAAGAGAGGTTGGGTATGGTATTTTTGTCTTTCAGTCTGTGAAATAGACATAGACCAGAAAGAAGGGGTTTGATATGAGAGTCAGGAGTACCAACCTGAGGTGTTGGCCACCAAAGATTGAGGAGAGGTTTAGAGAAAGCTTTTCATTGCATTCTGCACCCCCCAAAAATATTAGCAAATAAAGCAGTGATTTAAAATCCAAATGAAGCCACATCACTTTCCTTCTCAGTGTTGCACAGGAACCACCTCAGAGCCTCCTGATCCTGCCTCTCATGAGCATTAACTCTCCCCCAGCACTCACATAGGCCTTGAGAGTCGGAGACACCAGCTAGAAAAACAAAGCTAGTGTATTGCTGAAGGACAAGAGTGACATTGTGGCCAGGCTACAGCATAGCTCCCTTTAATAAACTTTCAACTAAAGAATGTTGGAATTCAATGCATGTCCATGAATTGCCTGTTTCAGTCCCTGAATGGGGAAAACTTGGCATTTCTTCTTTTCTCTCATTCAGTAAATATTTATAGGGCTCCTATGTGCCAGGCACTGGGTGTTTTTTATTCTTCTTCCTTTTATTATTGTTCCCTGTCCTGTTTTCTTGGATTATTATTCTCTCCAAGTGTCTATGGGGATACGTGTAAAAGTATACGACAATATGTCAAACCTGCAGAGCGCAGAGCACTGTCAGAGCACTGCTCACACTCCGGAGAAGGAAAGACTGAGAAGGCGTGAAGGAATCAGGATGCAAGAGAATACCTGTGAGGAATGGTGTTTCTTACAATACTCATGTGCTTATTCATGCATTTATTTGTTCACTAAATATTTATTGAGTCCATTTGCTAGATTCTGGAGATATTCTGGTGAATATACAGATAAGGTCTCTACCTTCATTGAGCTTAAACTTGTTGTGGGACAATATTTTTGAAATATGAACCAATGTTATTTCTCCCAATAGTTCACGTTTTCTTTCCCTCCTCCCAATCAAGTAGCTAGGCTATGCTCATTGCCTCAGTGGAGAGATGAAATAAGCAGAAAGCAGAGAATAAAAGGAGATTTCCTATACTTTAGGGGAATAGAAATGACATTAAGCATAAACAGTATGTTAGCATGAATGGACCACACCCATACAGACACCTCACTAGATGGCAAAGATTCATCTGAGCTGAAAGGGGGAAGAGAGATGGAGGGCAAGGGAATTGCCACAGAGGCCAGCGGGGAAAGGAAGGAGCACTCCAGTCCTGAAAGGGCTGTGGATGAGCACAGCTGTATCTCAGCCCAGGGCCAGAGTGAGGAGAATTTGTGGGCACCAAGGAACCAGATGGCAACCAGGCTGCATTTACCCAACACAGAGGGAGAACCCACCACCCACACTGGGTCTATACAAACTATCCTTTCCCCAGGCATCCAAACTCCGTGCCCGCCTCTTCTTCCTGGGCACACAGTTATGCTCTATTTCCCAGCCTCCCTTGCAAAAAGATGAAGTCATATCATGAAGCAGGGAGTTCTGGCCAATGGTCTTGAGAAGAAGTGATATACATCATTTCCTATCCTGTCCATAAATACTTCCAATACAATCCCCATGCTCCCTCTTTCCTGTTCTGCCAGGTATAAATGACAGGTTACAAGGCCACAGGAAATGGCAAAGCCAAAAGGTGGAAGGAGCCTGGGTCCCCAAGTCCCTTCTTGGAAGAGTCCCTGAGTTTCTGGTCCCACTCTGACCAGAAACATCTGTGTTATGTGAACTGAAGTTAATTTTTCTTAAGCCACTAAAATGTTGAAGTTTGTTACAGAAATTTTAGCCTACTCTGACAAATATTCCAAGCAACGCCCCCAGCTCAAGTAACACTTTCCTGTCCCTGGACCTAGTTCACTCCTTACCCAAGTTAGTCCATGAGGACAGGTACCTCACTGCAAAATACCAGGACACAGTAAGCACCCTCCCCCAAAAGAAGGTGGGGCCCTCACAATCTACCACGTGGTATGATGATGAGAAAGGGAAAGGTCCTGCTCTTTTACTTGTGAAGCTAAACAGAACCTGCTTAAGATTTTCCCTGAGCTAGAAGAATTATTAAGCACACAAGCATCACAGTGTAGAAGGGGAAAGAAATATGCAACAAGCAAGTGTAGAGTTATATGCTGAGCTCCATGGAAGAAAAATAAAAATAATCTGGAGAGAATAATAGGTGAGGATATAACTTATATTAGGGAGGGGGAATGAGTGAAGACTTCTCTGAAGAAGGAACAGTTGAACAAAAACCTAAAGGGGGAATCACAGCCAAGCAGGTTAACAGCCAAGGGAATAGCATTCCAGGCAAAAGGAACAGAATGTGCAAAGGCCCTGAGAAAGGAAAGAGGTTGGCTTATGTGAGGATCTGAAATATGCTAGTATAGCTGTGACACAGAGAAAAGAGTATGATATGGGGATGGAGAAATAGGCAGAGGCAAATTCATATTGCCTCATGTAGACTTGGCTCTTGATTTTGCATTTTATTACAAGAGCCTGGGAAGGTGTTGAAATATTTTAAGGAGGGATCATGGTCAGGACTGCACTTTTAAAATATCAAACTGGCCAAGATGGAGACTGGTTGGGAGGGAAGTAAAAGAGGAAGGAAAGAGCCAATGTAAGAGGCTATTTCAGCAATCCAGGCAAGAGATTAATGGTGTGTTGAATTAGAGGGATGGCAGCATGTATGTGGAGAGAATTGGATGAGTCTAAGATATACTTGGGAAGCTAAATAGAATGGAGCTCTTGCATTCAATATCTTTAAACTCTAGTGAGAGATGGGAGCAGGAATAAGTGGTACGAGACAGTTCTCAGCTGGGCGCTCTAAGGGTTGAGAGGATGTGGAAAATGACAGTAACAGCAGCTTCTCCTGTCTGAACCACCATAATTTGAGCAGGGTGGTTTGGAGGAGGTGGAGGCTGCAGGGAGAGCTGGGCTTGGAATCAGAAGGTTGTAGCCCAGTTGGGTAGGTGACTGTGTGCTCACTCAGCTGTGCTGTCATGCCAGAGGGATAGAGCCCAAATAGGTAAGCGACTCAGAAACCTAACAAATAAGGCCTCTGCCTGGACATGATCTAAACACTATGGAGGAGGGTGGCACTCAAATAATTTCACCCTTTACCCATCCTTATTAGCTAATGATAATAATAATAAGAGGAAGAATAGCTAATATTATGGAGCTCTTTGTGCCAGGCCCTGTGCTAAGGAATGTGTTACATTCTCTCATTTCAGCTCACTAGAACTTTAGTAAGATAGCTATAATCATTACCACTGTTTACTAACACTAGTGCCTAGAAATTAGAACCTTGTCCAAGGCCACGTCTTTAGTAACTACAGTAGCAAATATTCAAACCCAGCTCTGTCTTGAATCTAGAGCCAGGCTTCTACCTGTATCATCTAACATGTTGAGAAGGATTCTGAAGATGCATTTGGGTTCAGTGGGGCAAAGTCAGGTAGATGCAGTCTGGTCAGTCATGTATTTGCCACCTCTGTACTGAATACTTCCAAAATATATCAATCCTATTTAAATAAAAGTATAATAGGGCTTCCCTGGTGGCGCAGTGGTTGAGAGTCCACCTGTTGATGAAGGGGACGCGGGTTCGTGCCCCGGTCCGGGAAGATGCCACATGCCGCGGAGCAGCTGGGCCCGTGAGCCATGGCCGCTGAGCCTGCGCGTCCAGAGCCTGTGCTCCACAACGCGAGAGGCCACAACAATGAGAGTCCCGCGTACCGAAAAAAAAAAAAAAAAAAAAAAAAAGTATAATAGATGCTAGGATTAATAAATCTCTCTCTCCTAGCTGTCTTACTATAAAGTGAGTGCCTTATAACCATGCTGCCTTATTCTAAAAGATAAATCAATATGGATTTCATCCAACTTACAATAACAAAAGAAAATTGTAATTATACTTTCTAACCTTATAGAATATCATATTCTAATATTTCTAATATGTCATTCTAATATGTCTAATGTCTGGTTATATTTTTCAGCCCAACTAACTAGAAAAAATATTGTTTGAAGAATCCAATACACAGAGGCCTCTAGACACCTTAACACAACAATTCTAAAAACATTATGAAATATTAAAAACCTACTTTGAGATCCTCTTCTCTTTAGAGCTCAACTGGAGAGTCACATCAGGCTAGAAAATGGTTCTGGGGCAAAAGCAAGCTTCGAGCTGTCAGGGAAAGGCTGCATTGAAACAGAACTGCATCGTCTCTAGGAACTCAATGTTAACTGATAAAAACCAACATTGTTGTTCCTGAATGCTCTCATGAGAAAAGAGCATTGTAAACTACTAATGTGGTTTTCTTCTCCTCACCCCCTTTCCTACCCCCAGGGGAGAAAATGTTTATTCTTCTAATATAATTTCTTTCTTCTTTATGTCACCAACTGCCTCGTGATAGTATTACACTTGACTTCTCTTATTGAGAAGTTGCCAACAACCAAAAGATAATTAGCTTAGTTTTTCAGACATATAAAAATGCCAGAGAGCAGACCATGCACATTTAATTGTAAATAGTGTCTGACTGCTCATATCTCAATGAAATTTTCTGGGGTTGTAAACAGTTTTGCATCTTAAAGAATGCTTTGTGCAATAGAATGTTTTGCTGAAAGGAGCTTGGTCCCTAACTTTTAGGGAATATAAGTGGGATAGGGCAGGGAATCAGCAGACATTCATGAAATGTCTACTTAGTCAGGCACATTGCTAAACTCTGAGGATACACAGAAGAGAATTGACAGTGTAATAAAGAAGGGAGAGAAGATCTGTACAACACCTCTTAGAGTGAGCAAAAGAGACTAGTATAGATATTAGAGTAGTTCTCGAAGTTGTGATCCCCAGACAAATATCATCAGCGAGGAGCTTGTTAGAAATGCAATTCTCGGGCCCTACATGAACCCTACCGTGAGGGTGGGCCTAGAAATCACCCTCCAGGTGATTTTAATGCACACCAATATCTGGTAACCACTGGTTTAGCAAAAGAGATGACAATAAAGTGTAATTGCTTAGATCTTGTATGGGTTACTAATATCTAACCAAGAAATAATGAACTTAGATGCTGGGGCCTTTCGGAGTGACGTAACCCAGACCTTATGAGGCAGGTTTGAGGTTTCAGTCATGCCAACACCTAAGGCCATTGGGTGTCCCTCCAGCTTTGATTCTTGATACATTTCTGTATTAGTTTCCTATTGCTGATGTAACAGATTACCACAAATTTAGTGACATAAAACAACAAAATTTATTATCTTTCAGTTCTGGGGGTCAGAAGTCCAAATTCAGTCTCATTGGCCTGAAGTTGAGGTGTAGGCAGATCTGCTTCCTTCTGGAAGCTGGGGGAAAATCCATTTCCTTGTCTTTTCCAGCTTCAAGAGGCCACTGCATTCCTTGCCTAATGGCCCTGCATCACCTTGACCACTGCTTCCCTCATCACATCTCCTCTGACTCTGTCCTTCCCACCGCCTTCTTTATAAGGACCCTTGTGATTATACTGGGCCACCCACATAATCCGAGATAGTCTCCCCATCTCAAGCTGTTTTACTTTAACCACATCTGCAACAACCCTTTGGCCACGTGGGTGGCATACTCACAGGTTCCTGGGATTAGGACATGGACATCTTTGAAGGGCGTTATTCAGTCTCCCACAACTTCCCCTTCAGTGTTGTTGGGAGAGCAGGGAAGAGGGATGGGGCAGGAGGTATTGAGTTAAAGAGTTTATAGGTGGATACGATTAATAAGTTAGTTCATGTTAAATAAATAAAGTCTGTGGGTTCTGGAAAAAAAATAAGTTATTTCAGTTGTTAGGTTGTTTCACTCTGTTGGGTAGCCATTTCTCCAATAAAATCTCAGTCAAGCATGCGTGGCTGGGGGCACCCAAAAAAAGCAGAGTCAGTATGGTCAGCAAGGCCCAGCCCTCCTGAGCAGGCCTGCTTATCCCTGTGTTCACCTGTCTACTGGACATCACTTGGGCAGACCCAGAACTAAACTCTTCATTCCTCGTCCCTGTCCTGCCACACCCAAGCCAACCTGTTTTTCCTCCATGAGTCCCCAACCCAGAAACCTACACCATATCTTAGGCTCCTCTTTCTCTTTCACTCCAAAACCCCCACCCCCACTCCAGCCGCCCCACATCAAATCAGCCACTGAGTTCTATCAATCCCACCTCCCAGATATCTCTCTTCATCTTCCACCACCCTGCCCAGGCTTGTCTCAAGGGGCTCACCATTCCTTACCCCAAGTTTTTGCAAGGGCCTCTTAACTGGTTCCCCTGGTTCTGGGAGTGCCACCTTTATCACCACTGCTGGGAGAGTATTTCCAAAACATAAATCTGTCACCCTTTTTCTCTGCTGCTTAAAACTCCCTAATGCCATCTTAGAATAAAGACCAACCCCTTAACAAGGTGGTTAAGGCTCTTCAAGAGCACCCTTAACTTACCTGGTCAGCTTCATGTTAGCCATTCCCTCAACAAATTATTTACAGATCCCAGAATGTACCTTGACCCCTCACACCTCCTACCTTTTGGACAGGCTCTTTTCTTTGCTGGAACATCCTCATTCAATTCTGTACCTGGCTGGAGTGACAACTCTTTAAGCCTTCCTCTAGGCATATTGCCCTGGCCTCTTACATCTAACTTAGCACCCACTACTCACCCTGGAAGCACTTATTACCCTAAATTACAGTTGATGATTTAATTGTAATCATCTCTCAGACCATTAGACTGTGAGCTCCTTAAGTGTAAGGATTATTCCCAGGGCCCAGCACAGTGCAGGGCACACAGTAATTGTTCAATACATTTCTTAGTTGAATTGAGATATTACATTGGGAAATGCTAGCTAAGAAAACAAAAAGGAGTGGGAGTTAGGAGGAGAGTTAGGATAGAGTCCTAAGTGCCTAGTAACTGGAGCAGATCAGAAAATTTTAGGGGACACCCATTGGGACATATACCCATGAGGACATAAAGAATAAAAAGAAAAGACTTTCAACAATCTCAGCTGTTCCTGAGGATCAAATCCAGAGAATAGACAAGTAAGAAAGCCACCCATGCCATTCAACACAGCAGCTTCAAGTGGAATATAGAAGGTACAGAAGAAGGTGAGGGAAGATGGTCCGGCTTACAGGGTGTCAAGTACTTTACTGTGCTTGAACTTTACTGTGCATCACAATGTGGGGAGACCTTATTCAAAATACATATCCTGGTTCAATCAGTCTGGAGGTGGGGGACCTCAGAATCTGCATTTTTATCAAGCGTTCTGACCAGTCACTTTGAGAAACACTTGAATATGTTGCAGTAAGATACTGACTATAAACTACATTCTAGAGAATGTTGAGATAAAAAAGGAAGAATATGGGCAGTATATAATTTGAGGGTGTTAGGTAAAAATGTCAGGAGGTGTGCATCAGTAACAGCCAACCACTAGGAAATGTGTGTGTGCACACACTTACACACACAGGGATTTGTTATGGGGATTTGACCTTACGGAATTATGGGATCTGCACAAGCAGTTTCTGTGAGGCTGTCTTTGCGTCTGGAGCTGGAGCATGAAGTCCACAGGGTAAATAGAAGGGAAGATGGATGGAAAGTGGAGGAGATCAAGAGCAGGCCAGAGCCCACAAACATGAGCTGGAGCCCCACAAGGGTGGACTGAGACCCATGTCATTTCTCGCTGCCTCTGAGTGGTGTGGTATTGTCCCAACTTCACAACTTCAAAAGTTGGAACCTTCCTAATGGAGCTAAATTCATACACCTGGCCTAGGAATGGGAGCACGGAAGGAGGGTCCAGGGGAAGGTAGGGCAGTTGCAGACCAGGCTGCTGCCTCACGGCAACCACGGCAACCATGGCAACTGATAAGTGGCAATGTGTGCAAGCTACAAAATGGCTGCTGCTTCACTTCCACCCACCCAATCTCCCACAAGAATCTCGCTTTGGCCCAGATAACTAAAAATATACAGGGAGGAGAATTCTGGGAAATGCAGTTCAGCTTAGTCAAGTTAACACATTACAAACCCACCACAAGGGTGTGTGTGTGTGTGTGTGTGTGTGTGTGTGTGTGTGTGTCTGCGTGTGTGTCTCTGTGTGTGTGTGTCTGTGTGTGTGAAGAAAGGACAGGGATCACCAGATGGAAAGGCTGGGGAGTCAATTAAGAGGGATAATTGATTGAGCAATAGCCCAGCAAAATAAGGAAGGCAAGGGGTCTGGGCTTTGATGTTTGAAAGGAGGGACATCCTTCCTCTATCATAAATAGAAAGAAGCAGGGTAACAGGAAAAGGGAGGGCAGGGCTGGAGTGGGGAGGAAGTGGGGTATCTTGCACCAAAGCACACTCGTTAGAAGAAAAGGAAAGGAGGCAGACAACTTGAGACCCCATGTGGGGAGCACGGCCCTTCTCAAAGATAAAGAACAACTTGTGTCACTTTCATTCTGAGGGTCCTCACATAAGAAAACTTTCAAGAGCAACCAACTCAAAGAAAATCTGAAGTCTTCTGGTTGTGGATACAGGATGAACTAATGTTCTTCCAAAACCCAAACTGTGACATAATTTTGAAATATGGTTATTAAGCACATCACTGTGAAGTTAAGGATGGTTACAGAGCTCACATCTTAGCATATGGTCTGCTTCTTCCTCGTTGAAGTTGTTGGCAGCATAGCTGCTCACAGCTTGGTGTGCTGTGCTAGCATCAGCATGAGAATTTAAGGAATGCCATGCCATGTCAGCCAGTCCATCTAAGATTTCTGGCAGAGAGAGGCCCCAAGGGGAACTTCATGGGCAAGGCAGAGCTCTTCTTTAAAACTTAAACCTACAAGTTAAGGATGTACCCAAACGCCAACAAAACTTCCCTAATCTGAGTCTATTGTGAATGAATGGCCTAATTCACCTTCAGCCAATTTATTGTCTTCACTTCTTCTTGGGGTAGTGATTTCTCTTAGTTGACTTTCTATGCAAAATGGAACAGTTCCTCTTTTTATTAACTTTAACTCTTCTGGTTTCAGGCTTCAAAGAAGCCCCCCAGCTCTAATAGACAAAATTTGATGAGCAAGACCCATTCAAACTCTCCTTACTTGATTTTATCAACTTCTGGTCATGTCTCCTTGACCTTTTACTTTCTGGACTAGAAAATGTTTGTTTGTTTGTTTTTTTCTCCTGAAAAGAATCCATTTGGAGAAAAGAATTAGACTTGAATATAGATTATCTGGACTTCACTTGCAGTTTTCCTACTTGCTTGGGCAAATTAATCTCTGAATCAGTTTCTTCATCTTTAAATGGAGATATCAACAGGTACCTCACATGTTAATTATAAGGATTAAATGAGAAAATACAGGTGTTAGGGCATAAGCTAAAAAGAACCTAAAATATAGAGGCTTAAGTAAGACAGAAATCTGTTTCTTATGTAGTATTTGGAATTAGTGGCTGGTAGGTGTCTCTACATTCTCAATATACAGCTCTCATTTGTGGATGGGTTATCTCCCAGCCAGCAGTGTGGAGGACAGAGATAGTGGTGGGAAAGAGCTTCCTTTTTAAGGTGTGACCCAGAGACCACACACATCACGGTTGTTTATACCCCACTGGCCAGAATGTAGTTATGTGGCCACATCTAACAGCTAGGGAGGCTGGGAAATGTCTCTATCTGGATGGACATATGCCCAGTTAAAATTGTGGGGAAGTGGTTTGTTATTAAAAGGAAGGATAGAATGGATATTGGGGGATAATGAGCAATTTATATCAGCTACCCTGTCACTATTACATAGATTTCTATTATGGTTTAAAAAAATATGACCTCCTATTTCTCATCCCCCTTCCTATGGACAAAGAATCCCATATAGCCTGCAACTTGAAAGAATAGAAGATGAGTTTTTTGGAGGCAGAGAACCATGTCCTACTCATCTCTACATCTTCAGAACCTAACACAGAATTATTCTTAATAAATGGTTATCAAAGTGAAAAATCATAATCATTCCTAGAGCCCCCATCTGGGTTAAACCCTTTTTGTAACATGTGGATTGTAGACTTTCCAGCTGTAATGAGCTGTATATATGCCATATATATAACACTATTGGCTTCACCTACCATATGATCCAGTAGTTTGCATAGTGAAGCACTTAATATGTTCTTGGTGTGTTGTATTTTTGAGGAGAAAAGAGTAAAATCTAAAAAAAAAAAAAAAAAAAAAAGCCTAGCTCCTAAAGCAAGGTCATGTTCTCTCAAGGTGACTATTTAAACCAAACATGAGGCCATTAACTTTAAAAATGTTTACTATTCATTTTCTTGGCAATCAGAGGAAACCTGACACAGAAACAGCCACTGGGAGCCATAGTCTGGTGTACTTAGCTATGTGATAATATCCTGTAAACCCCCTTTCTTCATAACTAGTCCCAGAATGGAATTGTTTTGCCTGAGGTTGGGGAAACCAACTGAAAGTTTTCACAGAATCTCAAATCTTAGATTCTGCCAGTTATGTGTAGTTGCATAAGGTGAGTAGTGTGGGGGAAAATTGACTTAGCTACATAGAGGAAGGAAATATACCTGGAAAACAGAAAAGAACTTAACATTATTGGGCATCTATCCCATATCTGACATTGTGCTAGAACGTTATTTAATTTAGTTCGGATAACAAGTTTAAATGAGATAGGCTTTGTTACATGAAGTTTAAGGTTAAAGAAGTTAAATAACTTATAAAAGATCACTGTTGCACATTGGGTTTCTAGGAAGCAGACACTGAGACAGAGGTTTGTGTTCAGCAAATTTATAGAGCGTATCCTCATGATTAATACCTAGAGAAGAAGGGAAGGAAGCAGGGTTGGACAGAGGGAGGATATGGGCTTCGATGCAGTCTCAGTGAGGCCTCAGCTGATCCCATGGGGAGCCCTAGAGCTGTGATGGCCCTTAAGAGTTGTTCCAAGTTGGGGTGAGGGGGCCAGGATTTTATATTCCATGACAACAAGTTGGATGCAATCTATAGCACTTGCAGCAGCAGGAGAAAATAAATTCTTCAGTCCTAAATAGGGATCCGAGCAACACAACTCAAATTCCGCTATAGTTAAACAGCTTGGAAGTAACAAAGTCAGAATACAAACACAGCTCTGACACCAAAGCCCATACACTTTTCTACTGTGCTTGCCCCGATAGGCAATCAGCTAGTTGGTTAGTTATACATTCTAACATTTTAGAAAATGGTAAACAGGAAAATAATTTGCATTCTGGTTCTGGAAATATGGACTTCGTGTCTTACATCATGAGATTTTTCCAAGTTTTATGTAAATAATTCAACCTTGGATCCACTGTTTTTTATGATTAACACCTTTAATAAGGTGATACACAAAAATTTCCTTACTTCTTAAACTAGATCCAACCAAAACAATAAGTATGCTAAAGACTTAACACATACCCTATCTAGGCTGATTCATTTAATAACTTCCAAATGCTTCATCTTAGAATTCTCTTAGAAATTGGGAATCACTGAGTAGCATAATTTGTGTCAGATGTGTGGCATTTGTTTCTAAATATATTTGATCACCTAAGGCCTAATGTTTAAGTTCAGATATTGGTTCAGAACTCCCAGGGGAAAAAGATGTACAAGGATTCAGAAAGACAGTAAAATGCATATGCCTCTCACCTTGACATGGAAGCCTGAAAAGTATAGCTAAAATTTATCAGCCATGTTCTTCAACTTGAAAGTTATCATGACTGAGCCAAAGTAAAACCCATGGTAGATAAAGCATTCATCCATTCTCTCTGTTTACAGAGAACCTATGCCATACAAGGATCAGTGTTAACTACTCTAAGCACCCTGGCCATGACTTAGCTCTTTCAGAGAAATTTGATCAGCTTTCCAGCTGCATCATAACAATATCTTTTTGCTGTCTTGTTTTAGAACAAACATTCTATGTAACAACGAAGCCAAATATCCTTGTCAAATATTTTCATGTATATACAATTATATATAATGTTTCATATATATATATTACATATGTAATTATGTCTAATGTTTAGATGGTACAAAGTTCTGCAATTTGTGATTACGGAAATCAAAAGAACTGGCATTTTTGTTACAATCTCCCTTTCAAACTAGCATAAGAAAAAGCAAGTCATGTATTTCAAAGTATACACTGAAAAAGATTAAAATTAAGAACATCTGGAAAATTTTTCACTTGTATATGGCATTGTATTATAATCGGGTCCTGCCATCCTCCACAGTATCCCTACCCCAGACATTGAAATGTTTTCTTTCTTCTAGTACAGTGGTTCTCATAGTGAGGTCCCTGGACCTCCAGGCATCAGCATCACCTGGGAACTTTAGAAATGCAAATTATTGGGTCCCTCCACACTCTCCTAAATCTGCAACTTGGGAGGTGGGGCTGAGCAATATGTGTGTTAATAAGCCCTCCAGGTGATTCTGGTACATGCTCATTTCAGAACCATGGTTGTAAGATTACACATTAAACTATGTTTTTCAATTTCCACTCAATATATGTTTATTTGGAGTCATGTAATAAGTGCTATACATTATTCAACCTTTGTCACTGGCACTTGTGCATCATGTCTCATTATTTTAAATACATATTTACGTAATACTGCATATTATGTATGTTGGACACAATTGTGTTTTCACAAGCTCTCCAGGCAATTCTGATGCATGCTCAAGTCTGAGAGGCACTGCTCTAACTCATTATCCTTTAGTCCTGCCCTAAACAGAAACCTGGCATGATCCACAGCAATAAATATAAATGGTGTACTCATCTTTAAAGAACAAGAGGCAAGCAAAGATCTAAGAATTCTTGGCAGCAGAGAGCATAATTTTGCATTTCCAAGCAATGAAATGCATCAGCTAGAGTGGCAAATTCTGCATAAACATTTGGGTTTGAATCTCCATTCTTTAATCTCCTGGCTGTTGCTTCTCAGGAAATCATTTAATCTTTACAATAGTTTGTTTCCTTGGAGGGCTTTGCCTTGGGCATCTTTATGGTACCCTCCAGCTCTTATGTTATGATTCCAAGCACCTCAATCAATATGTATATTATCATTTTCAGAGATACCCATATTTTTCCATTTCATGCTGTTACTCAAAAGCATATCAAAACTCTTAGAACTCATGATAAGAATACAACCCAGTTAAAAAGTGGGCAAAGAATCTGAATAGATATTTATCCAAAGAAGAAACACAAATGGCCAATAAGCATATGAAAAGATGCTCAACATTATTAGCCCAGGGAAATGCAACTCAAACCCACAATGAGATACCACTTCACACATGGCTGTTGGGAATGTAAAATGGTGTAGCACCTTTGGAAAACAGTTTAGCAGGTTCTCAAAAGACTAACAGACTTCCCATATGACCCAGCAATTCTACTCCTAGGTACATACCAAGAGAATTGAAAACATATGTCTATGCAAAAAGTTGTATGCAAATGTTTATAGTAGCATTATTCAGAATAGCCAAAAAGTGGAAACAATACAAACATCCATCGATGAATGGATAAATAAAATGTGATGTATCTATACAATGGAATATCCTCCAACAATAAAAAGGAATGAAGTAAGGATACATGTTACAGTATGGATGAAACTCAAAAATATTATATTAATTAAAAGAAGACAGTCACAAAAGACTACATATGATTTCATGCATATGACATTCCAGAATAGGCAAAACCATAAAAATCTGTAGATACAGAAAGAGTCGTGGCTACCTAGGGCTGGCAATGCTGAGGGGAAATGGGGGAGGGAGGTGACTGTTAATTAAAAAAAAAGTTCTGAAACTGATTGTAGTGCTGGTTGCACAGCCCTGTGAATATACTGAAAACCATTGAATTGTACTCTTTAAATGGGCGAGCTGTATGGTAGGTGAATTATATCTCAATAAATCTGTTACCAAAAAATAAAAGAATATTCTCTCCTGGTCAATTTCTCCCCTTGTCATATCAAATGGCCATCAGTGAGACTAAACTAATGTCTTTATGAGTATAATAGTCTGGAATGAAGTACCATCCTACTGTTATTTAAGTCACTATTGGAATACTCAAGCAATGTATTAGATGCAATGTAGATTGGTCAACTCATGATAATTCTATGTAACTTTTAGTCAAACCTAACTCCTAACAAAAGGCATTTACAAAGATAAATGCTAGAAGCCATTTCTTTTATTATTATATTGTAAATGACCATTGCAAATTAATGGCACACTTTGAACTGGGCATAAACAGGACATCTACAGAATGAGCAAACATTTCTCAACTCTTTCTTTAATCCTTGAATTCATTCAGTGTGAATTCTAAAAGTGGATGTGAGGGGGTTACAAAAAGGAAACTTTCTTTCTTCTGAAGCTCACTGCCTTTTTAAGTTACACACACACAAATGGTGCTTTGAAAACTTCAGCTAAATTATGCACATGAAAATAAACAACAATCTAGAAAGCAAATTCCTAAAAGACTACATTGATGAGGCTAATCACAATAACAAATTGGGCTTACAGAGCATGCTGAATGTCTGTGGACAATTAGCCCTACCTGTTTTATTTGCTCAAGTTTCAGGTAGACCAAAAGACATTCCTTGTGAAAGTCTCCATGACTAATTTTTCCTTAATCAAATCAGGAATGCAAATTTCCTTTCCTAATAAATAACACAGAGCCAGAGGACATAATTTTCACTATCGAAAGGACTCTGGATACATGAGGACATTTCAGAAATCTGGGCCAAATGGTATTTTAAGACTTTAAGAGCTAATAAGAATCTGTGTTATGTTTAACTGCACATTACAGTGAAACAAAATCTTTAAGCTGTGAGAACATAAATAGTTGATTGCTGCTGGTTAATTATGGCCTAGCCTATCAGACTGACAAAAAATCATATCTTCAGAGACTGCTGTTTGTATAATTGTTAACATTTGAGGGAATGAGGAGCTGCTTTAAAAAGCTGAAATTTATATAGATTCTATCCTTATGAAAATGTAAGCAGGCATACATTTTTGCATATAACTTCATCAACATACCCCAAGAGGGTTCCACGAAACCCCCTTTCGTGAGTTTAAGAACCCACGAAAACTTGAAAAAAGAACTAGAGATAGCATGACACACCCATGGCCATAATAAAAAAAACTTCGACAACACCAAATGTTAGCAAGGAAATGGAAAAACTGGAATTGTCCCATACTTTGGGAAACCATTTGGCAGTTTCTTAAAAAGTTAAACATGCAACTACACTGTGATTCAACAATTCCACTCTTAAGTATTTACCCAAAAGAAATGAAAACATGCATCTATACAAAGTCTTATATGAGACTGTCCTTAGCCCATTCTTGATAGCTAAAAACTAGAAACAACCCAATGGCCATTGACAGGAGCATGGATAAATAAATTATGTTATATTCATACAATGGAATCCTATACAGAAAAATATAAAAGAATGTGCTACTTATATCCACAACAATGTGGCTAACTTTCAAAAACATTATCCTGAATGAAAGAAGCCAAGCACAAGAAAGTATGAAGTTCTAGAACAGGCAAAACTAACACACTGCAGTAGAAATCAGAACAATGGTGTTTCTTAAGGGTGTGATGGACTAGAAGGGGGTACATAGGATCTTTATGGGTGTTGGAAATGTTCTATATCTTGATGGAAGTATGGGTTACATAGGTGTATGCATTTGTCAAAATTGATTGAACTGTATATTTAAGATCTATGTGTTTCAATTAATGGAAAGTATACTTTAATAAAATATTTTTTAGAAACAGAGATGAATCAGGGATCTGTAAGTATAAGTAAGAGAATTCAGACTTTTTTACTACATATTTAGGCCAGTATTAGTAAAAGCACTGGAAGAGATAGTACTGGAGAAGCACTGGAGAGACAGTATTGCTTCTTTAAATTGATTGCTCTAGTAGAAATATGACTGTATTTTGTACAGTTTATTTAGCATTTTCCTACATCTTTCATTTGATTCTCATGGCAACTCCATGGGGGAGGTAGTATGATCACCCTCCCCACTGTGCAGATGATAAAATTGAGGTTCAGAGAGGTTGAGGGTTCTGTCCAAGGTCACACAGTCCACTTGCAGCAGAGCTAGGGCCAGAACCCCTATTTTCTAAAGGAGGTTTAGTGCTCATTTTACCTCTACATTTTTAGAGAGAAGAAAGTTATGATAGCCAGAGAAATAACTGAGTTAGATTCTAGAACATGGATATTACTTAGTGAATTAAAAATCCAATGAATTTGACACACATCATTAAGAGGTTCTAGCCCCTTGTTTTTAGGGTTCAATAATACCTTGTTCACTGAAAAAGCATGGCTGGACCATGCCAACAACTCTCTGGGTTAGTGTGAGTTTCTCTGTTACTCACTATCAAGTTTCACTAATCATTTTAAGGAGACATGTAATTAAGAGGTACAGGTGAAGCAGGGAGGAGTCCAGGATACGGAGGGTGGTTCCCCAGGTCCTCTCTTCCTACATCAGACATGTACTCTTTAGCCCATGGCAGAGATGTGTGGGTTACCTTACACAACAGGGAGACTGTAGGTTATGAATCATCTCTATTTTTACCCAGATCATTATGACTTAAATGGAATCCTCCAGGGAGCCATGATTCATAACTCAAAGACTCTAAATTAGTCTTCCATAAGCAATCCTAATCCAGGATCAATTTTGCTAAAAGCGTTCCATAAATGGGGTGTCTCTTGCTAGTCAGTCTCATTAGTTTATTTACCAGGAGCCCGATTATCAGCATGTTCATAAAGAGATTACATTGGGTCACTTGTTTTCTTTATCTTCCAGGAGTGTCCTCCTGGTTACATGAGATAAAGGATGATAGGCTAGCTGCTTAATTTCTTCCCCCAGGACTGAAATCCAAGTGATACACCACAGACCACAGTCCAGTGCTGCCACCACTTATTTCTCGGAATCTCGTATCATAAGGAGGCTTTTCATGATGAGACTGGAGGGCACAGAGCTGGTGAGGCACATGTGAGCAGAGCCATCCGAAGGACCAGGTAACTAGGCCATGATGCTGGCAGTGATTTAGAGGAGTGAGTGATGGGGGGACTAGTGCTATATAAGTAAAACAATTAAATGTTGGAGCCCACTTTTTTTTTTAACATCTTTATGGAGTATAATTGCCTTACAATGGTATGTTAGTTTTCTGCTTCATAACAAAGTGAATCAGTTATACATATACATATGTTCCCATATTTCTTCCATCTTGCAACTCCCTCCCTCCCACCCTCCCTTTCCCCCACCCAGGTGGTCACAAAGCACCAAGCTGACCTCCCTGTGCTATGCGGCTGCTTCCCACCAGCTATCTATTTTACGTTTGGTAGTGTATATATGCCCATGCCACCCTCTCACTTTGTCACAGCTTACCCTTCCCCATCCCCATATCCTCAAGTCCATCTTCTAGTAGGTCTGTGCCTTTATTCCCGTCTTGCCCTTACGTTCTTCATGACCTTTTTTTTTTCTTAGATTCCATATATATTTGTTAGAATACGGTAATTGTTTTTCTCTTTCTGACTTACTTCACTCTGTATGACAGACTCTAGGTCCATCCACCTGACTACAAATAACTCAATTTCATTTCTTTTTATGGCTGAGTTATACTCCATTGTATATATGTGCCATATCTTGTTTATCCATTGATCTGTTGATGGACACTTTGGTTGCTTCCATGTCCTGGCTATTGTAAACAGAGCTGCAATGAACATTTTGGTACATGACTCTTTTTCAGTTATGGGTTTCTCAGGGTATATGCCCAGCAGTGGGATTGCTAGGTCGTACGGTAGTTCTATTTTTAGTTTTGTAAGGAACCTCCATACTGTTTTCCATAATGGCTGTATCAATTTACATTCCCACCAACAGTGCAACAGGGTTACCTTTTGTCCACACCCTCTCCAGCATTTATTGATTGTAGATTTTTTTGATGATGGCCATTCTGACTGGAGTGAGATGATATCTCATTGTAGTAATGATTTACATTTCTCTAATGATTAATGATGTTGAGCATTCTTTAATGTGTTTGTTGGCAATCTGTATATCTTCTTTGGAGAAATGTCTTTTTAGGTTATCTGCCCATTTTTGGATTGGGTTGTTTGTTTCTTTGATATTGAGCTGCATGAGCTGCTTGTAAATTTTGGAGATTAATCCTTTGTCAGTTGCTTCATTTGCAAATATTTTCTCCCATTCTGAGGGCTGTATTTTCACCTTGTTTCTGGTTTACTTTGCTGTGCAAAAGCTTTTAAGTTTCATTAGGCCCCATTTGTTTATTTTTGTTTTTATTTCCATTTCTCTAGGAGGTGGGTCAAAAAGGATCTTGCTGTGATTTATGTCATAGAGTGTTCTGCCTATGTTTTCCTCTAAGAGTATGGTAGTGTCTGGCCTTACATTTAGGTCTTTAATCCATTCTGAGGTTTTTTTTGTGTATGGTGTTCGGGAGTGTTCTAATTTCATACGTTTACATGTAGCTGTCCAGTTTTCCCAGCACCACTTATTGAAGAGGCTGTCTTTTCTCCACTGTATATTCTCGTCGCCTTTATCAAAGATAAGGTGACCATATGTGCATGGGTTTATCTCTGGGCTTTCTATCTTGTTACAATGATCTATATTTCTGTTTCTGTGCCAGTGCCATACTGTCCTGATTACTGTAACTTTGTAGTATAGTCTGAAGTCAGGGAGCCTGATTCCTCCAGTTCTGTTTTTCTTTCTCAAGATTGCTATGGCTATGCAGGGTCTTTTGTGTTTCCATACAAATTGTGAAATTTTTTGTTCTAGTTCTGTGAAAAATGCCAGTGGTAGTTTGATAGGGATTGCATTGAATCTATAGATTGCTTTGGGTAGTAGAGTCATTTTCACAATGTTGATTCTTCCAGTCCAAGAACATGGTATATCTCTCCATCTATTTGTATCATCTTTAACTTCTTTCAACAGTGTCTTATAATTTTCTGCATACAGGTCTTTTGTCTCCCTAGGTAGGTTTATTCCTAGATATTTTATTCTTTTTGTTGCAATGGTAAATGGGAGTGTTTCCTTAAATTCACTTTCAGATTTTTCATCATTACTGTATAGGAATGCAAGAGATTTCTGTGCATTAATTTTGTATCCTGCTACTTTACCAAATTCACTGATTAGCTCTAGGAGTTTTCTGGTAGCATCTTTAGGATTCTCTATGTATAGGATCCTGTCATCTGCAAAGAGTGACAGCTTTACTTCTTTTCTGATTTGGATTCCTTTTATTTCTTTTTCTTCTCTGATTGCTATTGGTAAAGCTTCCAAAACTATGTTGAATAATAGTGGTGAGAGTGGGCAACCTTTTCTTGTTCCTGACCTTAGTGGAACTGTTTAGTTTCTCACCATTGAGAATGATGTTGCTGTGGGCTTGTCATATATGGACTTTATTATGTTGAGGTAAGTTCCCTCTATGCCTACTTTCTGGAGGGTTTTTATCATAAATCGGTGTTGAATTTTGTTGAAAACTTTTTCTGCATCTATTGAGATGATCATATGGTTTTGGTCCTTCAATCTGTTAATATGGTTTATCACATTGATTTCCGTATATTGAAGAACACTTGCATTCCTGAGACAAACCCCACTTGATCAGGGTGTATGATCCTTTTAATGTGCTGTTGGATTCTGTTTGCTAGTATTTTGTTGAGGATTTTTGCATCTATATTCATCAGTGTTACTGGCCTGTAGTTTTCTTTTCTTGTGACATTTTTGTTTGGTTTTGGTATGAGGGTAATGGTGGTGTCATAGAATGAGTTTGGGAGTGTTCCTCCCTCTGCTATATTTTGGAAGAGTTTGAGAAGGATAGGTTTTAGCTCTTCTCTAAATGTTTGACAGAATTCGCCTGTGAAGCCATCTGGTCCTGGGCTTTTGTTTGTTGGAAGATTTTTAATCACAGCTTCAGTTTCAGTGCTGTGATTGGTCTGTTTATATTTCTTCCTGATTCAGTCTCAGAAGGGTGTGCTTTTCTAAAATTTTGTTCATTTCTTCCAGGTTGTCCATTTTACTGGCATACAGTTGGTTGTAGTAATCTCTCATGATCCTCTGTATTTCTGCAGTGTCAGTTGTTACTTCTCCTTTTTCATTTCTAATTCTGTTGATTTCAGTCTCCTCCCTTTTATTTTTTTTTTGATGAGTCTGGCTAATGGTTTATCAATATTGTTTATCTTCTCAAAGAACCAACTTTTACTTTTATTGATCGTTGCTATCGTTTCCTCCATTTCTTTTTCATTTATTTCTGATCTGATCTTTATAATTTCTTTCCTTCTGCTAACTTTGGGGGCTTTTTTTTTTGGCGGTATGTGGGCTTCTCACTGTTGTGGCCTCTCCTGTTGTGGAGCACACGCTCTGGACACGCAGGCTCAGTGGCCATGGCTCCCAGGCCCAGCCGCTCTGCGGCATGTGGGATCTTCCAGGACCGGGTCATGAACCTGTGTCCCCTGCATCGGCAGGCGGACTCTCAACCACTGCACCACCAGGGAAGCCCTCTTTGGGGGATTTTTTGATCTTCTTTCTCTAATTGCTGTAGGTGTAAGGTTAGGTTGTTTATTTGAGATTTTTCTTGTTTCTTAATGTAGGATTGTACTGCTATAAATTTTCCTCTTAGAACTGCTTTTACTGCATCCCATAGGTTTTAGGTTGTCGTGTTTTCATTTTCATTTGTTTCTAGGTATATTTTGATTTCCTCTGATTTCTTCAGTGATCTCTTGGATATTAACTAGTGTATTGTTTAGCCTCCATCTGTTTGTATTTTTTACAGTTTTTTTTTCCTGTAATTGATATCTAGTCTCATAGCACTGTGGCTGGAAAAGATACTTGATACAATTTCAATTTTCTTAAATTTATGAAGGCTTGATTTGTGACCCAAGATATGAGCTATCCTGGAGAATGTTCCATGAGCACTTGTGAAGAAAGTGTATTTTTTTTTTGGATGGATTGTCCTATAAATATCAATTAAGTCCAGCTTGCTTAATATGTCATTTATATCTCGTATTTCTTTATTTTCATTCTGCATGATCGGCCCATTGGTGAAAGTGGGGTATTAAAGTCCCCTACTATAATTGTGTTACTGTCAATTTCCTCTTCTATGGCTGTTAGCATTTACCTTATGCATTGAGGTGCTCCTATGTTGGGTGCATAAATATTTATAATTGTTATATAATCTTGGATTGAACCCTTGATTATTATGTAGTGTTCTTCTTTGTCTCTTGTAGTAGTCTTTACTTTAAAGTCTATTTTTTAAAAAAAAATAATAAAGTCTATTTTGTCTGATATGAGATTTGCTACTCCAGCTTTCTTTTGATTTCCATTTTCATGGAATATCTTCTTCCATCCCATCACTTTCAGTCTGTATGTGTCCCTAGGTATGAAATGAGTCTCTTGTAGACAGCATATATCTGGGTCCTGTTTTTGTATCCATTCAGCCAGTCTATGTCTTTTGGTTGGAGCATTTAATCCATTTACATTTAAGGTAATTATCGATATGTATGTTCTTTTCCCATTTTCTTAATTGTTTTGGATTTGTTATTGTAGGTCTTTTCCTTCTCTTGTGTTTCCTCCCTAGAGAAGTTCCTTTAGCATTTGTTGTAAGGCTGGTTTGGTGGTGCTGAATTCTCTTAGCTTTTGTTTGTCAGTAAAGGTTTTAATTTCTCCGTCGAACCTGAATGAGATCCTTGCTGGGTAATCTTGGTTGTAGGTTTTTTTCCCTTTCATCACTTTAAATATGTCCTGCCACTCCCTTCTGTCTTGCTGAGTTTCTGCTGGAAGATCAGCTGTTAACCTTATGGGGATTCCCTTGTATGTTATTTGTTGCTTTTTCCTTGCTGCTTTTAATACTTTTTATTTGTATTTAATTTTTGATAGTTTGATTAATATCTGTTTTGGCATGTTTCTCCTTGGATGTATCCTGTATGGGACTCTCTGAGCTTCCTGGACTTGATTGACTATTTTCTTTCCCATATCAGGGAAGTTTACAACTATAATCTCTTCAAATATTTTCTCAGCCCCTGTTTTTCATTTCTTCTTCTGGGACCCCTATCATTTGAATGTTGGTGCATTTAATGTTGTCCCAGAGGTCTCTGAGAGTGTCCTCACTTCTTTTCATTCTTTTTTCTTTATTCTGCTCTGTGGTAGTTATTTCTACTATTTTATCTTCCCGGTCACTTATCCATTCTTCTGCCTCAGGTATTCTGCTATTGATTCCTTCTAGAGTATTTTAATTTCATTTATTGTTTAATTCATCATTGGTTGTTTGCTCTTTAGTTCTTCTAGGTCCTTGGTAATGTTTCTTGTATTTTCTCCATTCTATTTCCAAGATCTTGGGTCATCTTTACTATCATTACTGTGAACTCTTTTTCAGGTAGACTGCCCATTTCCTCTCCACTTGTTTCGTCTGGTGGGTTTTTACCTTGCTCCTTCACCTGCTGTGTGTTTCTGTCTTCCTATTTTGTTTAACTTACTGTGTTTGGAGTCTCCTTTTCACAGGTTGCAGGGTCATAGTTCCCATTGTTTTTGGTGTCTGTCCCCAGTGGCCAAGGTTGGTTCAGTGGGTTGTGTAGGCTTCCTGGTGGAGGGGACCAGTGCCTGTGTTCTGGTGGATGAGGCTGGATCTTCTCTTTCTGGTGGGCAGGACCGAGTCCAGTCATGTGTTTTGGGTTGTCTGTGGCCTTATTTTGATTTTAGGCAGCCTCTTTGCTAATGGGTGGGGTTGTGTTTCTGTCTTGCTAGTTGTTTGGCATAGGGTGTCCAGCACTGGAGGTTGCTGGTCATTGAGTGGCGCTTGGTCTCAGCATTGAGACAGAGATCTCTGGGAGAGCTTTCGCCATTTGATATTATATGTGGCTGGGAGGTCTCTAGTGGACCAATGTCCTGAACTCGGCTGTCCCACCTCAGAGGCTCAGGCCTGACACTTGGCCAGAGCACTAACACCCTGTCAGCCATACAGCTCAGAAAGAAAGGGAGAAAGAACGAAAGAAAAGGAAGGAAGGAAGGAAGGAAGGAAGGAAGGAAGGAAGGAAGGATGGAAGGAAAGGAAGGAAGGATGGAAGGAAAGGAAGGAAAGAAGGAAGAAAGAAAGAAAGAAAGAAAGAAAGAAAGAAAGGAGGGAGGGAAGAAAGAAAGAAAGGAAGGAAGGAAGGAAGGAAGGAAAGAAAGATAGAAAGAAAAAAGATAACGTTATTAAAATATAAATTAAAAAAATTATTAAAAGTAAAAAAACTAAAAAATAATTTAAAAAAGAAAAAAAGGAAGAGGAGAGAAACTAAACCAAAAAACCAATCCACCAATGATAACAAGCGCTAAAAACTATACTAAAAAACAAAAAACATAAACAGACAGAACCCTAGGACAAATGGTAAAAGCAAAGCTATACAGACAAAATCACACAAAGCAGCATACACATACACATTCACAAAAAGAGGAGAAGGAAATATATATATATATTTTTTTTAAAAAAGTAAGAGAGCAACCAAATCAATAAACTAATCTACCAATGATAATAAGCTCTAAATACTGAACTAAGATAAACATAAAACCAGAAACAAATCAGATGCAGAAAGCAAACCCCAAGTCTACAGTTGTTCCCAAAGTCCACCGCCTCAATTATGGGATGATTTGTTGGCTATTCAGGTATTCCACAGATGCAGGGTACATCAAGTTAACTGTGGAGATTTAATCCACTGCTCCTGAGGCTTCTGAGAGAAATTTCCCTTTCTCTTCTTTGTTCACACAGCTCCTGGGGTTCAGCTTTGGATTTGGCCTCGCCTCTGCATGTAGGTCACCTGAGGGTGTCTGTTCCCTGCCCAGACAGGATGGAGTTAAATGAGCGGCTGATTAGGGGGCTCTGACTCACTCAGGCTCGGGGAAGGGAAGGGTACAGAATGTGGGGTGAGCCTGCAGCAGCAGAGGCCAGTGTGATGTTGCAACAGCCTGAGGTGTGCCGTGTGTTCTCCCAGGGAAGTTGTCTGTGGATCACGGGATCCTGGCAGTGGCGGGCTGCACAGGTGTGAATAGTGACCTGTGCTCGCACACAGGCTTCTTGGTGGCTGCAGCAGCAGCCTTAGCATCTCAATCCCATCTCTGGGGTCCGTGCTGATAGCCGTGGCTCGTGCCCATCTCTGGAGCTTGTTTAGGCAGCGCTCTGAATCCCCTCTCCTCGCACACCCCAAAACAATGGTCTCTTGCCTCTTTGGCAGCTCCAGACTTTTTCCTGGACTCCCTCCCAATTAGCTGTGGCACACTAGCCCCCTTCAGGCTGTGTTCGTGCAGCCAACCCCAGTCCTCTCTCTGAGGTCTGATCTCCGAAGCCCGTGCCTCAGCTCCCAGCCCCCACCCATCCTGGCGGGTAAGCAGACAAGCCTCTCAGGCTGGCGAGTGCTGCTTGGCACTGATCCTCTGTGTGGGAATCTCTCTGCTTTGCCCTCTGCTCCCCTGTTGCTGTGCTCTCCTCTGTGGTCCGAAGCTTCCCCCCCCCACCCCCCATCTCTGCCAGTGAAGGGGCTTCTAGTGTGTGGAAACTTTTCCTCCTTTACAGCTCCCTCCCAGAGGTGCAGGTCCCATCCCTATTCTTTTGTCTCTGTTTTTTCTTTTTTCTTTGGCCCTACACAGGTACTTGGGGAGTTTCTTGCCTTTTGGGAAGTCTGAGGTCTTCTGCCAGCGTTCAGTAGGTGTTCTGTAGGAGTTGTTCCACATGTGGATGTATTTTTGCTGTATTTGTGGGGAGGAAGGTGATCTCCACGTCTTACTCCTCTGCCACCTTGAAGGTCCCCAGAGGCTCTTTAAATAAAAGATGATGCTGTTGAAAAGTGGGCATCCATGAAGTGGAGTGGAAAGTAGCACATTTAGATCTTTATCATACCACTTCCCTCTTGAGTCTGTCCTTTGAATCACAGACAACTTCTCAGCCAATCCACATTAACTCTGATCTTCATGAATGGGATGCAATACTTGATAGCCAAGTTCTTTTGGGGAGGAGGCAACACTACCAGCAAAAGCTTCTGCCCCTGTGAAGTGTGACCTGACCCAACCGGAAGAATGCTGCTACCAACAAAACATGCCCTATCAGTGTAACCTGGAGTCCACTTATTGAAGACTCACTACCACAAACTTATAACATTACCTTCATTTTACTGATGTGGAACTGAGGCTCAGAGAGGTTAAGTAACCTGCCCAAGTTCACAAAACAAGTGAGGAAAAGCCAAGATTTAAATACAAAATTGCTTGAGGCCTAATCTCAACTTCACCATTCCGCAACCCCTATATTCACCATGCTTATAAGGCTGGAGCTTGGACTCTGCAAACCAACATTTCAGTTTTTCCACGTGCTCACTTTGAGGCAATGCCAATTGGGGGCACTAGAGGGAGACTGCAAAGTTGGTGGAGGGAGAAAGGATGTGCTTTCTCCTGTTTGCTTCCTGTTACTCTAAGTGTCACCCCAGAAATGCCTCTTCACCCCAACATTAGCAGATTCTTCCTGTGGCAATAGCTGAATCTAGTTTGTAGTTTCTTTGACATGTAAAACTAGCCTCAGGAACACTTGCGCCAGCCATCCTGGGCCACCTCCTCAGAGGTCTAGGTCCCAGCCCCCAGGACCATCCTCTGAGTTTCCAAGTTTTAATAATTCTAACCTCTTCCACCTGTTTCCCCCAAACCTGGGGGGAGAGTGGCTGCATCCTGCAATTATTGTCTCTGATACCTCAGTGTTCTCTTTTTTACTTTTTCAATTATGTAGCTAACAATTCTTTAAATTTCACTCCCCACTCACGTCCTCCATTTGCCTCTATAAGGCAGAGTGGGACTGTCCCTTCCCCTTACTCAGATCCTACCAGACTAGCTTTCATTTTATTTAGGGTGTGGGGTCCTAGGAAGGAAATTGAAGTTTATTTAGTAGTGTCTGCTGGAACTTTTTGGTCACTGAGTATTCTTAATTTGATATATATTATTTTTCATCAACTCTATTGAAATATAATTTATGGAAAATAAACTATTACTTCAAAGGATACAATCTGATGCATTCTGACATATATATACACGGGAAACCATTGATACAATCAAGATTCACCCCCAGCCAAGGTTTCCTCATGCCCTTTTTCAGTCCCTCCCTCTACCCGGGACCCCAGACAACCAACCACTGATCTGCAATTAGCTTGCATTTTCTAGGATTTTATATAAATCGAATCATACTAGTATGCAGACTTTTGTGTCTGGCTTCTTTCACTCAACATAATGATTTTGAGATTCATTCATGTTGCTGCATTTATCAATCATTCAGTTCTTTTTATTGCTAAGTAATAATCTATTGCACAGATGTACCATAGTTTGTTTATCCATTCAAGTGTTGATTCACATGTGGGTAATTTCCAGTTTGGGGTTACTATAACTAAAGCTGCTACGGATATTTATGTATAAATCTTTGTATGGTAAATACCTAGGCACAAAGATATGTTATTTTTAAATTGAGGTGTAACATACATAAAGTGCACAAATCATAAATATGCAGACTGACAATTTCTTATATTTATATACAACAGTGTAACACCACCCAGATTGATTTAGAACATTTTCAACACACAGAATGTCCCTCTGTTGTCCTTCCAAGTCATCAGACTCCTGCAGAGGTCATCACTATTCTGACTTCTGTCTCCATTGATTGCTTTTTCTTGTTTTGGGACACCATATAAATGGAATTATAGAATATGTACACACCCTTTGTGTCTGGCTTCTCTTGCTCAGCATGTGTGTGAGATTCAGTCATGATGTTAAGCATAATTGGAGTTTATTCTTTTTATTGAAGTGCTGTGTTACACTGTATGGATATACACTTATTTATTCCCTTGTTGATGGATATAGGGTTGTTCCCAGTTTTATTTCACTTATAAATATAGCTAATATGAACATCCTTGTACACACCCTTGGTGAACATATAATCTCATTTTTCTTGGCCCAGGAATGGAATTGTTGGATAATGGGGTAGGTTAATGTTTAGCTTTCCAAAGTGTTTTTACCAGTTTACACACCTACCACCAATATATGACAATTTCAGTTACTCCATATCCTCATCAATATTTGGCATTGAGATCTTTTTAATTTTAGTCATTCTAGTAGATGTGTCATGCAATCTCATTGTGATTCTAATTTATATTTCCCTGATGAAAAATTATGTTGGGAACTTTTTCATGTACATATTGGTCATTTGGAATATACTCTTTTGTGAAGTGTCTATTCAAGGCTTTGTCCATTGTAATTGGGCTATTTATCTTTTTATTATTGATTTATAGGAGTTCTTTACATATTCTGAATATAAAGCCTTTCTTAGATTCATGTACAACAAATACATATATCCTAGTCTGTGGCTTACATTTTCATTCTCTTCAGTGTATTTTGATGAACAGAACTTATTTTAATAGTTTAATGTAACAACTTTTATGACAAGTGTTATTTGTGTCCTCTTTACAAAATCTTTGCCTATCCCAAGGTCACTTAACATCAATTTAAGATCACTTAGCTACATAAAATTTCAGGGTTTCAAAGGCCAGGGCTCATGTACTGTGTGATAAATCTTGGGTCCTACCCCCTAGTAGACAGCCCTGACATCATACATGAGGGGTGAGTGGGAGCAAGAAGAGCAGTTTGGGGCAAGACAATGGAGACAGATCTCGGGAGAGATGGAAAGGTTATGAAGGGAGATGTGGAGATGTGGAAAGACAAGATGGAGAGAAGCAGAGAGAGGAAAAGAGAAAGAGGGTGAGGAGGGAAGGGATGTCTTCCCAGCCTGAGCAAAGTGTGCCTCTGTCTCAGGAATCCCAGCACTCCGGCAAAGCAGGGACCCACCAAGTGGGCAGGACTCGAGTCAGGGAAACATAAACAAGATCAGAAGTTCCTTCCCCAGACCTCCTAACCCTCCCTCCCCTCTCTGTGCTCAGGCTAATAAGCACTTACCCTTGAAAAACACTTTTTAAAACATCGGCTTATTTTGTTATAAGAAATCTTCATTTCCCAAGAATGTGCTGAGACATCATTACATTAAGGTGTATCTGAAGCCACAACTAGGTTTTGACCAATATCCAGAAATTAAACCTGACAAAATGTGTAGTAATCATAAATGTGGACTTTGAAGTCATATAAACCTAGGTGCCTTTATTTACCCACTCCTGTCCTTGGGCAATTTCATAAACTTCTGTGAGTCTCAGTTTCTTCATCTATTAAATAAGCATTTATTTATTCATTCATTAGCAAATATTTATTGAGTGCCTATTATGTGCTAGAGACTATTACTGTCCAATAAAAATTATTTACTCCCATGAAGATTGCCTTCTAAGGGGAAGCAGACAATAAACACGATGAAACAGCATAATGTATAGTACGTTATACAGCGATAAGTAGGGAACAACTGGAAGAATGGATTTGCTGTTACCTAGGATGGAGAAGGCTGCAGGGGGTGCCAGATGAGGGGAAATATCAGGGCCTTTGGGTACATTATGTTTTAGATGGCTAAGGAGATGTCAAGACACTTGGATATATAAGTTCAGGGAAGAAGTGCAGATTAGAGATACACGTTTGGAAGTCACTAATGAATAAGTAGTATTCAGAGCCATAAAACTGGAGGAGATCATCCAAGGAGTGATTGTAAAGAAAGAATATGAAAATGTTGCTCCACTCACAGGGTTGGTGGTGGTGGTAATGTGTGTGTGTGTGTGTGTGTGTGTGTGTGTGTGTGTGTGTGTGTGTATGAGGTTTAGTTGGATTAATACTAAGTGCTTTATTTATTGAGTGCTTAATATGCACCAGATGCTGTGCCAAGAGTTTTATATCCCTTAAATCATTTAATTTTCTAGGAAGTAAGTGATTTTATTTTCTCCATTTTAAAGATGATGTTACTGAGAAAGTTTATATTTGCCCAAAGTCATGGAATTAGTAAGTGATAAAATGGGGATTTGAACCCAGAACGCATGTCCTTAATCCATATACTTCATCTCACATAATCTAATATAAAAATCTAATACCCACTGGTCATTCTAATACGTTATAATCACTTAATTAAATGCCCCCTCCACTATATATCAGTTTGTGCCTTGGATGATAACTTGTCTGACCATTGTTTGAGATCCTCAGTTTCAAATGGGCATATAAATAATAATAATGACTCTTCTGCCCAACTAATAGAGCCACTGTGAGGGCCAAATGAGGTAATGTCTAAAGAATTATATCTCCATACCTGTTACAGAACATAATCGCTATCACTGCAAAATAAGCCTGAGTTTTGCAAATACAGGATCGGATCAAATTAGTTCTGTTCATAAAATATACACTCCAGGTGCACAGAAGCATTACACTTTAGACAAATGCTATTCTTTGCATGATATGTTTGATCTTGACTCGGGACTTCAGCAACTGGCAGCTCATAAACTGGAACATACACTGAAATATGTGCAGAAATAAAAACAGAAAATTTCCACAATGGCAAGAATTTTTTTAGATCGATGTTTTGAATTGTTTTTTTCAGTTACACTATTGGAATGTCTCAACATTAAATTATCTTTTTAAGTTTCTGGACTAATGTAAAAGCACTTTAGTTGGGTAAGAATTATTTGCTTCCCTGTTTCTTGATTTTAATATTAGGAAATATCTCCATACATAATACACATTCCCATAGCTAGAAGGAATTTGACCTAGGACCTCAAATGCCTGCTTCGTGCTTTTTTAAGGAGGTAAAAAATAGGTAGACAAAGTGTGGAATTTGAAGTCAGAAGACGAGCGTTAAGTTCTTTTTTAAAAAATTTATTTATTTTTTGGCTGCTTTGGGTCTTCGTTGCTGCGCACAGGCTTTCTCTAGCTGTGGCGAGTGGGGGCTACTCTTTGTTGCAGTGCGCAGGCTTCTCATTGCAGTGGCTTCTCTTATTGCAGAGCACAGGCTCTAGGTGCGCAGGCTCAGTAGTTGCAGCTCACAGGCTCTAGAGAGCAGGCTCAGTAGTTGTGGTGCAGGGGCTTAGTTCCTCCGTGGCATGTGGGATTTTCCCGGACCATGGACTGAACCCATGTCCCCTGCATTGGCAGGCAGATTCTTAACCACTGCCCCACCAGGGAAGTCCCAAGCAATAAGTTCTAATATGCTAGGTAAACCTTTCCATGGCAAGTTTAAAATATTTTTTTCTTCTCTTCACAGTGCCTGCTCACAGATATGGCAGGATGTTAAGACTTGAGCAGAACATCTCCTTGATCTTGGGTTATTTCACTGACCACCAATAAGCAGAGTTTTGTTAGGAACTTTTCACTCAAAACAATATAAGATGGAAAATACAGAACTACAATTGACTAAACATCCACTGGTCCCCCAGTTATATGCTTATCGTTGTACCCCATACACTAAGGAGATAAAAAGAATAAATAAAAGTTGTGGTCCTTGCTCTCTAACAGCCACAATCTATGATCAAAACCACACATAGATGAAAAATAATTTTAAAGATTTATAAGCCAGATTTGAACAAAAATAAACAATATGAGAATGACCATGCTTCTTAGTATGTGGAGGAAACTCAAAATGAGGAAAAATTATTATAAAATCATCAGGAAAGAGTTCATGGAGGTTGATTGGAGATAGCTATATCCATCTGCACCATTTTATTTCCTACCAGACAATTTATTAGTTTCTGCAACCACAGGCCTTGGGTGATTTTGACTGACACTTCATTGCTCTGTGACTTGATTTCTTCATTTAACAAACAGAAAATCAAACTCCTCATTTCTTATATAAATCTCAGGGTGACAGCTGGAGAACATTGGGAAATACCTCATATTATTATTGCAGATATATTTGAGATAAAATGCAGATAAATTAAATTATATGTCATAGACACTTATAACTATGATAATTAAGAGATAGCCCAGTGAGTCAACTTACCTCTGCAGCCTAAACTTAAGATAGGTGAAAATAAAGATCTTATGACAAGGTAGATTCACATAGAATTGTGAATGAAGCTTACAAGTTTTTAAACATTTCAATCAGCATTTTTAATGTACCAGGAGTGGGATGTTGAGAAATAAATCAGTAAAGTGCTTCTAGCAAGGCAATAAGGGCTTTTTTTTTTTGAGAATTAAGGTTTTTTTAAAAATCAGGTCAAAATTAATTAACTCGATTGCTGCCAGGAGCATCTGAACCATTTATTTTTCCTGTGTTAATTGGACAGCAGAGATTTCCCTGGTGAATTCCTTAGTGAAAGGTGTAGAAGAAATTCTTCCATCTAATTCAACCTGTGAGAAATGGTCCAGGAAATGTTTGTCAAATAAATAAATCAGTAAATGAATGAATTAATCAATCATTAAAAATAGACATTTATATGCTGAAAATTATCCTGCTCTTTTGAAGGAATGATCTGTAATTAGTACTGTTTTTGTCAAGTATTTTTCTGTTCTAAAATTAAAGTTACAGGGAGTGTGGCCAAGATGGCAGAGCAGGAAGACCCTGAGTTCACCTCTTCCTGCAAGCACACCAAAAATATAACTACTTAAAGAGCAAATATCTATGAGAATGACCTGACGACTAGCAGAAAAGGTTTTCCACAGTTAAAGATATAAAGAAGGAACTACCACAAGATTTGTAGGAGAAGTGAAGATGCAGTAGAGTCAAAACACACACTCCCAGGGAAGCAAATCACAAACAGAAGGATAATCACAATTGCAGGGGTTTTCCCAAAGGAGTGAGGGGTCCAAGCCCCACATTTGGCTCCCCAACTTGAGGGTCCTGCATGGGGAAGAAGAGCCCCTTGAATGGCTGGCTTTGAAGGCCAGTGGGGCTTGTATACATGAGAGCCACAGGGTGTAGAGAACAGAGATTCCACTTAGAAAGGGTGCATGAAAAATCTCATATGCTCCAAGACCCATGGCAGAGGCAGTGATTTGAAAGGAGCCTGGGGCAGACCCACCTGCTGATCTTGGAGAGCCTCCTGGAGAAGCAGGAGGCAATGAGAACTCCCCCTGGGGACACAGGTGCTGGCAGCAGCCATTTTGGGGATCTTGTCTACCATGAAGACACTGATACTGACAAGCACCATTTGGAGTGCTCTTGCTAGCCTAATAGTGTCTGGGGGGCTTACCTGCCCGCCAGCAGGCCAGCACCAGCCCTGGGACCCTCCGAGGCTGAGTAGACAGCTGCACAGGGACCTGGCTCCACGCACCAGCAGATGGCAGCCACTGCATAAGGCAGGGCCTGGCAGCCAATCAGGCCAAGTCAGTCCCACCTATCAGCTCACCCACAGCAGTCATCCCCACTACAAAAGAAGGACCCACACCCACACAACTCACAAAGGAAGCACCCCTAGAGCATATAGCTTCTTTTTTTTTTTAAAGAAGATGTTGGGGGTAGAAGTTTATTTATTTATTTATTTTTGCTGTGTTGGGTCTTCGTTTCTGTGCAAGGGCTTTCTCTAGTTGTGGCAAGCGGGGGCCACTCTTCATCGCAGTGCGCAGGCCTCTCACTATCGCGGCCTCTCTTGTTGCTGAGCACAGGCTCCAGACGCGCAGGCTCAGTAGTTGTGGCTCACGGCTCTAGTTGCTCCGTGGCATGTGGGATCCTCCCAGACCAGGGCTCGAACCCGTGTCCCCTGCATTAGCAGGCAGATTCTCAACTGCTGTGCCACCAGGGAAGCCCATAGAGCATATAGCTTTGATGACCAAAGGGGAGTGTGCTGCTGGGCCCCATAAGATGTATCCTACATAAGGTCATTTCTCCAAGATCAGGGAAATGACCTACCTAATACATAGAAATAGGCACAGAGAATTAAGCACAATGAGGACAGAGAGGAACAAGTTCCAAATAGAGGAACAAGTTCCAAATGACGGAACAAGACAAAACCCCAGAAGAAGAACTAAGTGAAGTGGTGATAAGCAATATCTGATAAAGAGTTCAAGGTAATGATCATAAAGATGTTCAACAAACTCAGGAGAAGAATGGATGAACACAGTGAGAAGTTTAACAAAGAGTTCGAAAATATAAAGAAGAACCAAGCAAAACTAAAGGATACATAACTGAAATTTAAAAATACACTAGAATGAATTAATAGTAGTTTAGATAATACAGAGGAATGGATCAGCAGACTACAAGACAGAGAAATGGAAATCACTCAAGCTGAACAGAGAAAAAAGAAAAAAGAATTTTTTAAAATGAGAAGAGTTTAAGAGACCTCTTAGACAACATGAAGCATACTAACATTGCATTATAACGATCCCAAAAGTAGAAGGAAAGGCAGAAATCTTATTTGAAGAGAAAATTGATGAAAACTTCCCTAGCGTGGAAAAGGAAACAGAAATGCAGGTCCAAGAAACAGAGTCCCAAACAAGATGAGCCCAGACAGGTCCACACCAAGTCATATTGTAATTACAATGGCAAAAATTAGAAATAAAGAGAGAATTTTAAAAGCAGCAAGAGAAAAGCAACTAGTGACATACAAGTGAACTCCCACAGGACTATCAACTAAGTGTTCAGCAGAAACTTTGCAGGCCAGAAGGGGATGGCACAATATTTTCAAAGTGATGAAGAGGAAAACCTACAACCAAGAATAGCCTACCTGGGAAATTTTATATATATATATATAAAATTTATATATATGTATATAATATATATGTAATATGCGTGTGTGTGTATATATACAGGCTGTTATATATGAAACTCATGGTAACCACAAACCAAAAATCTATAATACATACACACAAAAAATAGAGACAGGAATCCAAACATAACACTGAAGATAGGCACAAAATCACAAGAAAAGAGAGAAAAAGAAGAAGAAAGCAACAGAAAGAACTAAAACACAACCAGAAAACAAAATGGCATTAAGTATATACCTGGCAATAGTTACTTTAACTGTAATTAGACTAAATATTTCGATCAAAAGACAAAGAGTGGTGGAATGAATACAAAAGCAAGACCTATATATATGCTGCCTACAAGAGACTCACTTCAGATCTAAAGACACACAGAGACTGAAAGTGAGAGGATAGAAAAATATATTCCATGCAAATGAAAAGAAAGCTAGGGTATCAAACTTATATGAGACAAAATAGCTTTTAAAACAAAGACTGTAATGAGACAAAGAAGGACATTACAAAATGTAAAGGGATCAATTCAAGAAGAAGATATGACAATTGTAAATATAAATGCACCAACATAGGAGCACCTAAATACAAAATGCAAATATTAACAGACATAAAGGGAGAAATTGACAGTAACACAATAATGGTAGGGGGATTTAACACCCCACTTACATCAATGGATAGATCATCCAGACAGAAAATCAATAAGGAAACAGTGGCCTTAAATGACACATTAGACCAGATGAACTTAATAGATATATACAAAGGCAAAATACACATTCTTTTCAAGTGCACATGGAACATTCTGCAGGATGGATTACATGCTAGTCCACAAAACAGGTCTCGATAAATTTAAGAAGACTGAAATCATATCAAGCATCTTTTCCAATCACAATGGTATGAGACTAGAAATCAACTACAAGGAAAAAAACTGCAAAAAACACAGACGCATGGAGGCTAAACAATGTGCTACTAAACAACCAATGGGTCACTGAAGAAATTAAAAAATACCTAGAGACAAATGAAAATGGAAATGCAGCAATCCAAAATCTATGGGATGCAGCAAAAGCAGTTCTAAGAGAAAAGTTCACAGCAATTCAAACCTACCTCAGGAAATAAGAAAAAAATCTCAAATAAATGATCTAACCTTACACCTAAAGGAAGTAGAAAAAGAAAAACAAACAAAACCCAAAGTTAGTAGAAGGAAAGAGATCATAAAAATCAGAGCAGAAATAAACAAAATAGAGACCAAAAAGAAAAAGACAAAGAAAAGATCAATGAAACTAAGATCTGGTTCTTTGAAAAGAAAAATAAAATTGATAAAACTTTATCCAAACTCATCAAGAAAAAAAGAGGGCCCAAATAAACAAACATAGAAATGAAAGAGAAGTTACAACCAACATCACAGAAATACAAAGGATCACAAGAGATTACTACAAACCATTATATGCCAATAAAATGGACAACCTAGAAGAAATGGATGAATTCCTAGCAATGTACAATCTCCCAAGACTGAATCAGGAAGAAATAGAAAATCTGAACAGACTGATTACTAGTAAAGAAATTAAATCAATAATTTAAAAAAATCTCCCAACAAACAAAAGTCCAAGACCAGAGAGCTTCACAGGTGAATTAAACCAAATATTTAAGGAAGAGTTAATGACTATACTTTTCAAACTATTCCAAAAAATTGAAGAGGAAGGAATGCTTCCAAACTCATTCTATAAGGCCAACATTCACACTGATAACAAAACCAGGCAAAAACACCACAGAAAAAGAACATTATAGGCCAATATCCCTGATGAACATGGATGTAAAAATCTTCAACAAAATATTAGCAAAAAGGATCAAACACCATAATCAAGTGGAATTTATCCCAGGGATGCAAGGATTATTCAATATCTGCAAATCAATCAATGTGATACACCACATTAACAAACTGAAGAACAAAGATCATATGATCATCTCAATAGATGCAGAAAAAGCTCTTGACAAAATTGCACACCCATTCATGATAAAAGCTCAATAAAGGGAACATACCTCAACACAATAAAGGCCATATATGACAAGTCTACAGCCAACATCATATTCAGTGGTGAAAAGCTGAAAGCATTCCCTCTAAAATAAGGAACAGACAAAGATGCCCACTCATGACACTTTTATTCAACCTAGTATTGGAAATTCTAGCCACAGCAATCAGACAAGAAATAGAAATTTTAAAAATCCAAATATAGGGACTTACCTGGTGGAGCAGTGGTTAAGAATCTGCTTGCCAACGCAGGGGACACGGGTTTGAGCCCTGGTCCGGGAAGATCCCACATGCCGTGGAGCAATTAAGCCCATGAGCCACAACTACTGAGCCTGGGCTCTAGAGCCCACATGCCACAACTACTGAAGCCCGTGTGCCTAGAGCTCATGCTCTGCAACAAGAGAAGTCACTGTAATGAGAGGCTTGTGCACCGCAATGAAGAGCAACCCCCACTTGCTGCAACTAGAGAAAGCCTGCACCCAGCAACAAAGACCCAACACACACACACACACAAATAATTTGAATTGTAAAAGAAGTAAAACTGTCACTGTTTGCAGATGACATAATACTATATATAGAAAATCCTAAATACACCACCAAAAAAACTATTAGAACTAATATTATCAAAAAGATAACAAATAACAAGTGTTAGTCAGGATGTGGAAAAAAGGGAACTGTCATGCACTGTTGGTGGAGATGTAAATTGGTGCAGCCTCTATGGAGAACAGCATGGAGGTTCCTCCAAAATTAAAAATAGAACTACCGTATGATCCAGCAATGACTCTTCTGGGTATTTTTTCTTAAAAAAAAAAACAACAACCAAAAGCCTAATTCAAAAAGATATATGCACCTTTATGCTCACTGCAGCATTATTCACAATAGCCAAGATATGGAAGCAACCAAAGTATTCATCGATAGATGAGTGGACAAAGAAGATGTGGTATATGTATACAATTGAATTACTCAGCCATAAAAAAGAAGGAAATCTTGCCATTTGTGAAAACATGAGTGGATCTAGAGGGTATTATGCTAAGTGAAATTAGTCAGCCAGAGAAAGACAAATTCTGTATAATTTCACTTATATGTGGAATCTAAAAAACAAAACAAATGAACAGTCATAACATACAGAAAGAGAGTCATAAATACAGAGAACAAACTGGTGGTTGCTGGTGAGGGGAATGAATGAAATAGGTGAGGAAGATGAAGAGTTACAAACTTACAGTTGTAAAATAAATACGCCACAGGGATGAAATATACAGCATGCAAAATATAGTCAGTACACAGACCTACTAGAGATTGGACTTGAGGATATGGGGAAGGGGAAGGGTAAGCTGTGACAAAGCGCGAGAGAGGCATGGACATATATACACTACCAAACGTAAGGTAGATAGCTAGTGGGAAGCAGCCGCACAGCACAGGGAGATCAGCTCAGTGCTTTGTGACCACCTGGAGGCGTGGGATAGGGAGGGTGGGAGGGAGGGAGACGCAAGAGGGAAGAGATATGGGAACATATGTATAACTGATTCACTTTGTTATAAAGCAGAAACTAGCACACCATTGTAAAGCAATTATACTCCAATAAAGATGTAAAATATATATATATATATATATATAGTCAATAATATTGTAATAACTTTGTAAGGTGACAGATTTTGTATGGTAACTAGACTTATCATGGTGATCATTTTGTAATGTATAAAATATGGATCACTATGTTGTACACCTGAAACTAATATTTTTAAGTCAGTTATACTTTAAAAAATAATCAATTAATAAAAATAAAATTGAAGTTACAGGATTCTAGAAATTCACTTTGAGGTAGTTACCTGAGGGACAAGTCCTCAAACAGAACTTAGGGTTATAAGCAAGCTCAAAACCTGTCAATATTCTCAGATCTGCCCATAAGCTGAGAACTTCCTGACATAAAACCGAAATTTACCATGAGGTTTACTAAGTTGCTCTAGCTGAAAAAGAATGAAACAAGAAGTCTGTGCTGGAGGCAGCTGAGAAGCAAAAGAAAACTGAAAGGGCCCTTGGAATAGGGGGTTATCATTAAAGTCCTCTCAATTAGGCTTACACCCATACCTAGTAGATAAATAGAACAGACCTAGACACATGCTGGTGAATACGGCTCAGACAGGTTGGATACGTTGGAAAGAAATGGACCAGAGGTGAGGCTAGGACTTCCAGAAGTCATCTCTCCCTGTAGTAGCTCAAGGAAGAGTAAGGGAGATGATATTCCACCAGTGGGCTGGAGCTCAGGGCAGCTCCGTGTGGGGAGGAATAGATAGTCCTGTTGTAACAAAGGGGCCAGTGGAACTTCAAGGAGGAATTTAGGGCAGCCCAGGGCCAGGGAATGCAACTCTAGGATCTAAATCCAGGGTAAGTTCCTACTAAAAGTTTGTTAAAGATATTAAAATGTTCCCCAAGAGGCCAGATGCAGTAGTAGCCCAGAGTGGGGGAAGCCCTGGATGGACTCCAATACCCAAAATCTTACTTGACAGCTCCTCTCAGGGCCCTCAAATGACCTTCAAACTCAACATATCAGAAACAAAAAACTCATGAAAAACTTGTTTCCTGAAAGCCAGGTCTCAGCCCTGATGCCCCTTCCCTCACCCTCCATATCCAATTCCTTTTGTCTGACCATTTCTCTCCATCTCCAACACGATGCTAGTTCAAGCCACTCCCTTTGTTTGTGTGGATTTAGAAGTAACCTCCTAAAGAATATCTCCTGAACCACTTTTGTCTCTATAGTAATCTGTTCTCACCCGCTACCAGAGAGGGCATCTTTTCAAAATGCAGATCTAGTCATGTCATACCGTTGGTCAAAATGCTTTAAAGCATTCTCACTACTTTGAAGATAAAGGAGAAACTCCTTATGACAGTCTACAAAGCCCGGAATGCTCTGGCTTCTACCCACCTCTCTATAGCCTTTCTAGCTCCACACTGCCCTCAGCCATCTGTTCTGGCCATTTTGTCCTTCTTTAAGCCCTCTGCACTCACTAGATTCTGTCTAGCCAAAGGGCCTCTCATCTAGGACGTCCACCTTATCCTTTCAGACTTTAGCTCAAACAGCTTCTCTCCAGGAAAGCTTTCTTGACCTCCCTGGCCAGGTTAACTCTCTCTTTTCTGGGTGACTTATACTGGGAATTGCTCTACAGTTGCAATTTAACACTGATTCACACAGTTTGTTTTTATTACTATTTCTCTGTAGATTCCCTAAGCTCCATGAGTGCAAGGTGAGGGTCTGTTTATTTCTCACCACTAGACCTCAAGCTCTCAGAAAACAGCAAACGGGCCAAGCATTGTTGAAAAACAAAAATGAATGAATGGCACAGAAATGTAAGCCAGAAAGAGCCAGGGACCACCTGAGTGTCTTTCTTCCTGTTTCTGATCTCCCTTATATGTGACCAGTAATGATTTTAAAACACAGTTTGTCACAAAATGCTCCCCTAGTCCAGGAACTCCTTGGTGAATGTCCTAAGACCTGACTGACGCAGAGCGAGATTCCTGGTTATAACTCCATCAAGGGACGAGGCTTTGGGCACTGTCAAGTCAGCATCTGTAAGTCTTGTTGATGAAATTAGGATTTTTCTTCTTGCAATGTAAGTGTAATTTTAATGGCAGGTCATCTTTGAGATGTATAGAGTATAAAAATTGTGAAACCTAGGACAATGGGAAAATATTCTCATAATAGTGTTTAACATGTTAGGCTAGAAATGAAAGAAAAGTTATTTTTAAAGACCTTATTAATGAGATAATCTAGAAGAATCATTGCTAGAAAAATAATTTTTAATCAAATGTAACATCTACATGTATTTTCTGACAGAGAAGAAACTCTCTTTCAAAGGCTTCCATATTAACAACTCATAAAAGATAGAACAAGTGAGGAATCATACTTTCTGATTGTTTAATTCACTTTTTAAAAAATTATATTAGCACTTTAATATCCATGCTTTTCAAGGTGGAAGTGAAAGGTATTAAATACTTGACATTGTGATTACTTCTTTTTTTTTTTTATGTTTCAGACCAAGACTCTCTACTTCTTCCATCAAAGTTCTCATATTTAATATATTATTTTCAAATAATCCACAGTAAATATCCATAATATGCTTCCTAGTATGACTCTAGTCATTTAAGAACTTTAGTTCTAAAGTCCACGTGTTTGTTTGTTGAATGAAAAGTCTGCTCTTAAGTGTTTTTAGAAATTCCAAAAGGTTCTGTTTTGAAGCACCAAACCTAATGAAAAATAAACATGCTTTTACAGGCAAAACACACATACTCATGCACATGTGCACATAGATAGATATACCTAACATAAAAGTTTTAGAATATCATCAGTAATACTAACAGAACTCGCTTACTGAGTGAGTGTGCCAGCACTGGGTTGAACAATTTATAGATATTATCTCCTCCCACCCACTACAACTTTGTGAAGCAGACTATATTTCTGTTCCCATTTTATCATTTAAAAAATTCTGATAAAATACTAAGGCTATACTAAGAGTTAAAATATACTAAGAGTTAAAATACTAAGGCTATACTAAGAGTTAAACAAATTGCTTGAAGTCATAGCCATTAAGGGTGATAACCTTGGTTAAATAAAACGGTCTGAAATGGAACAATTAATACATAAACAAACTAAATTGTTTATTGTTAATCAATTTTTGGCAGGGTTGCCGGGGGTCTGACTTTCCCATACACACATCAGCATAACCTAAAATACCAAGGACTGAAAGAAGGCAATTACTACAGAACAAACAAGATGCTGATTAGTATATCATCCTTTCCATCCCAAATAAAAATGTCATTCATCTCACTCACATAATTCAAAAGCTAAAAAAATAACCCTGTAGAAAATACCAATTAGTAGTTTGCGGTGAATAAATGTTGACTTTGTCTCTGATTAATGCTCTGGAAATAATGAGAATTGGTTCCAATAAAGTGGTCTTTCCTTGTTGCTAAATTTCAAGGAGTGCAAATCAAAAGTTCAACATAAATAGACAAAATCTTCAGGAAACTGGGTGATAGTCACCATTCTGAATGACTATTGTCATCCTGTTTGTGTTTCTATTTCTCACAGGAGTTTTAGTTAAAATCTTAAACAGTCTCATGCTTGAAAATTTTGTCTTTCCTGATTTAACAAGAAGCCCCATGCAGGGGCAAAATTTGCAAAGTAATTACCATGGAGTGGTCACATTATTTCAATATTCGTCAGGGACCATCTTTATCCCTGTAGAACATATGTGTGCTCATTCTACTCTACTGCTCTGTGCCCCCAAGACCCTCAATGCTGTTCTTGATGCAGTCAACATCATTCTTTTAAGCATTATAAAGCATATTCCTTAAAAATAATTCTGTGGAATCTACTCTACTGAACTGAGACACATATCAAGTTAATGTCAAAGCTACATTGGCAATGCACTAGAATGTTAGAATAGAGTTCATTTCTTCACTCTAATCATTATTTAAGCAATCATATTTCTGATTTTATAATTCTCTTTTGGGAGTTGTGATACATATTTCAAAAATCCCCTGAGAACTGGAATATTTCTCTCTTGACCTAGAAAAGGGAAACTATAATAGGTTTTCAAAATGAAAACACCCAGTATTACCTTTGCCTAGTGTGCTACAAAAGGAACTCATTAGCATTCAGTCACTGAGGGACCTCTGGACCAGGTGTCAGGAACTGAATTCTAGATGCTGAGCACTCCGCCACTCACCTTTTCGACGTGCTAAGGGACTCATAGGTGTTCTCCGTCCAGAACCAAGCTTATTCACCTCTGAAATGGGCTCACAGTAAAAACCCTACACCAACTCATTTATATCAGCTGCACAAAGAGTCATTGGTCCAAAAAACAAAAAATAGACACTTGATTCAATAAAATGTAAACTATAACTGCCAGTATTGGCACTGTAGTTTATTCTATGAGAATCTAATTAGAATACTTTAATGTTCTGTAGGAAAGTACAATGGGGGAAAATGGGCAACTTTGCTAAGCTAGCCTCACCGAGTTAAATCTATTGATGGTACTTTAATAATCCTGCATTTAATATCTTATTTCCTAATTAATTTTCAGAAAGATTCTCAAAAAACTTCAGATTTCCCTATTTTCCAATATGTCTATATGGATAGTTATGTGTGGAAGAAAGATGTTTTCAGGGAAAGTAACTAAATTAATAGCATTTAGTTAGGTCCCTTTTAACTGATAACTAGTAGAACTATATTTTGTCCAAACAACAGTCCATCTAACTTAAAATAAATCTAGATAATAGCAAGCTTTCTACACAGACAACAGAAAGGAGTTTACTCCACAAAGGCCAGTGGATTGGTTCCATTTGTCATGCTCTGCAGTGGTTAACAAGAGTGTAGACAGGATGTTTATCATTGTTAACACTAGAATTTTTTTTTAACGTCATCATTTCAACCACTTACTTAGTTTGCCATAACAAAGCACTAGCTTAGTTTTATTGATCTTTGCTATCGTTTCCTTCATTTATTTCTGATCTGATCTTTATGATTTCTTTCCCTCTGCTAACACTGGGGTATTTTGTTCTTCTTTCTCTAATTGCTTGAGGTGCAAGGTTAGGTTGTTTATTCGAGATGTTTCCTGTTTCTTAAGGTAGGATTGTATTGCTATAAACTTCCCTCTTAGAACTCATTTTGCTGTATCCCATAGGTTTTGGGTCATCGTGTCTCCACTGTCATTTGTTGCTAGGTATTTTTTGATTTCCTCTTTGATTTCTTCAGTGATCACTTCATTATTAAGTAGTGTATTGTTTAGCCTCCATGTGTTTGTATATTTTACAGATCTTTTCCTGTAATTGATATCGAGTCTTATAGTGTTGTGGTCAGAAAAGATACTTGATACAATTTCAATTTTCTTAAATTTAACAAGGCTTGATTTGTGACCCAAGATATGATCTATCCTGGAGAATGTTCCAAACGCACTTGAGAAAAATGTGTATTCTGTTGTTTTTGGATGGAAAATGTCCTATAAATATCTATTAAGTCCATCTTGTTTAATGTATCATTTAAAGCTTGTGTTTCCTTATTTTCATTTTGGATGATCTGTCCATTGGTGAAAGTGGGGTGTTAAAGTCCCCTACTATGAATGTGTTACTGTCAATTTCCCCTTTTATGGCTGTTAGTATTTGCCTTATGTATTGAGGGGCTCCTATGTTGGATGCATAAATACTTACAATTGTTATATCTTCTTCTTGGATTGATCCATTGATCATTATGTAGTGTCCTTCTTTGTCTCTTCTAATAGTCTTTATTTTAAAGTCTATTTTGTCTGATATGAGAATTGTTACCCCAGTTTTCTTTTGGTTTCCATTTGCATGGAATATCTTTTTCCATCCCCTCACTTTCAGTCTGTATGTGTCCCAAGGACTGAAGTGGGTCTCTTGTAGACAGCATATACAAGGGTCTTGTTTTTGTATCCATTCAGCCAGTCTGTGTCTTTTGGTGGTAGCATTTAATCCATTTACAATTAAGGTAATTATCGATATGTATGTTCCTATTCCCATTTTCTTAATTGTTTTGGATTTGTTATTGTAGGTCTTTTCCTTCTCTTGTGTTTCCTGACTAGAGAAGATCCTTTAGCAATTGTTGCAAAGCTGGTTTGGTGGTTCTGAACTCTTTCAGCTTTTGCTTGTCTGTAAAGGTTTTAATTTCTCCATCAAATCTGAATGAGATCCTTGCTGGGTAGAGTGATCTTGGTTGTAGGTTTCTCTCCTTCATCACTTTAAATATGTCCTGCCACTCCCTTCTGGCTTGCAGAGTTTCTGCTTAAAGATCAGCAGTTAACCTTATGGGGATTCCCTTGTGTGTTATTTGTTGTTTTTCCCTTGCTGCTTTTAATATGTTTTCTTTGTATTTAAATTTTGACAGTTTGATTAATATGTGTCTTGGCATGTTTCTCCTTGGATTTATCCTGTATGGGACTCTCTGTGCTTCCTGGACTTGATTAACTATTTCCTTTCCCATATTAGGGAAGTTTTCAACTATAATCTCTTCAAATATTTTCTCAGTCCCTTTCTTTTTCTCTTCTTCTTATGGAACCCCTATAATCCGAATGTTGGTGCGTTTAATGTTGTCCCAGAGGTCTCTGAGACTGTCCTCAGCTCTTTTCATTCTTTTTTCTTTATTCTGCTCTACAGTAGTTATTTCCACTATTTTATCTTCCAGGTCATTTATCCGTTCTTCTGCCTCAGTTATTCTGCTATTGATCCCATCTAGAGTATTTTTAATTTCATTTATTGTGTTGTTTATCGTTGCTTGTTTCCTCTTTAGTTCTTCTAGGTCCTTGTTAAATGTTTCTTGCATTTTGTCTCTTCTATTTCCAAGATTTTGGATCATCTTTACTATCATTATTCTGATTTCTTTTTCAGGTAGACTGCCTATTTCCTCTTCATTTGTTAGGTCTGGTGCATTTTTATCTTGCTCCTTCATCTGCTGTGTGTTTTTCTGTCTTCTCATTTTGCTTATCTTACTGTGTTTGGGGTCTCCTTTTTTGCAGGCTGCAGGTTCGTAGTTTCCGTTGTTTTTGGTGTCTGTCTCCAGTGGCTAAAGTTGGTCCAGTGGGTTGTGTAGGCTTCCTGGTGGAGGGGACTAGTGCCTTTGTTCTTGTGGATGAGGCTGGATCTTGTCTTTCTGGTGGGCAGGTCCACGTCTGGTGGTGTGTTTTGGGGTGTCTGTGGACTTACTATGATTTTAGGCAGCCTCTCTGCCAATGGGTGGGGTTGTGTTCCTCTCTTGCTTGTTGTTTGGCATAGGGTGTCCAGCACTGTAGCCTGCTGGTCGTTGAGTGAAGCTGGGTGTTGGTGTTGAGATGGAGATCTCTGGGAGATTTTCGCCACTTGATATTACGTGGAGCTGGGAGGTCTCTTGTGGACCAGTGTCCTGAAGTTGGCTCTCCCACCTCAGAGGCACAGCACTGACTCCTGGCTGCAGCGCCAAGAGCCTTTCATCCACACGGCATCTCGGACTGATCTGGTAGCTCCGCATAGCCAGCCCTCTCAAAGCACTAGCTTAATATGCAGCAGTGAGCTTTCCTTCTGATTTAAAAGCTGTATGCATCTCTGACAGTTATGAGCAATGCTTTTTATGGCTTTGTTTGCCTTTTTCTAAAATGAAATGACAATTCATTTTCCATAAATAAGCTGAACAGTCTTTGCAGCAGATATTTTTCCTTTGAAGTAAATTTAAAAGAGATTTTCAGATGTGTATATATATTTTTTCTTAAGTTGCAAATGGAAAACACCTCCAAAAGTTTTGCCTTATGACATCTGGTAGAAAGCCTTGTAAAGCTGGATCCACTCTACAGGCAAATGACAAACCCTCTGAAAGTCATAATTTACAATTCTTTTTGAACAGATAATTTTCCACATGTTAAGATTTGGTGGTTTCTTTCCTGTTATATTAGAAACACAATAATAAAGCCATTGCTTTAGAACAAGAAAGCCTGTTGACTCTTGAGCTAACAGATTTTATAAAAAGTACAAATTTTGAAGTGTCCTATTTTTCATTTGGAGGTAGCTATACTTTTTAAAATTTACTTGCTTACTTCCTATACTCAATGTAGAGCTATGGAAAATCTCCAAAGTAGAAGGCAAGAGACTTCAGGTTCTGGTCTGGGCCCTAGCATTAGTTTTTAAGAAACACTAGTTTTTGAGAAAAACAGTGAAACTCTTTGGGCCTCAGTTCTCACAACTATAAAACTAGGCAAGATAGTCTTCAAATCTTCCAGGTCTACAACTCTGTGACTCTATGATTTCATAACCCAAAGGAGGTAATTTGATATAAGTAAGATGGCTTGAGTCCATAAGGAATATTTGTGAATTCTAGTATTAATTACCAAGGGAAGTAACTGCCCATGGTAAGGTTTTAGAAAGCACAGCTGTGTCTGATAGTAAAGGGAGTGTTTAGAAAGCATCCTATTAATTAAGGCTTTTCTTTCTTCCTCAATTTTCCTAGGGTATTGTATACATTGACAATTGAATCTGCTTTCAATGACATGTCTTTTCTCTTAAGGAACTGTTTTTATTAGATATAATAGATTTATTTTTATCATAAATATAAAATGATACATGTTATCTCCTACAAATATATAAAAAGAAAGTGGATCTCTAGCCAGCACACAATATGTAAGTTAAAATAGCTTATAGGCATAATACTTTGCATTTAATTATTCTATACTATCATCTAGGAGTCACATAAATTTTTAGTATTTACCATAGGTATGTGGATTATCTGTATTTTATACATAGGGAAACAGGCAGAGGATAAACATGGGACCTACTCTTGAATACATAGTAATCTCTGAGCAGGTCAAAGATGAAAGTCCTTACTCTCCCATCCCAGTGGAAGCTATTATGCTTAGCTCACCATTACTACCTTCCCCCTGCCTCTGGAATTTTATAATTCATACATTTCTAAATATCTTTATAGCACTGACAAAAAAATTGACTAGAACCACGAACAACATAAAAAATCATAAGCAAAAACCACAAGCAAAAACTGGCAATAATATGAGTATAAAATGAAATGAGACTAATACCTTTAATATGTAAATTTGTGGAACAAACAGGAAATAAAGGTAGGATCCCTATTGATAAATCATGGACATGTGAGCATATTATATGATCTGGCTTTCAAAAATGAGGAAAACAAGTTTAATAAATCTAATTTAAAAGTACAAACTCATTAATAATAAAAGAAATACAAATTGACACTATAAGAAATATCTTCTTTAACATGCCAAAGGAAAAAATATTTACAGAGGGCTAATACTCATTGAGAGGATATGATGAGATCACTATTCTCATATGCTGCTAGAGGGAATTTAAGTTGTCACATTTACTGGAAAGCAATTTGGGGATACAATGTGTATTAAGTGTCTTAAAGATGTTCCATAGTTTTGGCCCAGTGATTCCCATTCTAGGAATGCACCCAAAAGAAATAATCTAAAATGCACATATATATGCAAAAACCCCACCATTTTCACTGCAAATATTATTTATAACAGAAAACAACCTAAATGTCCCAAAATAAAGGAATAGTTAAATAAATTATGGCACATCCATAGCATAGAAAGTTATACAGCACCTAATACCATTCATGAAGTACTTTCAGTGACATGTGAAAAGGTTGATGAAATAAAGGGGGAACAAATTGCAAAGCTATATACACAGTGTATCTAAAGTATGTTAATATTTATGGTAGATCATAGACCTAAACATAAAAATAAAACCATAAAGCCCTTCAAAGAAAAAATATGAGTATATTTTCATAACCTGAGAGTGGGCAAAGATTTCTTAGAATGTAGAAAGTGATAACCATAGAAGAAAAATTTGATAAATTAGATTTCATCAAAATTTAAAACTTGTGCTCATCAAAGGACAACATCAAGAAAAAGAATAGGCAAGCCACATACTTAACAGAAAATATCCACAAATCATGTCTGACAAAGGACTTATATCCAGAACATATAATGAATTACTATAACAACAACAACAACGACTACAGCATAATAATAATTTAAAAATAAGCATACTCACAGCAGACACTTCACAAAGGAAAATATACAAATGGTCAATAAGCACATAAAAAAAGTGTTCCATATCATTCATCATTACGGAAATACAAGCTAAAATCCCACTACACATCCACTAGAATGGCTAAAATACCAAAGACTAAAAATACCAAATGTTGGCAAGGATGCAAAGCAACCAGACTCTTACACATACCTAGTTGGAATGTAAAATTGATACAATCACTTTAGGAAAAGGTTTGGTAGTTTCTTATGAAATTAAACATACACATATTCTTTGACCCAGCAATTCTACTCCTAAGCATTTATCTGAGAGAAATCAAAACTTATATCCACAAAAAGGCTTGTACAAGAATGTAAATAGCAGCTCTCATCACAACAGCCAAAAACTGAAGTCAACTCAAGTGTCCATCACTATGGGAACAGATAAATTGTGATGTGTTCATGCAACAGAGTCCTACTGAACAATGAAAAGGAATTAACTACTTTTCATACAACAACATCGATGAGTCTCACAGATATAATGCTGAGCAAAAGAAACACAAAGACAACATACTGAGTCATTTCACGTATAGGAATTTCTTAAACAGGTAAAACAAATATAAGGTGTTACCATGTGATACTGCAATCCCAATCCTGGGTGTATATTCAGAGGAAACTCTAATTCGAAAAGATACATGCACCCTAATGTTCATGGCAGCACTATTTACAATAGTCAAGAAACGGAAGCAAGTAAAACTCCATTGACAGATGAATGGATAAAGGAGGTGTGGTATATATACACAATGGGACATTAATCAGCCATAGAAAAGAGTGAAATAATGCCCTTTGCAGCAACATGGATGGACCTACAGATTATCATATTAAGTGAAGTAAGACAGAAAGACAAATATCATATGATATCACTTATATGTGGAATCTTAAAAACTGATATAAATGAACTTACTTACAAAACAAATAGACTCACAGACATAGAAAACAAACTTATGGTTACCAAAGCGGATAGCGGGAGCTGGGGGGAGAGATAAATTAGGAGTTTAGGATTAACATATACACACTACTATATATAAAATAGATAAACTACAAGGACCTACTATATAGCATAGGGAACTATATTCAATATCTTACAATGATATATAATGGAAAAGAATCTGAAAAAAATATTTTATATATATATATAATCACTTTGCTGTACACCTGAAACTAACACAACCTTGTAAATTAACTATACTTCAATTAAAAAAATAAATATAAGGTAAAGTAAAAAATATTGTCTCAAGAATGAGAAGAAGAGCAAATAGGGACGGTCTGGAAAGAGACATCAGGGGTTTTCTGGGTAGGTTAAAATGTTCTCTATCATGTTAAGATATGTGTATTGGTCTGATAGGACTGCCATAAGAAAGCACCACAGACTGGGAGGCTTAAACAACAGAAATTTATTTCTCACAATTCTAGGGACTGAAAATTCAAGATCAAGGTGCTGGAAGGTTTAGTTTCATTCTGAAGCCCCTTCCCTTGGCTTGTAGGTGGCCACTATCTCCCTGTGTGCTCACGTGGCCCTCTCTGGGTGCAGAGAGAGATCTCTGGTGTCTCTTCCTCTTCTTATAAGGACAGCAGTCCTATCAGATTAAGGACCCATCCTAATGACCTCACTTAACCTTATTATATGCCCTATCTCCAAATACAGGCACAGTGGGGGTTAGGGCTTAAAATTATGAACTTTAGGGGACATAATTCAGTCCATAAGAGAACAGTTACACGAGTAGATCCACATGCCAACATTGCACAGTTATGATTTGTCTTTTCAATGTTCATAAATTCTACCTCAAAAAAATTATAAATTGAGGGTTGGAGAGTGGATAAAGGAATAGATGAAACAATAATTACATGAAATAATAATTAGAATGTTGAACAATTTTGAACTTTGTTGATATGTACATAAGGATTCAGTATTCTACTTTGTGTAAATCATTCTATTTACTTTGTATATGTTTTACAGTTTTTATAATAAAAAGTCTAATAAACAAAGGAAAATGACGTGTCAATGGAAGATACTTTGTAGAGATGACAACTTTGTGTGACATTCTCCTGAGTTGAGCTCCATCTTAGGTATGTTTGTATTGTGTTTCTTGGGCAGGTCATCTTCTGGGCTTGATTCACTCATCTAGAGAATGCACTCATAATATAGACTTATTGAGTGTTCATTAGGTGCAAGGCACTATGGTGAGCTTACCTGACATTATCACCAAAGTCCTATTCAGTATTTAAATTCTATCACCATTTTATGTCATCAATGCAGATCACCCTCTCTTTTGCTACATATAATTCTCATGACTTTTAACCTTTATATCTTGTGTTTATTTTTCCTTCCTGTAGAGATAAGATTCAATAGGCCAGTGCAGCAGTCATCTTTCAGCAGATTTGTTTTCTACTGCAATCTTTTGGTCTAGTGAGATTTCTGGAAGATACATTCAAGAAAATAGGTGACACCCACAGCCAATATAATACTCAATGGTGAAAAGCTGAAAGCCTTCCCACTAAAATCTGGAACAAGACAAGGATGCCCACTCTCACCACTTCTATTCAACATAGTATTGGAGTCCTAGCCACAGCAATCAGACAAGACAAAGAAATAAAAGGTGTCCAAATTGGAAGGGAAGAGGTAAATGTGTCATTATGTGCAGATGACCTGATACTCTATATAGAAAATCCTAAAGACTCCACACAAAAACTACTAGAACTGATAAAAGAATTCAGCAAAGTAGCAGGATACAAGATTAACATACAGAAATTGGTTGCATTTCTCTACACTAAACAATGAAATATCAGAAAAGGAATGTAAAAAAAGTCCTTTTTAAAAAATTCTATACCATTTATCATATTTTTAATTAATTTTTATTGGAGTAGAGTTGATTTAACACATTGTGTTAGTTTCTGCTGTACAGCAAAGTGAATCAGTTATATATATACACATATCTACTCTTTTTAAGAATCTATTCCCATATAGAGTATTGAGTAGAGTTCCCTGTTCTATACAGTAAAACAATCCCTTTAAAAATTGCATCCAGAAAATAAAAATATGTAGGAATAAACCTGACCAAGAAGGTGAAAGATTTATATGCTGAGAACTATAAAATATTAATTAAGGAAACTGAAGGTGATCCAAAGAAATGGAAAGATATCTCATGCTCTTGGATTGGAAGAATTAATATCGTTAAAATGGCCATATTACCCAAAGCAATCTACAGATTTAATGCAATCCCTATCAAATTACCCAGGACATTTTTCACAGAACTAGAACAAATAATTCTAAAATTTATATGGAACCATAAAGACCCAGAATTGTCAAAGCAACCCTGAGGGAAAACAACAAAGCAGGAGGCATAATCCTCCCAGATTCAGACAATACTACAAAGCTACAGTAATCAAAACAGCATGGTATTGGCACAGAGACAGACATGTGGATCAATGGAACAGAATAGAGAGTGCTTAAATAAACCCACACACCTACTGTCAATTAATCTTTGACAAAGGAGGCAAGAATATACAATGGAGAAAAATTCTCTTTAGCAAATGGTATTGGGAAAGTTGGAAAATGCATATAAATCAATGAAGCTAGAACACATCCTCATGCCATACACAAAAATAAACTTGAAATGGCTTAAAGACTTAAATATAAGACAGGATACCATAAAACTCCTAGAAGAGAACATAGGCAAAATATTCTCTGACATAAATTGTAGCAATACTTTCTTAGGTCAGTCTTCCAAGGCAACAGAAATAAAAGCAATAATAAACAAATGGGACCTAATCAAATTTAGAAGCTTTTCTACAGTTAAAGGAAACCATAAACAAAATGAAAAGACAAATTACAGACTGGGAGAAAACATTTGCAAATGATGAGACTGACAAGGGTTTAATTTCCAAAATATACAAACAGCTCATACAACTCAATAACAAAAAACAACCAACCCAATCAATAAATGGGCAGAAGACTTAGATAGACATTTCTCCATAGAGATGTAGATGTACAGAATGGACATGTGGACACAGAGGGGGAAGGGGAGGGTGGGATGAATTGGGAGATTTGGTTTGACACAGATACACTACCATGTGTAAAATGGATGGCTAGTGGGAACCTGCTGTATAGCACAGAGAGTTCAGCTCGGTGCTCTGTGACAACCTAGATGGGTGGGATGGGGGGGGGTGGGAGGGAGGTCCAAGAGGGAGGGGATATAGGTATACATATAGCTGATTCACTTCATTGTACAGCAGAAACTAACACAACATTGTAGAGCAATTATACTCCAATAAAAAAAAAGAAGAAGACATACAGATGGCCAAGAGGCACTTTTAAAGATGCTCAAAATTGCTAATTATTATAGAAATGTAAATCAAAACTACAATGAGGTGCCACCTCACACCAGTCAGAATGGCCATCATCAAAAAGTCTATAAATAACAAATGCTGGATTGCGTGTGGAGAAAAGGGAACCCTCCTACACTGTTGGTGGGATGTAAGCTGGGGCAGCCACTATGGAAAACAGTATGGAGGTTCCTAAAAAATAACAACTAAAAATAGAGTTACCATATGATCCAGCAATCCCACTCTTGGGCATTATCCAGACAAAACTATAATTCAAAGAGACACATGCATCTCTATGCTCATTGCAGCCCTGTTTACAACAGCCAAGACATGGAAACAACCTAAATGTCCACCGACAGATGAATGGAAAAAGAAGATGTGGTACATATACCCAATGGAATGTTACTCAGCTATGAAAAAGAGTGAAATAATGCCATTTGCAACAACATGGATGGACCTAGAGATTATCGTACTAAGTGAAGTCAAAAAGAGAAAGACAAATACCATATGATATCACTTATATGTGGAATCTAAAATATGACACAAAAGAATTTATCTATGAAACAGAAACAGACTCACAGACCTAGAGAACAGACTTGTGTTGACATGGGGGAGGGAAGGCAGGGAAGGGATGGATTGGGAGTTAGGGGTTAGCAGATGCAAACTATTATATATAGAATGGATAAACAACAAGGTCCTACCGTATAGCATAGGGAACTATATTCAATATCCTGTGATAAACCATAATGGAAAAGAATATAGAAAAGAATGTATGTGTATGTGTGTGTACATGTGTATAACTGAGTCACTCTGCTGTACAGCAGAAATTAACACAACATTGTAAATCAACTATACTTCAATTAAAAATATACAAAAAATAAAAATTAAAAAATAGTAGAATAACTAAAAAAGAAAATAGATGATAATATGGAGAATTTTATGAAAGGACTGAACTCTTTTCAAGGAATTAAACTAAAATTCTAATATAAATAAGCAAATATAGCTAAATGAATAAATATGAGAATTAAATAGATGATTCCAAAGGCAGATTAAAGTCAGTATAAGTGAGGATTAGTGAAATTGAAGATAGTTAGTATAAAACATCCAGACTGAAGTATGAGAATAAAATAATAGAAAATGTAGAAAACAGATAGGAGACATATAAGGTAAAGTGAAAATGTCAAACACACATTTAATCAAAGAACCAGAATAGGAAGAGAGAGATTTGGGCAAAAACATTATTTGAGTCAAAGAGATTGGCTAGGATTTGTAAAAATTATCAACCTAAGATATCAAGGCTTCAGCTCAAGAAACTAAAATCCCAACCAGGATGCAAAAATCATAGTCAAACTGCTGAAAATGAAAGATAAAGAAAGGATCAAAAAGCAGGTATGCAAGGCAGTGGTAGGGGGGACACTATCTTCAAGGTCTCAGTAATAAGACTTATAGCTGAATGTGAAACATAGTAATGAAAGCTAGAAATCAGTGGAATGACACATTTAAAATTAAACAAACCTGCCAGTCTAGAATTCTATATTCAGCAAAAACATCCTTCAAAAAAGAAAGTGAAATAAAGATGTTTTAACACAAACAGAAATGGAGAGTGTTTGTCACCAGCAGACTTTTCCTAAAAGAAGATTACTAAGGGAATTTTCAAGTGACCCAGATGGAAGCAGGAGAATGCAGCAAGGAATGAAGAGCAACAGAAAGGGTAAAAAGGGCATAAATATGAATAAGCATCAACTATATAAAAAGAATTGCGTCTTATAGGATTTTAAATATATATGTGAACATAATGCCTGACAACAAAAGCACAAAAGTTAAGGAGAGTACATAGAGTTTAAGTTTTTAAATTCTTGCATTATATGAGAAATGCTAAAAGTTCTAATTCATAATAAACTCTAATAGACCACAGATACATGTTGAAATGTTTATAGCAACCATGAAAAGATTAATACATAAATGTATAACTAGCAAGCAAATACTGAGAGATGGAATAATATTTTTAAATACTTGAATCTAAATGAAGGTAAGATATAATTTTTTTCCTTTTAAATGGAAGTAGAACTCCAGAATCTGTTGGATCTAAGTCTTTGATTTATTTTGAGGAAAAAACTTTTTAAAAGAAGAGGAAAAAATAAAAAATTAAGTCATGAGTATTGACAATAAATATTGTCAATTTATATGTGGCTTCTGTAAGTATCGCATTTAAGTCCATGAAGTTACTAACGAAAAATTACCCAGGACAGGAACTTTGCCACAGAGTTCAATCATATATAGAAATTACTTCTAAGGAAAGAAAAGTAATTTCAAAAACATAGGTAGTTCTGGGGAAGCCAATTTACTCTAAGAAGTTGAAACATTCAAGATAATTTAATGTGGAGAAAACAGTGACAAAAATTACTTTTTAGGAGATGATGAGATGCCTGATATTTTATTTCTTAAGGTAAAGAAGGATATAATTTACTCAAAGGATGTTTGTTCATAATCCAAGGAAATAGTATTTGATAGATGTGGTTTTATCCTCTGAGATCTCACTGCAGCAATGTTCTGTGAAACCATATTAGAATTAAGAATTTTTATTCTTTTAGTAACTGGGTAAATCTCCCAATGTAGAGTTCAAAGAGGATATTTTTACATGAATATATTATCTTTATAGCAAAATCTTTTATTTTTGCTGTACGTGGGCCTCTCACTCTTGTGGTCTCTCCCGTTGCGGAACACAGGCTCCGGACGCGCAGGCCCAGCGGCCACGGCTCACGGGCCCAGCCGCTCCGCGGCACGTGGGATACTCCCAGACAGGGGCACGAACCCAAGTCCCCTGCATCAGCAGGCGGACTCTCAACCACTGCGCCACCAGGGAAGCCCTATAGCAAAATCTTTTAAAAGAATTAATTATATGTGTGTATGTACACGCACACGCACACACAGAGGCATGAGTGCAAGTAACTGACATTCACAGTTATTCTATAAACTGAAATTTCAAGATGACTTAAATTTCTTGATGAAGGGCCACCAACATCTTTTATAAGGAAATATATTAACTACTTACATATTACATATTACCTACTTTTTAAAAAATGGAAATTAAAAAAGTATTACATACTTTCCAATATACTTAAAACAACTAAAAATAACATATACTTTTATTGACAATTAAGGAATAATTATTATTGACATAAATTATTATACTATCTTACAATGTTCAAAGGGACAACAGGAATGCTAAACTCCTTTTTTAAAAATTCTACACTACCCCCTTTAAAAAAAAAAATTCTCCTAATTTTTACAGTTTCCCTGCTTCCTCCTTGACTTCAGACCACAGTTCCTGTTTTCACTGCTGCAGTGTTCCTGCCCTGTAATCCACTGTAAATTTGGGAGCCAATATCTAACATAATAGTTCATAGGACCTTCATGGCAACCTCAGATCCTCTCCTGTGAATTAGGTGAATGTTGGCCACGGAAAGTGCAAGGACTTTTACAGACATCACTTTTCTCCTTTTCCATTTATGGCTTTTGGGTGGAATTTCCCATAGGTGAGGTTTCCCTATAAGTGAACTATATGGAAGTGACAGCTATATGTTCATTGACTTTTATTAATGATGCGTATAATGTCAGACCTACTTCCATCTGAACGTCACCTTTTAACTTATTCAGGAAATTGGTTCTATTTAGTTCCCAGATGCAAGTGGGTAGGGTGGGGTGGGAGGTGAGGGAACAAGGAGCTACCATCGACTGAGAAGGGATCATGTGAAATAAAGCTCAGTCACCCTGTGATATCAAATATAATTCTTATAGCCAGCCTATGACACACCTATTGACAACTCCATTTTACTATTAAGGAAAAAAAAAAAAGACTTGCAGAAAAAAGGCAAAGGTAAACTGACTTGCCAAAAATCACATTGCTAGAAAATAGCAGAGCTGAGATTAAAACCCTGGTATGTTTCAGTGCCTCCTTTTTTTCCCTTCCACTACACCAAAGCTTTGGAAAATCTCAGGGATTAACTGGAAAGGATGAATGCTGGAGAATGTTCTATGGTGAAAACATAGCTCCAACATTCTGAGCAATATTGTTGTGGCTCTAAAACTGCACAGAGATGAAAAAGATGGCATCAAAATCTAAAATCCTCTAAAGAAAAAGTGAACAATACTTTTTAATTTTTTAAGCATAAATTTCCTTTATTAAAATATAGTAGACATTCAGAAAAATGCAAAAATCATAAGTTTAAATCTCAGTTAATTTTTATAAAGTGAACAACTCATGTTACTACCTCCCAGATCAAAGAGTAGAACGTATGGCACCCTAGAAGGCCCAGGCTCTTTCTCACACACAAAGAAACTACTACTCTGACCTCTATCATCATAAATTATTTTTGTCTGCTTTGGAACATGCTATGAAATGACATCATGAAACATGAACTCTTTTGTGTCTGCTTATTTCACTCTACATTTGTGAAATGTAATTATGTTGTTGCCTGTTGAAGTAATTTATTCATTTTCATTATTGTGTAGTATTCCTCTGTGACTATACCACCACATATTCATCCACTTTACTGTTGATGAGAACTTGGATAGTTATGATACTACTTTTCACATTCTGGTACATGTCTTTTGGCAAACATATGTATGCATCTCTGCAAGGTTTGTGCCTAGGACCAGAATAGCTGGGATATGCAGCTTTAAGAGATACTAGGTGACAATTTTCCAAAGTGCTCATGTCAATTTACACTCCCTCAGAGTAGAAAAGTTACAGTTGCTCCAAATCCTTGTCCTTGCAGACACTTAAAATTGTCTGTCTTTTTCACATTTTTTCCCAGCTTTTTTGAGATATGATTGAAAATAGCATTGCATAAATTTAAGGTATACAAAGTGATAATTATATATATATATATATATATATATATATATATATATATAGTGAAGTGATTACCACAATATGGTTAGTTTACACAACCATGAGCTCATATGTTACCATTCTTTTGTGTGTGTGGTGAGAACATTTAAGATCTACTCTCTTAGCAAATTTCAAGTATACAATATTTTAACTACAGTCATCATGCTATACATTAGATCCCCAGAACTTATTTATCTTATAACTGATATTTTGACCAATATCTCTCCATTTTCTCTACCTCCCCCACCTCTGGTAATCACTATTCTACCCTCTGCTTCTACGAATTCAACTTTTTTAGATTCCACACACAAGTGTAATCTAAAAGTGTCTTTCTGTGTCTGGCTTATTTCACTTAGCATAATGCCCTCCAGGTTCATACACATTACTGCAAATCGCAAAATTTCCTTCTTTCTTCGGGCTGAATAATACTCCATTGTGTATGTATACCACAGTTTATTTATGCATTCATCCATCAATGGACATTTAAGTTGTTCCCATGTCGTGGCTATTGTGAATAATGCTGGAGTGAATATAGGGTGCACATATCTCTTTGAGATAGTGATTTAATTTCCTTTGGATATATACCCAGAAGTGGGATTGCTGGATCATATAATTGTTCCATTTTTAATTTTTTGAGGAAGCTCCAGTGTTTTCTATAATGGTTGTATTGATTTATAGTCCCAACAACAGTGGGGCATAATTGTTCCCTTTTCTTCATACCTTCACCAACAACCATCTTTTGTCTTTTTAATAATAGCAATTCTCATAGGTGTGAGGTAGTATCTCATTGAGGTTTTGATTTGTATTTCCCTAATGATTAGTGATGTTGAATACCTTTTCGTGTACCTGTTGGTCATTTGTATGTCTTCTTCAGAAAAATGTCTATTCAGGTCCTTTGCCCATTTTTTAATTGGATTAATTTTTGCCATTGAGTTGTATGAGTTCTTTATATATTTTGGATATTAACCCTTGATAATTTCTCCCATTCCATAGTTCACCTTTCATCTTGTTGATTGTTTTCTGTTTGTTGTTGCAATACAGAAGCATTTTAACTTGATGTAACCCACTCATTTATTTTTGCTTCTGCTGCCAAGACCAATGTCAAGGAGCTTTTCCTCTATGTTTTCTTTGAGTCTTCTTTCCTTTTTTCTTAGCCCAACTAAAGTTTTATCAGTTATGTTTATGTTTTCAAAAACACAACTCAGTTTTGTTGATCTTTTCTATTGTTTTCCTATTCTCTGTTTCATTTACTTCTATGCTACTCTTTATCATTTCCTTCTGTAGGTGTCCTCTTCATAGTGTTTAACAGGCCACAAACATGAACAGGGGTGATATCTAAGATTTCATAACCTGAGGATGGATATATTCCTAGAAAATCCGAGTTAATATGCTGAGAGCATGGTTCCACAGAATACAAAATACAATGGTATTTGAGTTGTTTTTATTCTGCACTAAGCATAAATAGTATTCTGTGTGCTGAGCTGAAACAATATCACCTTGTCTAACATTGTTTCTTGAGAAAATATGGTTCAAATACTAAATACTATCCATATATTTCTTATGAAGAAATATAGTTCTTTCTTGCAACAACAGATCTCATCTGACTCCCCAGTGTCTGACTTAAGTCAGAAAAGGCATATCCTTTCTCAATTCTATAGAGTAGTGAAGAAGACTACATTTCTTCTCTGTAGGAGCTGGTTAAATCTGGCTCCTTGACTGCTTCCTGCCATGTGGGTCATAAGTGTGGGTAAGAAGTGATGTTACTAATGACAGTCTGAAGTGGACATTGGGTACCAGATTTGGAATGGGGGGTTCCATAAAAGAAATTAAGGTTACATTCAACTCTACAGCTGAATGTGAGTAGGGATGGGAGGAGTGGGGAGAACAGTCCTGAACTTCAGAAACAAAGGGACATGCCTCAGCAAGCAAGAAATAAATGGCTTCTTGCATCTCAGAGGCTGCTTCTTCCCCAGAAAAATAGGCCTATTTTATTTATTAAACAAATGTCCAAAATGTGCAGTATGCTTTAGAACCACAAGTAAATATCTTTGATAGCATATTCTTAACAAGACCCACTGCAGCTCTTCTCAATGCATGGCCTTCTATATACCCATACATTTCCTTAGTCCAAGGCAAAATGGCCCAGGGCAACCCTATCTTTAGAGAACATACTTCATGAGGAATGGATACTCCATATTTAAAATATTCTTATCCAACTTCCCTTCCACTGCATCTGTGTATGTTGCCTGTGTTTCAGCCTTGTACTCACCTAGGCATTAAACCCCTCGCCTTCACCAATTTCTGCAAAAAAAAATAAAAATCAAAAAAATCAAAAAATCAAAAATCCAATCACAGCAAGTTTTTTGTGAGAGTGGAAGTTTATTGAAGATTTTGGACATTTTGGGGAAGTACTATACAACATTCCACCAACTCTCTACATTCTTCCTTCCCCTTTTTCCATGTCTTCAATCTCTTCCCCTTCCCAGTTCAAAGTAATTCAGTATGGCCCTCTATCAGTCAGGGCAGGCTGGGATGTGCTGTGGTACAAAACAACCCCCAAACCAGTCACTTAATACAAACATTTATATGGGAATGAGACCTTCATTGATGTGCTTTGAAAGTACCCACAGAGATAATCTGAGCCTAAGCTCTACGTTTATACCTTTTGTACCATGAATAGTTACTCGGATACTGAAAATATTACAATATGCCGAGGAGGACGTTATAGTTCCCTAAAAGGGGAACTGTATTTTGGTCTAATGGTTGCTAAATAAGAATTTACTTCAGAATCATGTGGGAACTTTTAAAAATTCAGATGCCTGGGCCCCATCCACAGATATTTTGATTCAGTAGATTTCATGTGCGGTCCAGGACTCTAAATTTTCAACAAGCTCCCCACGTACTTCTGAAAATTATCCAGGTTTGAAAACTACCCCTCTAGTACAGGGGTCATCAAACTACAGCCCTTAAGCTAAAGCAAACCCTGCCATCTGTTTTTGTAAATAAAGCTTAATAGGAATGCAGACATGCCCATTCATTTATATCTTGTGTATGGCTGTTTTGTGCTATAATGGCAGAGTTGAGTAACTGAGACAGAGACCATATGGCCCACAAAATGTAAAATGTTTACTATCTGGTCCTTTACAGAAAAAGATTGCAAACCCTTACTCTTGTCTATTTCATGACTAATTTCCAGAGTCATGTGATTACTTGTGATGGGAATTAAGTAAGGCAATGCAGATGATCACTACTGAAAACAATAATACCTGGACTGAATTCTTTACAATCTTTATCTTCATATGAGAAAAATGATTGTTTTTTATATACAAATTACCAGCCAAATTTTTTCCTGAGTTATACTGTCCCCTAATGGTAGAAATGTTAAATCACAGATGCTTAATCAGATTAGATGTTCCCCATTGTTAATCAATTCCTGAAATCAGTCACTATAGACTTTGTAGCAAGGGACTTCAGGAATCAGTTCAGGTGGTAAAACTGAGCAGGACTAAACGCGCTCAGAGAAGGTGGGCAATTTTAATGAGAATTAGAATCCCTTCCCTCTGTAAAATTCCTTTCTCTTCAAAGACTATTACTCTTTGCATATGCAATTAGATAGTCATTTATCCCAAGGTGATACATTTCTTGAGGACATTTCAGCCATTTGTGATGACATGTCCATCTCCAAAATTGAAGCACAATACTATCAATATGGTCAAAATCACATGTGTACTCACTATGATGAACGGTGATGAAAGGAAAGAAAGCTTAAACAGGAATCTGGATGCATACACATAAATGCCAAGATGGTTACCAAGGCGGATTGCACCCATGTTGGCAATAATGAGTCAGCAGAGGATGAAACCACTGGTTTTCTCCTTGACTAATGATTAAAATCCTCTGAGTCGCTTTTAAAACATGATGATGGCCAATTCCTGACCCCCATCAGAATTACTTGGGACATCTCTTAAGGTGATGCTGGACCTTTGTAAGGTGGACCACACTTTGCGTAGGAATGAATTAGATCATCCCTAGCCACTAGCTACCATTTTCATACAAACTCAGTGGTTCTGAGACCTTAAAGTATGTAAGTATCACTTGGAAGCTAACTAAACATGCAAATTTGCAAGCTCCAGTGTCACAAATTAAAACTCAGTGCGGAGACGAGGGGAAGATGGCGGAAGAGTAAGACGCGGAGATCACCTTCCTCCCCACAGATACAACAGAAATACATCTACATGTGGAACAACTCCTACAGAACACCTACTGAACGCTGGCAGAAGTCCTCAGACCTCCCAAAAGGCAAGAAAGTCCCCACGCACCTGGGTAGGTCAAAAGAAAAAAGAATAAACAGAGACAAAAAGGATAGGGACGGGACCTGCACCAGTGGGAGGGAGTTGTGAAGGAGGAAAGGTTTCCACACACTAGGAAGCCCCTTCGCGGGCAGAGACTGTGGGAGGCGGAGGGGGAAGCTTCAGGGCCACGGAGGAGAGCGCAGCAACAGGGGTGCGGAGAGCAAAGCGGGGAGATTCCCGCACAGAGGATCGGTGCCTACTGGCACTCACCAGCCCGAGAGGCTTGTCTGCTCACCTGCCGGGGAGGACGGGGCTCGGAGCCGAGGCTCGGGGGTTTCGGTCGGAGCGCAGGGAGAGGACTGGGGTTGGCGGCGTGAACACTGCCTGCAGGGGGTTAGTGAGCCACGGCTAGCCGGGAGGGAGTCCGGGAAAAGTCTGGACCTGCCGAAGAGGCAAGAGACTTTTTCTTCCCTCTTTGTTTCCTGTGAGTGAGGAGAAGGGATTAAGAGCGCTGCTTAAAGAAGCTCCAGAGACGGGCACCAGCCGCGGCTATCATCGCGGACCACAGAGACGGGCATAAGACTCTAAGGCCGTTGCGGCCGCCACCAAAGAAGCCTGTGTGCGAGCACAGGTCACTATCCACAACCCCCTTCCAGGGAGCCTGTGCAGCCCGCCACTGCCAGGGTACCGGGATCCAGGGACAACTTCCCCGGGAGAACGCACGGCGCGCCTCAGGCTGGTGCAACGTCACGATGGCCTCTGCCGCCGCAGGCTTGCCCCGCATCCGTGCCCCCCCTCCCCCCCGCCTGAGTGAGCCAGAGCCCCCGAATCAGCGGCTCCTTTAACCCCGTCCTGTCTGAGCAAAAAACAAACGCCCTCCAACGACCTACATACAGGCAGAGGCAGGGCCAAATCCAAAGCTGAGCCCCTGTGAGCTGTGAGAACAAAGAAGACAAAGGGAAATCACTCCCAGCAGCCTCAGAAACACCGGATTAAAGCTCCACAATCAACTTGATGTGCCCTGCATCTGTGGAATACATGAATAGACAACGAATCATCCCAAAATGAGGAGGTGGACTTCGAGAGCAAGATCTATGATTTTTTCCCTTTTTCCTCTTTTTGTGAATGTGTATGTGTATGCTTCTGTGTGAGATCTTGTCTGTATAGCTTTGCTTCCACCATTTGTCCTAGGGATCTATCCGTCCATTGTTTTTTTTAAATTTTTTTTCTTAATAATTAATTTTAATAACTTTATTATACTTTACCTTCTTCCTTCCTTCCTTCCTTCCTTCCTTCCTTCCTTCCTTCCTTCCTTCCTTCCTTCCCTCCCTCCCTCCCTCCCTCCTTTAGACAACGAATCATCCCAAATTGAGGAGGTGGACTTTGAGAGCAAGATTTATGATTTTTTCCCCTTTACCTCTTTTTGTGAGGGTGTATATGTATGCTTCTGTGTAAGATTTTGTCTGTATAGCTTTGCTTCCAACATTTGTCCTAAGATTCTATCCATCCCTTTTTTTCCTAAATAATTATTTTTTAATTCAAAAACTTTATTATATTTTATTTTACTGTATCTTCTTTCTTTGTCATTTTTCCTTCCTTCCCTCCTTCCTGCCTCCCTCCCTCCCTCCCTCCTTTCTTTCCTTCTTGCCTTCTTTCTTTCTTTCTTCCTTCCTTCCTTCCCTCCTTTCTTTCTTTCTTTCCTTCTTTCTTCCTTCATAGTTCTACTAATTCTCTCTACTTTTCCTCCTTCTTATTCTGAGCCGTGCGGATGAAAGGCTCTTGATGCTGCAGCCAAGACTCAGTGATGTGCCTCTGAGGTGGGAGAGCCAACTTCAGGACACTGGTCCACAAGAGACCTCCCAGCTACACATAATATCAAATGGTAATAATCTCCCAGAGATCTCCATCTCAACACCAGCACCCAGCTTCACTCAACGACCAGCAAGCTACAGTGCTGGAAAACCTATGCCAAACAACTAGCAAAACAGGAACACAACCCCACCCATTAGCAGAGAGGCTGCCTAAAATCATAATAACTCCACAGACACCCCAAAACACAACACCAGACGTGGACCTGCCAACTAGAGAGACAAGATCCACCCTCATCCACCACAACAAAGGCACTAGTCCCCTCCACCAGGAAGCCTACACAACCCACTGAACCAACCTTAGCCACTGGAGACAGACATCAAAAACAACGGGAACTACAAACCTGCAGCCTGCAAAAAGGAGACCCCAAACACAGTAAGATAAGCAAAATGAGAAGACAGAAAAACACACAGCAGATGAAGGAGCAAGATAAAAATGCACCAGACCTAACAAATGAAGAGGAAATAGGCAGTCTACCTGAAAAAGAATTCAGAATAATGATAGTCAGGATGATCCAAAATCTTGGAAATAGAAGAGACAAAATGCAAGAAACATTTAACAAGGACCTAGAAGAAGTAAAGATGAAACAAGCAATGATAAACAACACAATAAACGAAATTAAAAGTACTCTAGATGGGATCAATAGCAGAATAACTGAGGCAGAAGAACGGATAAGTGACCTGGAAGATAAAATAGTGGAAATAACTACTGCAGAGCAGAATAAAGAAAAAAGAATGAAAAGAGCTGAGGACAGTCTCAGAGACCTCTGGGACAACATTAAACTCACCAACATTCGGATTATAGGGGTTCCATAAGAAGAAGAGAAAAAGAAAGGGACTGAGAAAATATTTGAAGAGATTATAGTTGAAAACTTCCCTAATATGGGAAAGGAAATAGTTAATCAAGTCCAGGAAGCACAGAGAGTCCCATACAGGATAAATCCAAGGAGAAACATGCCAAGACACATATTAATCAAACTGTCAAAAATTAAATACAAAAAAAGCATATTAAAAGCAGCAAGGGAAAAACAACAAATAACACACAAGGGAATCCCCATAAGGTTAACAGCTGATCTCTCAGCAGAAACCCTGCAAGCCAGAAGGGAATGGCAGGACATACTGAAAGTGGTGAAGGAGAAAAACCTGCAACCAAGATTACTTTACCCAACAAGGATCTCATTCAGATTTGATGGAGAAATTAAAACCTTTACAGACAAGCAAAAGCGGAGAGAGTTCAGCACCACCAAACCAGCTTTACCACAAATGCTAAAGGAACTTCTCTGGACAAGAAACACAAGAGAAGGAAAAGACCTATAAAAACGAACCCAAAACAATTAGGAAAATGGGAATAGGAACATACATATCGATAATTACCTTAAATGTAAATGGACTAAATGCTCCCACCAAAAGACACAGATTGGCTGAATGGATACAAAAACAAGACCCTTGTATATGCTGTCTACAAGAGACCCACTTCAGACCTAGAGACACATAAAGACTGAAAGTGAGGGGATGGAAAAAGATATTCCATGCAAATGGAAAGCAAAAGAAAGCTGGAGTAGCAATTCTCATATCAGACAAAATAGACTTTAAAATAAAGACTATTAGAAGAGACAAAGAAGGACACTACATAATGATCAAGGGATCGATCCAAGAAGAAGATATAACAATTGTAAGTATTTATGCACCCAACATAGGAGCACCTCAATACATAAGGCAAATACTAACAGCCATAAAAGGGGAAATTGACAGTAACACATTCATAGTAGGGGACTTTAACACCCCACGTTCACCAATGGACAGATCATCCAAAATGAAAATAAATAAGGAAACACAAGCTTTAAATGATACATTAAACAAGATGGACTTAATAGATATTTATAGGACACTCCATCCAAAAACAACAGAATACACATTTTTCTCAAGTGCGTTTGGAACATTCTCCAGGATAGATCATATCTTGGGTCACAAATCAAGCCTTGGTAAATATAAGAAAATTGAAATTGTATCAAGTATCTTTTCCGACCGCAACGCCATGAGACTAGATATCATTTACAGGAAAAGATCTGTAAGAAATGCAAACACATGCAGGATAAACTATACACTACTTAATAACGAAGTGATCACTGAAGAAATCAAAGAGGAAACTAAAAAATACCTAGAAACAAATGACAATGGACACACAATGACCCAAAACCTATGGGATGCAGCAAAAGCAGTTCTAAGGGGGAAGTTTATAGCAATACAAGCCCACCTTAAGAAGCAGGAAACATCTCGAATAAACAACCTAACCTTGCATCTCAAGCAATTAGAGAAAGAAGAACAAAAAAAACCCCAAAATTAGCAGAAGGAAAGAAATCATAAAAATCAGATTAGAAATAAATGAAAAAGAAATGAAGGAAACAACAGCAAAGATCAATAAAACTAAAAGCTGGTTCTTTGAGAAGATAAACAAAATAGATGAACCATTAGCCAGACACATCAAGAAAAAAAGGGAGAAAACTCAAATCAATAGAAATGAATAAGGAGAAGTAACAACTGACACTGCAGAAATAAAAAAGATCATGAGAGATTACTACAAGCAACTCTATGCCAATAAAGTGGACAATCTGGAAGAAATGGACAAATTCCTGGAAATGCACAACCTGCCAAGACTGAATCAGGAAGAAATAGAAAATATGAACAGACCAATCACAAGCACTGAAATTGAAACTGTGATTAAAAATCTTCCAACAAACAAAAGCCCAGGACCAGATGGCTTCACAGGCGAATTCTATCAAACATTTAGAGAAGAGCTAACACCTATCCTTCTCAAACTTTTCCAAAATATAGCAGAGGGAGGAACACTCCCAAATTCCTTCTGCGAGGCCACCATCACCTTGATAACAAAACCAGACAAGGATGTTACAAAGAAAGAACTCTACAGGCCAATATCACTGATGAACATAGATGCAAAAATCCTCAACAAAATACTAGCAAACAGAATCCAACAGCACATTAAAAGGATCATACACCATGATCAAGTGGGGTTTATTCCAAGAATGCAAGGATTCTTTAATATACACAAATCTATCAATGTGATAAACCATATTAACAAACTGAAGGAGAAAAACCATATGATCATCTCAATAGATGCAGAGAAAGCATTTTAAAAAATTCAACACCCATTTATGATAAAAACCCTGCAGAAAGTAGGCATAGAGGGAACTTTCCTCAACATAATATAGGCCATATATGACAAGCCCACAGCCAACATCATGCTCAATGGTGAAAAACTGAAAGCATTTCCACTAAGATCAGGAACAAGACAAGGTTGCCCACTCTCACCACTCTTATTCAACATAGCTTTGGGAAGTTTTAGCCACAGCAATCAGAGAAGAAAAGGAAATAAAAGGAATCCAAATCGGAAAAGAAGTAAAGCTGTCACTGTTTGCAGATGACATGATACTATACATAGAGAATCCTAAAGATGCTACCAGAAAACTACTAGAGCTAATCAATGAATTTGGTAAAGTAGCAGGATACAAAATGAACGCACAGAAATCTCTGGCATTCTTATATACTAATGATGAAAAATCTGAACGTGAAAGCAAGAAAACACTCCCATTTACCACTGCAACAAAAAGAATAAAATATCTAGGAATAAACCTACCTAAGGAGACAAAAGGCCAGTATGCAGAAAATTATAAGACACTGATGAAAGAAATTAAAGATGATACAAATAGATGCAGAGATATACCATGTTCTTGGATTGGAAGAATCAACATTGTGAAAATGACTCTATTACCCAAAGCAATCTATAGATTCAATGCAATCCCTATCAAACTATCACTGGCATTGTTCACAGAACTAGAACAAAAAATTTCACAATTTATATGGAAACACAAAAGACCCCGAATAGCCAAAGCAATCTTGAGAACAAAAAACGGAGCTGGAGGAATCAGGCTCCCTGACTTCAGACTATACTACAAAGATACAGTAATCAGCACAGTATGGTACTGGCACAAAAACAGAAAGATAGATCAATGGAACAGGATAGAAAGCCCAGAGATAAACCCACACACATATGGTCATGTTATCTTTGAAAAAGGAGGCAGGAATGTAAGTGGAGAAAGGACAGCCTCTTCAATAAGTGGTGCTGGGAAAACTGGACAGGTACATGTAAAAGTATGAGATTAGATCACTCCCTAACACCATACATAAAAATAAGCTCAAAATGGATTAAAGACCTAAATGTAAGGCCAGAAACTATCAAACTGTTAGAGGAAAACATAGGCAGAAGACTCTATGACATAAATCACAGCAAGATCCTTTCTGACCCACCTCCTAGAAAAATTGAAATAAAAACAAAAATAAACAAATGGGACCTAATGAAACTTCAAAGCTTTTGCACAGCAAAGGAAACCATAAACAAGACCAAAAGACAGCCCTGAGAATGGGAGAAAATATTTGCACATGAAGCAACTGACAAAGGATTAATCTCCAAAATTTACAAGCAGCTCTTGCAGCTCAATAACAAAAAAACAAACAACCCAATCCAAAAATGGGCAGAAGACCTAAATAGACATTTCTCCAAAGAAGATATGCAGACTGCCAGCAAACACATGAAAGAATGCTCAACATCATTAATCATTAGAGAAATGCAAATCAAAACTACAATGCGATATCATCTCACACCAGTCAGAATGGCCATCATCAAAAAATCTAGAAACAATAAATGCTGGAGAGGGTGAGGAGAAAAGGGAACACTCTTGCACTGCTGGTGGGAATGTGAACTGGTTCAGCCACTGTGGAGAACATTATGGAGGTTCCTTAAAAAACTACAAATAGAACTACCATATGACCCAGCAATCCCACTACTGGGCATATACCCTGAGAAAACCATAATTCAAAAAGAGGCATGTACCAAAATGTTCATTGCAGCTCTATTTACAATAGCCCGGAGATGGAAACAACCTAAGTGCCCATCATCGGATGAATGGATAAAGAAGATGTGGCACATATATACAATGGAATATTACTCAGCCATAGAAAGAAATGAAATTGAGCTATTTGTAATGAGGTGGATAGACCTAGAGTCTGTCATACAGAGTGAAGTAAGTCAGAAAGAGAAAGACAAATACCGTATGCTAACACATATATATGGAATTTAAGGGAAAAAAATGTCATGAAGAACCTAGGGGTAAGGCAGGAATAAAGACGCAGACCTACTAGAGAATGGACTTGAGGTTATGGGGAGGGGGAAGGGTGAGCTCTGACAGGGCGAGAGAGAGTCATGGACATATACACACTAACAAACGTAGTAAGGTAGATAGCTAGTGGGAAGCAGACGCATGGCACAGGCATATTGGCTCGGTGCTTTGTGACAGCCTGGAGGGGTGGGATAGGGAGGGTGGGAGGGAGGGAGACGCAAGAGGGAAGACATATGGGAACATATGTATATGTATAACTGATTCACTTTGTTATAAAGCAGAAACTAACACACCATTGTAAAGCAATTATACCGCAATAAAGATGTTAAAAAAAAAAAAAAGAGGCATGTACCAAAATGTTCATTGCAGCTCTATGTACAATAGCCAGGAGATGGAAACAACCTAAGTGCCCATCATCGGATGAATGGATAAAGAAGATGTGGCACATGTATACAATGGAATATTACTCAGCCATAAAAAGAGACGAAATTGAGCTATTTGTAATGAGGTGGATAGGCCTAGAGTCTGTCATACAGAGTGAAGTAAGTCAGAAAGAGAAAGACAAATACCGTATGCTAACACATATATATGGAATTTAAGAAAAAAAATGTCATGAAGAACCTAGGGGTAAGACAGGAATAAAGATACAGACCTACTGGAGAACGGACTTGAGGATATGGGGAGAGGAAGGGTGAGCTGTGACAGGGCGAGAGAGAGGCATGGACATATATGCACTAACAAACGTAAGGTAGATAGCTAGTGGAAAGCAGCTGCAATGGCACAGGGATATCAGCTCGGTGCTTTGTGACCCCCTGGAGGGGTGGGATAGGGAGGGTTGGAGGGAGGGAGATGCAAGAGTGAAGAGGTATGAGAACATATGTATATGTATAAGTGATTCACTTTGTTATAAAGCAGAAACTGGCACACCATTGTAAAGCAATTATACTCCAATAAAGATGTTAAAAAAAAAAAAAGTCACTTAGTGGTACCCAGTGAGCAAATAGTTTGGCCTGAGGAGTCCAAGATGGCTTCATTTCACATGCCTTGGCTGGAAGGCTAGGCCAGCTGGGACTGTTGCCTGGAATGCCTACACACAACTTCTCCAGTCTGGCAGCCTTGGCAGTAGGTCTCCTTACATGGCAGCTCAAGGTTCCTAGAGAGAATGTTCCAAAATACAGAAAGTGGAACAGAGTCATTTCTGCCATAGTCTACTGGTCAAAAAAGTTCCAGTGCTCAACCAGATTCAAGGGGAGGAGTCATAAACAGGCTGGAGTCATGGCTGTGTGACCCTTTGAAAAATCTCAAGTGCAGCTGTATAGAAACCTGAACTCAAAAGGAGTTCACGCTTGGTTTATTGTCGTCTTGAAATTCTTTATAATTTTTGAACAAAGGGCACTACATTTTCATTTTGAACTGGGTCCCACAAATTATGTAGCCTGTCCTCATCATAAACCTCACCTTTCAATGGATAGAGTATTAAAAATTTTGTAGCCATCTTTAACGGGCCATAAGCTGCCTGCCAGAGACTTCATTCCGCACCATAGTTCTGTATTCAAAATTATCCTTTCAAAATGAAGACTGATGTTTGTGGGTTAAATTCACCATAAAGAAGGGAAACAAATTATGAGGTTGGAAACTGGAACAAATTCTGTGATAAGTTTAGGATTAATAAATATGTTGGAAACCAACAACACTGAGTATCTGCTGGCACCCTGTAACTGGTCACCTCTGGGCTCACTCACTCAGTTATGTCACTTAGGCATTAACCAACAGTTATCCAAGATCAGTATGTGTGCTGAATTTATCCATATCGTCCTTGATGAGAAAGACAGCCAGTAATCACTATATAGAAAGGAGTCTCCATGGTCTCAGCAAACCTGGATTTGTTTTGGGGGGGTATCTGCAAAACTATGTGAAGGTTATTAGAGAAGGCAGTGACAACTCCTATGCTTTTTGAGAACCCCAGCCACATCTGACATCTCTTTGGGTCATCAGTCATTTGCACTGCATTATGTTCTCAGCAGGAGTTCAATATGATTGCTGGTGATGAATCTAAGCAACAAATGGCATCGTAACAATAACAACTACCAAAAACCAAGATGAATAGAATGGGGACACAATTAATGGAGAACAAGGTCAGGAAAAGTTAAGTACAGTATTTTGCACAAAGGCAAAGATTATTGAATTGAAAATATTGATATGATAAACTCTTGAAAGGTATTATTATCCAGGGAAAGTTTCTTAGAGAAAGAAGCTAGACTTTGAAAGAAATGAGGGTTGGCAGAGTACTGAGAGGAAATAGAAACTACATTGGTATGAGGACAAGAAGAAAATCAGCCCAACTAGGGTGGAAGAACGTGGGTAGACGGATGTTACTGGATAAATTAGAGGTGAGGAAAGGAGAGTCATTGCTCCAGGGCACTGGTCCTAGGCTGCGGAATCTGAATTTACTCCACAAGTTATGGGAAGTTACTGTAGTTTGCTATTGGTTTGGAGGGAATGAGTGATGGCTTTTTATTTTAGTATGCAAGTATAATAGTGGAAGTCTCCAGCTGATGCACATTCCAAAGGAGGTGGCAGAAACCTAGTGAATGATTCCCTGAACCACTGATCCACATTGAGGGTACAAGTATTAGAAGCTGGTGATCAGAAAGGACTTTAAAAGAGAGGAGTTCTTGAGATACTTGATGGTGGGAATGTTTCCCCTTATCTCAGGAGACTATTTGAAGAAGTTAATATGTATCTCTTGGAGTTTGAAGAACACAGTGGCCTGGCATCTGATTCCCTCCTGAAGAAAATTTATAGGGTAAAAGAAAGGATGACTAGCTACTTTGATGGAGGTAGTGAGAACTGGCCTGCATTCCCAGAATTCTTTGAGGTGAAAATGTGTTTCCTGTTGTGGTAGATGTTGTGATGCCTGAAAGACTTGTTCCTCCAGCCACTGGAAGTGATGCCAGCAGACAGTCCTGTCAGTCTCCTAGGGGATTGCTTTGGCTGAAGAAAGCTGATGACTGTCTGGTATGGGGGTACAAAGTCCCAGCCCCCCACCCCAATTTAGAACAACTCTGCAGAGCTATCCCAGGATCAGAACTCCCTGTAGATTGGCTAAGGTATCTGTCGAGGCTGCAGCAAAGCTCAGCTTCTCCCGCTGACCAATTTTGCTTCTTTCCCTTCCTTTCTACAGGTGTTGATCCCAAGGACACTCCCAAATAAACATCTTGCATGGTTATCTCCATTTCAGAATCTGTTTCCCAGGAAACCTGACCTGTAACACCTGTAGATCAGATATGGACCCCACCAGTAAGTCAACTAGCATGAATTATCTTGGGTCTGCCCAAGTGGGACCCTGTAGGGAGGAATAAACATCAGTGGACAGGATCCTTAAAGTATCACTGAATTCCTTACAGCTGGGGAAGCAGTGAGCACCAGCTGGAATATAGCTGCACCAGCCCAGGTCAAGAAAACTGAAGATTAAAGATTTCCAGTTATGAGGGGGAGAGAGTCTTTGAAGAACTTACATAACTATCTCTCAGAAGAGCCAGTTTTAACCATTTGCCAAGTCCAAAGAGCACAAACATCCAGTTCACAGCAGAGTCAATCAAATATAGCCTTTCCCTCCCCTCTCCTGTCCTCCTTCCCAGGGCTCCAAACCTGGAGAGGTTAGAAACCCGGCGGAGGGGCAAGAACACAAGGTACCATAAGAGAGAAGACGCCAACCCCACACTTTTCTTGACTTAAAAGTTTAAAACTGTTTTCCCATCTCTCTCCATTTTTCATGATATCCCTCAAATACTGTCATAGTCTATCCTTTCCTTTACTTGGTGAGATGCCCCATATTCCTGTGAAGTGTTGTCTGCAGTGTCCCTTGTTGCAAAAAGTCAAAACCTCACCTTGTCCGTAGGCCCTGACGTAGCGCTGTGGTGGAACTGCGCGACCGCCACGCTGCTCACCCCGCCCAGCGGCTCACTCCGCCCCGCTGCTCACTCCGCCCACGCGCGCTCCGCTCTCACTCCCAGCCCAGCCCTGCTGCCCCGCCCCATCCGTTCCGCTCCTCTGGCCCCGCCTAGCCACCCTGCCCCGCCCCATCCCTGTCATCCGCCCACTAGCCCTCCCCTTCTCGATGCGCTCGCCCCGCCCCTTCCTGCTGTCCCGCCCCGTCTCACTCGTCTGGTCCCGCCCTCTCCTGGTAACCTGGTGGCAAGGAGCGGCGGCCGCCGGCGCCATGGGGACTGCCTCGTCGCTCGTGAGCCCCGCCGGTGGGGAGGTGATCGAGGACACGTACGGGGCGGGCGGCGGCGAGGCCTGCGAGATCCCGGTGGAGGTGAAGCCCAAGGCCCGCCTGCTGCGCAGCTCGTTCCGCCGGGGCGCGGGGGCGGGGGCGGGGGCCGGGCCGGGTTCGCTGCCCCGCGGGGCGGGCGGCGGCGGGCTGCTGGGGGCCAGCTTCAAGTCCACTGGCTCGTCGGTGCCCGAGCTGGAGTACGCGGCGGCCGAGTACGAGCGGCTGAAAAAGGAGTACGAGATCTTCCGGGTCAGCAAGAACCAGGAGTTGTTATCCATGGGTCGCCGCGAGGCCAAGCTGGACACGGAGAACAAGCGGCTGCGGGCAGAGCTGCAGGTAACGCTGGGCCCGGGCGCTCACCGGAGACGGCCGCGACACCCGGGAAACTGAGCCCCGGGGCCGCCTGCCCACCTCCCCGCAGCCTCTTGGCCGCATTGCCAGTTGGACCCCTAGACGCCTGACTGCTCTGCATTTTAATTTGAGGGGACGTACTGTCTTGGGGTCTAAACTGATTCCTTAACTAACCGCCCCCCCCCTTTTCTATTTCTGGTCCAGTCATTCAGATGCCTTGAAGCAATTAGCCTGAAAGTGTCCTGAAGCAACAAATGCTAATCTCCAGAGAAGTAGGTCCACACGGGGCACACATATACACCAAAGACTTTGGTGACATCTGTTGAGGAAACTCATCAAACCCTTCCTAGGAGTTTTTAACCACGCCTCGCCCTCCCACCCCTCCACCCCCCCACACAAATTTACATACCTCGGAGGTGGGGCTTCTGTCTCAGTTTCTTTTTTTTTTAAATTTTTTTAAAATTTATTTTTATTTATTCTTTTAAATATATTTTTAAATTTATTTATTCTTGTTTTTTTGGCTGCGTTGGGCCTTTCTTGCTAAGAGCGGGCTTTCTCTAGTCAGAGGCAAGGGTGGGGGCTACTGTTCATCACCGTGCGCAGGCTTCTCACTGCCGTGGCTGCTCTTGTTGTGAAGCACGGGCTCTAGGCACGCGGGCTTCAGTAGTTGTGGCACACGGGCTTCAGTAGTTGTGGCACACGGGCTTAGTTGTTCCGCAGCAGGTGGGATCTTCCTGGACCAGGGCTTGAACCCGTGTCCCCTGCACTGGCAGGTGGATTCTTAACCACTGCACCACCAGGAAGCCCCTATTTTTGTTTCTTTGTGAAGTTCCATAGCTGTTGGATTTCAGTGATCTTGAAGTGAATTTTTCTGGCAGCCCCTGATTTTCACCACCTTAACTGCTGTGGTTGAAAATGTTCCCTAGGGATAGTCAAATTTCCTTAATCCACTTGATTAAATTACTCTAAAAACAATTATTTCATGCCCTTCCTGTAATAGATCTATTTTAACTGATTATTAGGAAAGTTATTTTTTTGTGAGCAAAGGCGTGAGATTTTGTGTCATCAGTTTGGGGCCCCTCTGAGGGTTGTAGTTTGTTTACTCTATTTTTCTTTACTATGGAAGAGACTTCTGGACAGCCCAAGTGTTCCTGAGCTCATTACAGGAGGAATAGAATAAATACCTCAGACCTGATTTTTCTAGAAGGAAGAAGCCTTCTTCCTTCTAGACTAGTCCTTCTAGTCAATCCCTCTCCACCCCTACCCCACTCCCATTAGCTGTTGTCTAATTAGCACTGTTATCTGAGAATACATAAGCAGTTTTATCTGTTGTCTTACAGATTTTCCTATTGGGCAGTCTTAATGCACTTGCATATATGAAGTGGACTTATGCATTTCAGATATCTGATTTCATGCATCCAAGCCATTGTCTTGGATTCACTGCATATTGCAAAAGACTGAGGTGGAGGTAGAAAAGAAAGCCAGACCAACCAGGGTAGAGTGCACTAAGTGTTGACAAATGTCACAGTCCCAGGTTATTTCCTGTTACCAATCCTGATTCCTTATGTAACCCTTTTGATTCCTTTCTCACATATCTAGACATTTTTTAAAAACCTTCTGTATTTATTTAATCCATTCAGTCAGACATTTACTGGAAGCCTATCGTGTATCAGGCACTGCTAGTGCTTGGGGCTAGCAAGAGGAGTAAGACATGGAGCCAAGGAGTGCACAGTCTCACAGAAGTAATTATCCTTCAGGTTAAGCCTTACAAGTTGTACTTTTTGTTCTCTTAAAGATGGGAAAGCTGAGGTGTAGTGAAGATTAAGAACTAGTGCAGTATTTCAAAGAAAAAGCATTAATTTCCATTGAAAGCTTAATGTCAAATATCTTCATTTATAGTTCAAGCATATTTGCGTTTTTTTTTTCCATTATGTGTTTGAATAGAATGGCAATATGCAGTTCTTGATAACTGGTGAAAAAGTAAGTAGATTGTTAAAATTCTAAGATATTTAATATGTATATAAGATAATGTAAAATTTGGGAGGCATGCTATTTTTGTTATAAATAATGAGGTAAATTATTCCAGGCACTTCAGAAAACTTACCAGAAGATACTTCGGGAAAAGGAAAGTGCTTTAGAAGCAAAATATCAAGCAATGGAGAGAGCAGCTACATTTGAACATGACAGAGATAAAGTTAAGAGGCAATTTAAGGTAAATTTCATACATCTTTATCCCCAAAGTGATATGGAATAAAAGCAGTATATTTTAAAAGTTCATATAATACTGCGATGAATAGCCAGAAGTAAATGATGTAGGAGCCATGAAAGTTATAAGAACTAAACTAAAGCACTTTTTACATTTTTGAGTTGGACGAGGTAAACTTAAGGTAGTTTCAAAGAAAAGGTATAAAAGTGAACATTTTAATAGGGATCTGGGGGGGAGCGGGAAAGGAAAGTGTTTCTATTAGGGGAAAGCATTTAGAATGTTTGGGGATGTTTTCTATGGATAAGCATTACTGGCATTAAATGGGAGGGGGACAAATTTGCTAAACATCAGGTAGCACACAAGGCAGCTCCACACTACAGACACACATCCTGCTGGAATTCCAGTGGGTTCCAGTTACAAAACAGTGATGTAGAGGTACTCAGATTATTCATCCTACAAAAGGGGAGATCAAGGACCAAATGAATATTGATTTTGTGAAAGAAAGAATTTTCTCTTAAAAGTTGCTGATACAATTTTTGATTATGGAAAACGGTTTCAAAATTAAAATCCTTCTTTTAAAGATTTTTAGGGAGACCAAGGAAAATGAAATTCAGGATTTATTGAGGGCCAAGCGAGAGTTGGAGAGTAAACTTCAGAGGCTACAGGTTCAGGGGATCCATGTATTTGATCCTGGAGAGTCTGATTCAGATGACAACTGTACAGATGTTACTGGTAAATTTATTTCCTATATATAATATTTTGAGATTTCAATATAGGTATAATGATTATAGAGCCAACTTTGAATCCTTTTACTTATAAGTAATTGCTGTTACAAATAGAGTTGCACTTTCTCTTTCTCAGTTGTTATGACAGCTCTTTTCTATGAAGTCCATGATGTAGAGGCTGAGGTTCCTTCTCTCTCATTGTTCTACCAACCTTAACCCATAGCTTTTCTCTCTCTGGTCTAAGCCCCTCTAAGTCCCAACATCACATCTACAATTTAGCCAGGGGGAGGGAGGGAATACCTTACTTTCCTTGAAAGCACAATCTGAAAGATATACAGATTACTCCTACTCAAACCCCATTGGCCAGAACTCTACCTAGGAAGATGGGAAAGTGTAATCATTAGCGGGAGAGCCATGTATCCACATAAAATTTGGGGTTGTGTCACTAAAGGAAGAAGGGAAGAATGGATGTTGGAGGACAGTAGTCTATGTCACATTATTTTTCCACATAATTGATATATTCTTTACAACTATCAGAATATCTGCATAATATTTCACTGAGTGGTTTCCAATGCAGTTTTGTGAAATACTTTTAAAGTTTTTGTTTTACAATTAAACATAGAAAGTGTTTTTTCTAGAAATAAAGAAAAACTTGGAATCATAGACTGAAAGGGTCCACTGTGTTCCAAGGAAATAATAATGAAGTGTGATTGATTTTGAGAAATATTCTATTTTAAATGTGGTGGAAAAATGCAGTCACTCTACCATTTATTAAAAAAACTATAATTATATTCTTACAAACTGATGTATTTTGGAGTGAAATATGGCAACTAGCATCCTGGGACTTTTATTACTAACTTTTGAGAAAAAAAAGTGAAGTGATTCTTAATGGCATTAGTCCTCGTGATTATTTCAGTATTGACATATGTTAAAATGTACAGGGTTTCAAAACTATTATATTCTAATTCTCTTAGCAAGTTAATAAAAACGAGTTAATATTTCCTCATAGGTCTTTCTTCCTATTTCGATATAAACATGAAGAAGGAATGCTTGAGGGAATGTCACTCATTATTTGTCACCCACAAATAATAATCTCAGTTTTGCCAGAGATTTAGCCCAAATACCAGTTTACTTATGTTTAGTCAAGGATGCCATGAATTATTATTTATTAAAAAAAAATCAACGTGTTCATAAGTACCTATTGATTCAGACAATTTTTTTTGCTCTGAGAGGTTAAAGAAAATGTGCTCTTTACATCCTTAGCTTACATCCTAATGAATTACCAATATTAATTACTGGTGTGCTAGTAATAGTCTTCCTTTGAAATTCTTTCCTTCACATTTTACACTGATACCTAAATCATATAGTTAGGAATGTTTTTTAGAATTTTTTTGTTGGGGGGTGTTTTTAACTCCTCTCTGTTATTATAATTCTTTTGGTTATTGTATTCCTAATTTCTTTTCATCTTTCTCTTTTTAATCCCCTTTTTAAGTTTGAGGTAATAACCAGAATTATGTTAACCACCACCTTAGAACTTGCCAGAAGTTGGTGGCAAAGTACTTTCAAAATCATTGTTTTGATTTCAAAATCAAACTTTGAATATCTGTTGTATTTATAATATTGTTGTATTTTTTGCATTAGAAATCCATTGAATATATATGATAAGTTTTTGAAATTCCAATATAGTTTGGTTTTCATCAGATGAAATCTCTTGCTTTTACAGCTGCTGGACCCCAGTGCGAGTATTGGACTGGTGGAGCCTTGGGAAGTGAGCCCTCCATAGGGAGTATGATTCAGCTTCAGCAGTCTTTCCGGGGCCCTGAGTTTGCCCTTAGTTCTATAGATATAGAAGGACCCTTTGCTAACGTCAACAGAGGTAACACACGCCATTTGCCAATTACCTTGGTTAATGGTAGTGACTGTTTGTGTACTATAATCTTATGCTGGGAAAACTGCCATCAGCAGAGCATGAGACTTGTGTTCTGGGTGTCTTCCACTGTCAAACCATCATGTACTCGTGCTTGTCACTGACCAGGAATGATGAAGTTACATAATTCACATCAGGATCAGTTGGTGCCTCCCGGCCAGACTGGCCAATAGGTTCTAATAACTGAATTTCTGGTCTGAGTTCTCGGATATTTTAGTTGAGCGGTGAGAGCCTAATGTAGATTAACGGAAAAACAGTAGTGTTTAGTCTTCCCTCTGCATCTTTGATGGTGTTGAAGGTTAGAGAAGTTGTGGAGTAGAGTACAAAACTTCAGCTATATAATATAGTATTCTTATTCATTATCTTTTATATAATTTGGTATCGAAAACAGCTCTTAAGATCTGTTCAGAATTTCAATACCACCTCAGATCTGAAATGTTATAAGTAGCTCCACTCTTTTCTTAAAACTTTGAAATATAGGGACTTCCCTGGTGGCACAGTGGTTGGGAGTCCACCTGCCAATGCAGGGGACACAGGTTTAAGCCCTGGTCCAGGAGGATCCCACCTGCTGTGGAGCAACTAAAGCCAGGGCTGCTGAGCCTGTGCTCTAGAGCCCGTGAGCCACAACTACTGAGCCCACGTGCTACAACTACTGAGGCCCACGCGCCTGGAGCCCGTGCTCCATGACAGAGACAGGCCACTGCAGTGAGAAGCCCATGCACCACAACAAGGAGTGGCCCCTGCTCACCGCGACTAGAGAGAGCCTTGCGTAGTGGCCAAGACCCAATGCAGCCAAAGATAAATAAATGAATAAATAAAATTTTTTAAAAACCTGAAATTATTTATCTATTAGCAAAATGAAAATTATTTTTTAATTATGCATTTTGAATTAGTCAAATATGTCTTAAAATATTCATTCTCACTAACTATCTTTTGGTTATTTTTTGTACCGTTCTTGAACTTTCTTTTTGACTCAATGTATTTCAAAAATAATAAGTAGATAAAACTATAGGCCAGCCTGGGAATGTAGGCTCTCCTCAAGTAGCAAACTAATTGAACAGCCCATGTTGCCTAGTTCCCTGACATTTGACTGGAGCCACGGGTACCCCAGCAAAGACCACTGGTGACATTGATTGCTTTGTGCCCCAGGATAGAATTTGAGGTTAGAGAACTGATTGCCTTCTGATACCTTATTCTAGAAGCTTTGTCGGTATTACAAGTGAGATCAGATGATGCCTGTTGTTTTCTTTCAGACTTTTGGGGAATCATCTTGTCAAATGTTTTCTAGTAATTATTTTTCGGGAACTTATGAGAAATTTTATTTTCAGATGACTGGGATATTGCTGTAGCTAGTTTATTACAAGTTACCCCCTTGTTTTCACATTCTCTGTGGAGTAACACTGTCAGATGTTACCTCATTTATACAGATGAAACCCAGCCCGAAATGGATCTTTTCCTTAAGGTGAGGGCATTTATAAATTCTGTATTCACTGATTTAAAATAAAGTTAATATTGTGTCCTGGTTATGATACTACTGATTGCCTGAACCAAGTAGTTTACTACCCATTAGATTATGTCTTAAAGAGTAGGAAGCATCTTGGGCTTTTCTTAAGAAAACGTCTTACTCAGTATTATCAGTATATTCAAATTAAGGCCTTAGAACTTTATGCTTTTGAAAACTTCATTACACGTTCTCCACAGTGTTTACGGCCCTTACTGATGGTGCCTGCTATAGTTAATACCTGCCAGCTCTATTCTTGAATCTGTTTCAGATTATGTCAAAATTTAATCCTTGTCATGGTTTTAAATTTTTCAAGGCAGCCATTGGGGTTAATCTAAGGCAGGGGTCAGCAAACTACAGCCTGTGGGCCAAATCTGGCCTGCAGTCTGTCTGTGTATGACCTAGAGCTAAGATTGGGTTTTACAGTTTTAAACGGTTGAAAAAAATCAAAAGAAGAAGAATATTTTGACATGAAAATTATATGAAATTCAAATTTTGGTGTCTATAAATAAAGTTATATTGGAACACAGCCACGTGCAATGTATTGTCTCAGGTTGCTTCTCACTAATGGCAGAATAAATTATGATGGAGACTAAATGGACCACAAAAACCTCTGCCAGAACAGCCAAGTTCTTAAGCTGTTATTAATTTGCCATCTGGCCCTTTACAGAAAAGTTTACCAACTACTGTTCTAACTGAATTTTAAATAAATATGCATGTCACATGCTATACCTGCTATATTAACATCATCCAGATTGTTGATTAATAAGTTCATTTAGCTTTCCTTTTTGATAATACTCAGTTTTGGTAAAAAGACAAAGTATTTTGAAAACCAAAGCTTCTACTCATTGAGTATAGGCTGTTCCCAAACACATGTTGAGGGAATTACTAACTTATTGCATAATAATAATCATCATACTAAGTGCCTTAATTTGTTATAGACCAACATATTTTTATATCTGTTTGCTTTAGTGTTCTAATATATCACAGCGGACACTTTTTACTATATAAATCTATGGATTTACATTTTTCACCCTATAACAATAAACAAAAGTCATTTGTAATAATAATAATAAATAACTACCAAAGCAAAATAGTCTAATACTTTACTCCTGTTGTTTTAGGTTTATTATGAGATAAATCATTTTCTGAGCTAGGAAACAGGAAAGTTGCTAAGCTATTACTATTTTTATTTTATAGAGAAACTTGCCTTTTCTCTTAAAGATTTTCTTTACGATGTGATCATATAATTTTTAAAGTTTTAAATCAGAGAATATACAACATAACCTTTTTGATTTTAAGTAGTATGAAGCTGACTAGATCTTTAGTTAAATAAGCTGTGCTTTCTTATGTTTTAATTTGTTTTTAGGACTATTCACCTAAACTTAAAAGAATGTGTGAGACAATGGGATATTTTTTCCATGCTGTGTATTTTCCAATTGATATTGAAAATCAGTACCTCACTGTAAGAAAATGGGAAATTGAGAAGAGTTCATTAGTTATCTTATTCATTCATTTAACCTTACCAAGGTAAGCTGAAAATTCTATAATTTATTATAGAAGTTAAACTCATAAATAGAAATTGAGATTACCAGATGAACTTGAAAGATAAGTTCTAATTGCATTCTTACAATCAAAAACAATCCATGAAATTCAGTAAATTCTATGACTTTTAATATGTGAATAAAATAAAAAATTAAAAGTTTCATGCTGTTAGGCTTGTTAATAGGTTATAAGATTAACATCATTAATGTAAAGATCATTTTAATCAGACGTCAGCAACCTATGGCCCTCAGGTCAAATCCAGTCAGCCACCTGTTTTTATAAATAAAGTTTTATTGGAGCCCAGGTATGGTCATTCATTTATGTATTGTCTACAGCTGCTTTCACACTACAACAGCAGAGTTGAGTATTTCAGCAGAGACTGTATGGCCCACAAAGCCTGAAATGTTTACTAGCTGACCCTTTACAGAAGAAGGTGGTGACCCCTGATTTCAATAATCAGCATTAACCTTCATTATTTTCTTTCTTCAGATACAGATTGAGAGGCACTTGAACACTTGCATAGGTGTTAAATCATATTTTTAATTCTCTGAGGAGCTAACTACTTAAATCCAGTAAAGTGAGCAGTTTTCTTATAATGTGAAATATAATCACATCAATGAATCTAGTCTGCAAATGAAGCTTTTTTTTTTGTTACCAGTTAGATATATAGATAGAAGACAAAGTAAGATAGATAGGAGGTTAAATAAGAAGTTAATTTTTCTTTCTATATTTTCTATCTGATTGGATTTAATCCTTCCAAAGCATTTTTCTCTTTTTATTGAGGACCAACTCTGACTTTAACTGTGTTTGGAAGTGTTTGGAGCCCTAAGCTTTATGAGAGTTCCTGCAATATAACCTATCATTGATCCTTAAGACTCTACCCAGAGACCGGGTGGCCAAGGAGCTACGTGGTCAAGGAACCTTTTCCCAAAATAAGTTTAAGGATTCCTTCAACTTGATTTCCTTTAGTTGGAGTCCTTTACCTCCCCTTCCCTCTTTTATTTTCCTGTTTTGTTTTTATATTAAGAATATATCTGGGGCTTCCCTGGTGGTGCAGTGGTTGAGAGTCCGCCTGCTGATGCAGGGGACACAGGTTCGTGCCCCGGTCCGGGAAGATCCCACGTGCCGCGGAGCGGCTAGGCCCGTGAGCCATGGCCGCTGAGCCTGCGTGTCCGGAGCCTGTGCTCCGCAACGGGAGAGGCCACAACAGTGAGAGGCCCGTGTACTGAAAAAAAAAAAAAAAAAAAAAAGACTATATCCTGTTTTATTCTTTAATATCTAGGTAGTATTTTATCTTAGGTGATAGTATATCTCACTTGTTGTTTTTCTCTTATTAATGCTTTAATCCTTAAAACCATGTTGTTTTTTCTTTCTGTTTTCTTCTTTTTGCTTTTTTTCTCTGTTTCGTATTGGGGCTGGTATTTTAGTTTTTTACGCAAATTCTGAATCATATAATGGCTTTCCCCTGTATACACACAGTAATTTGCCTTTCTAGACAAACTTTCATTTAATGCTTTTTAGAAAGGGGAATTGTTTAGTTTTCCTTGTGGTGTAGAAAACACTAGTAGGTTATTTGAAGATTTTTCTGGAATTTAAATAGGAATGGTACAAACTGTAGTTACAATACATTGAGCATAGTTAGAATTTTTTTTTAACCTTTACCACAGTCAAGATTTTAATAGCTATCTAACCTTCCCCATCTGCCTCTGGATCTTTCTTACAGTGTATCTGGGGTATAAGGATTCAGATCATTTATTGAATGAGTAGAGGCTAAAGGATTAGAGAAGAGAAAAATCTTGAAACCTTGAGGCTGATGATTTTTGTGTTTTAACTTGAAATTATATAGTGAATAGAATTAGGTTTTCCATTTATTTGCAAAGTCTCATGAGCATGGACCATTATTTTGAGCAATGTTTAACAGTATTTTTGAGAAGTTTTTTTTAAATTAGATTTTAAAATATTAAAATTATGTATGCTTTAAAATTTAATTTATTGTACCTACTCTCATTGTCTGCTAGTGAATATATTATACTTTAATATTGACACTAAGCTAGAACAGAGCTATAAAAACAACCATTTTTGGAAAGTTTCGCTTATTCTGCAGCGGGGCCTTTTCTGGCCGCTTGTCATTGTAGTAAATCCCCCTTCTTGGCACTTAGGTTAATTGACTAACTGTGTGCTGCTACAGTGCAGCATAGCACAAGAAATACTGATTTCCAATCTAGCCTGTTATTGGAAGACTGTGAAGAAGCTTTTCTGAAAAACCCTGAAGGCAAACCACGATTAATTTATCATCGTTTGGAAGATGGGAAAGTCAGTTCTGACTCTGTCCAGCACCTGATTGATCAAGTTTCTAACCTGAACAAGACCAACAAAGCCAAGGTAAAATTCATAGGTTTTTTTTAAGAACCTGTGCTTGGCAGAGAGAGGCGCTGGCGTGTTTGGGGAGAGGAAGGAAGCCAGCGGGGCTGGAGCAGAACGAGTGAGGGGACATAAGTAGGAGCGGTCATCGGGGCCGATGCTGAAGAACCTTGTTTTTTTTACTTAGAGTGAGGTGGGGAGCCATTGAAGGATTTAACCAAAGAGGAAGAATTGACTGTGTTGAGAATCGACTGTGGTTTGGAGGGAAGGTAGTGGGATAGGGCAGAGGTGGAGAGCTGTTGCCGTCATCCAAATGAGAGATGCTGGTGGCTTAGACCAGGGTGGTGGTAGAGGATGTGATAAAAAGCAGTAGGGGGCTTCCCGGGTGGCACACTGGTTGAGAGTCCGCCTGCTGATGCAGGGGACACGGGTTCGTGCCCCAGTCCGGGAAGATCCCACATGCCACGGAGCGGCTGGGCCCGTGAGCCATGGCCGCTAAGCCTGCGCGTCCGGAACCTGTGCTCCACAACGGGAGAGGCCACAACAGTGAGAGGCCCGCGTACCGCAAAAAAAATAAAAAATAAAGCAGTAGGATTCTGGATAAATTTTGACAGAGCCAATAGATTTCCTAACAGATTAGTTGTGGACTATGAGAGAAAGAGAGGCATCAACAGCAATATGTGCCTCAAAAGTGTATGATCTGTAGTGGATAAATCAGAATCTCTACTGTGCTTTTTTCCCAAGCACAGAGTCCTTCTATCTATTATTGACCAAGGATTAGTGTAAGGAGGAGCCTTTTCATGGTAACCTTTCCTGAAAGCATTGGGAAAAGCCAAAAACTGATGATGAGTAGAAGGATTTGATCATCCCTAGATGCGTGGTAGGATATATTTTAGAATAGAGATTACAGGCTTTGCATTACTAACTTGGTAAATGTTTATAGTAAATGTTTATAGTTAGTGTTAAGAATACAATCAAAAACAACCCTAGGATTTGACGAAGTTTCTGTTTCTCTATGCCTAGCCAGAAAATAAGATCAAATATGAATACAGGCATTTTTCTTGAGGCCAGCATAACATAGTGAAGAGTCTAAGACAAGAGTACATTTTTATTACAGTTAATCTCCAGAGCCATTTCATTCTTTGTTTGAATTATTTTAGTACCAGCCTAGTTCACTAGGTGCCACGACGAAAGATATTAATCTTTATCTTTTTTCTATTTATTCTATAAATATTGCTTTTAAAAATTAGTATACTAGAGGATGAATTTTTTTATATAGGAGTCAAATAAGATCCCTCTACTATGATTATAAATTTAAATGTAGCAAACTTCTTTGCTTTATTGGCATAAAGATGGATTTTGAAGGTCATGTGTATTGAATGGTACAGAATACATAAGATGAAATTAAAGTAGCTGTTTAACTCATCTGTGTGTGTCAATGTGTTGGCATGCATACGTGTGTATACACATGTGTACGTGTGTATATGTGTATATGTGTGTGTGTTTACAAAAAAAAACATGACCTTTATTCAGGACATCAAGAGAAGGGACACTCAGCAGAGTGATTAAAACAATAAAGGCTGGTGTTGGGCTTTTCCCAGCTTTGGAATGTTCATACCCACAAAGGTGAATTGATTAGCAAGGTATCCACAAGTTCTTACCTGAAGCAGAAGTGTGAGAATTCAGCCATTGGAATTTTCCTGAAAAAAGACCATTCCTTTCACCCTGGGCCAAGCCCCCCAGCCAAGCAGGGGAGGAACTGAGAGTGACAGTTGGGGCGGCGGTGGGGGGATTGCCTTGTCCTCTGTACCAGCTCCCCGACCTGTCCCCCAAGTGAAGGTCGTGGAGCTTCCCTCCGCCTTGGCACGTGGCTCCTCCCCCCACCACTCCTCTGGATCATTCCATAAGTAACCCACAGATTTGTTGAGCACCTACTGTGTGCCAGGCCTCAGCCCACAGGGGAAAGCAGAGGGGGTCCCATTGTCTCCCACAAATGAAAGGTTGGTTCCCTCTGACCACTACAACCTGGGACCCCAACCCTTCCATATTTCCTCAGGTTACCCTGGTTACCCTTCCGAAACAAACAGGCAGAAAGCAAGCACTATTCAGGGAGGGCTTTTATATGAACCTATGTGTTCAGGTTATAGGACAAGAAGAAAAAAATAAAAACTATTTCCCCCAAGGCTGTGAGCTGAAAGAATCAAGCCAAACTTAGGAACATTTTCCACACTCTCTGCTCCACATGATAAAGTTTATTTCTGTTTGCGTCCAAGTGCTGGCAGGGACAGAGGCTCCATGGCCTCACTATGCACCGTGGGGTCGCAGACGCTGCTACCAGGGCCCCAGCACACACCATCCCACCTATCTGGTTCCTTAACAGGTTCCTGCTGTCACATGTCAAAATGGGCAGGTGTGTGCATCATCCAGACCAAAGTGGACTTTCAGTGGTGACACCAGGTTCTGGACAGAGTTTTGGTATCACCAACTCCAGTCACTTTCTCAGATGGACACATAAGCAAAACAGAAAGCATACTTTTTGTTTTATTTGCAACATTGTTCACACTAAATCCGTTGTGTGACCTTAGACGAGTTTTTTAACTTGCCTCAGTTTCCTCTTCTATGAAATGGAGAGAATAACAGTGCCTCCCTCGTAGGGTTGTGAGGGTAAATGAGCTAATATATGCAAAGTACTTAGAACAGTTCCTAACATATAAGCACTCTAAAAGTGTTTACCGCCCCCTCCTCCTCCTGTTAGTCTTGTTTTTTTCTTGTTGTTAAACTTCTTTTTTTCCCCCCAGATCATTGATCACTCAGGAGATACTGCAGAAGGAGTCTATAAAACCTATATTTACGTAGAAAAGATTATTAAACAGGTAAATGTGCATTCCCTGTAAGATTTCTGCTCAAATATCTTAAGAGTGATTTCAATAAAATTGGGTTTTCCAGAGAAAATCCCGTATTTGGTTTTTTTTGAAAACAATACCGGGGTAAAGTGCCCTCTTTTCTGGCAAGAGTCCATCTGGTGGTATTATTGTGTTATTCCCAGTACCATGTATCTGTATCTCTCAGTTGTCTCACAAACGATTTGATGTTTTAATATCTGTTAAGTATAAAATGGATTACAAAAGTGGTAGGTAAAAAGGAAGTATATGAGGGATAATGTTCACCCTATTCGACAGAGAGTCTCCTTAGATTCTGTGTGCACCTTGAGTTTTTGTGTATTAGAAAAATCTGTCTTGAATTTTTCTACCACATTATCCCCCTAGCAATAGAGAGGGGTGAAAACACACCTCTAGGTGTCTGAGATCATGGATCACAGAGGTGTCTCAAACTGAAAGTTTCTATGATGTCTCAGTATTATCTTGAAACTTTATGTGAATTATATATTCTGCTTGATGTTTACCTGTCCTTTTTTACTATTAAAAATCATTTAAAATTATGTATCAGCAAAAATTCTAATAATGATAAGAAAAAGAAAAATAATTCCCTATCTTCAAGTAAAATGGGCACCAGATGTTTAGCTTGTGTTTATCCTTACCTGCTGGCCCCTCCCTCAGGGTACCAGGGACCCTATTTGAGAAGTAAGGGATTAAATTGCTTTTTTAAATTAACTTGTGTTACAAGTATGCAGATTTGTTATCAGAGAAAAAGAGTGAGCCCCAAAATAAGATGAATTGAACAGAGTAAATGGCAGTAAGTGAAAATGGACATATTGACCAACTTTACCATTTGTAGGACAACATATTTTCAGTGATTAATATAAAGACTAGACATCATAGCAGAGATATTTGATATCAAGAAACCCCATCTTAGTAATTAAATGCTTGTAAAAATGTAAAGCAGCATATTTCTTAGACATTAGCACGGTCTTTAAAATTGTTCACCAGCCAGATATAACCAAAGATACTGTGTAACATTTTTCAGAAACCAGATTGCCTCTAACTTTATTTTTAATGAATGAGAGTGGTGTTTGTTTTTATTATTTTAATATTTCTTTACTTCTTTTCTTTATTTTTAAACTATTGCTTATTTTTATAGTTATAAATTGATCCCTGGAGGTACCATACAAAGGCCATAGGTTTGGGCTTGCCCTCCGAGGTAGGTGAGGGCCACGTTAGGCCTGTGTGCTGACAATACTGTACAAGGTCTTCACTTCCTTTGTTTGCTTTTGTGTGCTTGCTCTTGGTGTTCAGGACATCCTGGGCTTTGAAACTACAGACCTGGAAACTAAGGATTTGGGCAGTGAAGATTCTATTCCAGAAGAAGATGATTTTGGTGATGTTCTGTGGGACATACATGATGAACAAGAGCAAATGGAAGCTTTTCAGCAGGCTTCAAATTCAGCCCATGAGTTGGGATTTGAGAAAGTAAGCATTTGGAGTATTGTTCCAACAAAGATCAGTTACTGCTTAAAGGCTGTATCATAATTGTGGTTTCACCTAATTATAGTCAAGGTTGAGGATTGTGTTAGTATCTGCCCTCATGGCTTAATTATCCATGTTGAGACATGTGCTTAGGTTTGTATCATATGAAAGATGTGTGAGATTCAAATATACTTACGAATATCAAACATGTTTAGTTACAGATTAGGATTTATCAACGACATGTTTATTATGCTACCATTTGCAATTCACCAGACCAAGTTTAGGATACCTAGGAAACTTGATAAAAATAGGAAGGCTCTCTATTGTTCCAATTCTTGGAGGAATCAAAATATCAAACATTCAGAAAACAAAGCAGAGTAGTTAATGCAGTAGGCAGGTCAGTCCTTCAGCATCCTTAAACATCTAAGCAAATAAACAAAACTAGAAGTGCACAAAGAATCTGTGTTCAAGTTCAAAAATACTTAATAATATTTTAAAATTAATATAAGAACTAATATCTTGAAGAATATTACAGTAGCTGTCACAGCTGTATTTTTATAGGATTTTTAATGACTTTCATAATTTAGACTGTCAGTGTTTATGTCCTGGTTCCACCATTTCCTCACTATGGATTTTGATCAAGTTACTTAGCTCTAAACTTTGACTTTCTTGTCTGTAAAATGAGGATAATTAATAACACCTATCTCACATGGTTGTTTGGGGTTCTAAATCAGGTCATGCACATAAAGCACTTGGCACGGTACCTGGCATATGGTAAATGTTAAATTGTTGTCATTTTATAAGAGAGGAATTGCTATCACTATTTTATTATATAAATGAAGGACCTAAGGTCCAGATTATAGTTTGCCTAAGAGCATACAGGGTGTAGATTGCAGATGTGAGATTTTAACCTAGGTCTTCTGGCTCCAAATCCTATGCTTTCTTCTATGGCAAGGGGTCTTAATGTGGGAAACATGGGTCTATAAATGGGCTTTAGTTGGGACCACGAACTAAATTGTTAGGATTTACAAGGTCATAAATCAATTAAGCCCTTTTCTTCTTGAGAAGTATCATTTCTATGAGAAATATTTGAATTCCTGGGGAATATGATATGACAAACAGAAAAATTGATAGAAAAACTATACCAAGTAATTATTTATTGTAGTTGCTGGAAATTTCTGCTACCCTAAAGCTCGCATAAACTACTTATTACACATTCTTTTGATTCCTCATCAGCTATCATTTAGACCACTGGTACACTTAATAAACATCCTAACCCCCAAGATGACTTTGGAAACTCCTTTATAACGACTGAGATATTTCAGTTTTCTGAGCATGTCCTTTTCAGCTCTGAACAAGGTTTTTCTATCTGGGGAAAGCCTAGGAAATAGGAGTTCTCAGACTTTGCATGGAACACATGCAGTTTCAGAAAGATCTCAGGTGTCCTAGCTTGGTTCTCAGTAGCATGTTGGGAGACTCCAAGGCCCCAGACAAGACCCTCTCTTGTTTCTCTGGAAACTGAGACAGGACAGGTGTTCTTCTGGACAGGTGTTCTTCTGACCAGGAGATGTAGGATGCCTGCTGGTGCCCTCAAGGCCACCTGTGGTACTTTCCATGGTTCAGGAACTTGGGGTAATGCAGTAGTCTCTCTGCAGCATTCTGCAGGACATCTGAATGGTGCAAAGCCCCATGGGGATCTGAAAGGTTGCCCCTCATCCATTAATACTATGGTAGGAGAAATTGGGGCCCATTCTTAGTTTTACTACTTTGGACATATTTAACCAGCCATAAAAATAAGCAGTTATGAGGGTGCTATTGATTAAAAGTAGATTTCATTTTTTCATGCAGCTTTTCTCCACTGATTTCAGAGGATAATCAGAAATTGACTCTATTTAGTGTTCTAAGAGGCATGTTCTTTTTCACAATTTAAATTCATTTTTATTTCTAGTATTACCAGCGCCTTAATGATCTAGTGGCAGCACCAGCACCAATTCCACCCCTTCTTGTATCTGGAGGACCAGGCTCTGGAAAGTCCCTTCTTTTATCAAAGTGGTATGATTCAGTGCAATTAAATTGTTATCGTTGTCATCATTTGAATTACTGAGCTCGTTCAACAAAATGAATTATTGGATGTCTACCTTGCTACAGGGCCTGTACTGAACATTAAAAAAGCAAAAAGAGTAATATAACAGACTCATGCCCTGAGATATATACAATTTGAAAGTTAGAGAGAAGATACAGAATGAGAAAGGAATAGGAAATGTGAGCATTTGTGATTGTGTACATAAATTATGTAGGTCAGAGCTAAGGGAGTGGTCACTGTGGCATGGAGTTAGGTGAATTATAGAGGGCATGTGCCTTTATTTTCAATTACTGGCTTCATCATAAAAGTTTCATTGGGATTTTAAATATTTGAAACAAGACAAAGACTGACTATTTAGAGTGTAATAAATCATAAAGAATATCAAAATAAAGGATAATCTTTACTATGAATGCAAACTAGTTCTTCAAATTATGGACTAAGGTTCATATAAGCTAATAAACTCTTAGTTTTATTTTAGTTCATCATATTATTGAAAAACAAGTGGTAAGACCATTTCCTTTCACTTATAGTTATTATTTACATTGAGGAGTTAGTGTATGTTGTTTCCTTTTTATTGCCCTGTTATTCAGAGTTATGTTTGGAAATACTATTTTTGTACTTAACAAAGAAACTTCCTTTTTCCTTTAATAACATACTTGTAATTAAAGGTTAATGCTCATTTTACTAATACTTTAACCTCAAATGTATAGTGTTTTGGTTTACGTTAGTAACACCAATTTGTAATTAAAATGAAGCTATAATTTTTAATGGTTTATTTAAAAGAATCTAAAAGTGGTGTAAAAATGGAAATTTCCCGTATTAATTCAAAATTGACTGACCATGTAATTACTAACAGGTAGCATTTGATGCTTAATGTATTGTGAATTCTTTTTTTGTTGACCGTAAAGGAGCTTCATCAGTCTTATAAAAGGTCTTTTTCTTTCAGGATTCAGTTACAACAGAAGAATTCCCCTAACACACTAATTCTTTCTCATTTTGTGGGGAGGCCCATGTCAACCAGCTCAGAGTCTTCCTTGATTATTAAACGACTGACTCTAAAGGTAGAAAAATACACCATCTTTTGGAGTTATCAGAAATTTTATTTAGATTCAGAAGTTGTCAGGCCTGAGTACCTGATGATAAACCAATTTTCAGTATTACACATTTGTTTTGGTTTTGCATAAGGTTAAAAATTATACTCAATGCAGCTGGGTCCTTTTGGTGACAATTTTGGTTTAAAATGCAGAGACAGAAATACTTCTCACCAGTTGTGATACAGTGTAGCTACTTTAATTTGCGTGTGTTCTCACCTTGTAGTTGATGCAGCATTCTTGGTCAGTATCTGCTCTGACATTGGATCCGGCTAAGCTTCTGGAAGAATTTCCACATTGGCTGGAAAAACTCTCTGCCCGTCATCAAGGCAGCATCATCATCATTATTGATTCTATAGATCAAATTCAGGTATGTTTTCACTTTTTAACCTATTGATATACTCAGAAAGAGACAAAAATATTTGTAGTGACTATAGCAAACATTTAAATCATATGTTTGTGAGAAGAAAATGTTGATGTTGTTTCTTTTATTTCTGCTTAATTTCTAGAGAGGAAGCATGTAGATAAAAAATATATATATATATATATATGCCAGTAGTTGCTAGTATCTTATTGGGAAGGACAAACTGTATTTTCACAATTAGCAAATATTGTTCATTTTGACATGGTTTTAGGGCCTTGACATTTCCTTACATGCCCAGAATTCAGATCAGTGATAGTAGTGTTTTGCCACTTGTTCTTCTAATATTCTGAGATAAATCATCCAAAAAATAAGATTTTATCCTTAATAATAATGAGAAATTTAATGAGAATTTCAGTTTACTTGGGGATCTGTTATTGGGTTGCTTTTGAAATATTTTGAATTAATAGATGGAATTTTGTTTTTATATTTTTAAGCAAGTTGAAAAACACATGAAATGGCTGATAGATCCACTGCCAGTGAATGTAAGAGTAATTGTTTCTGTGAATGTGGAAACATGCCCTCCAGCATGGAGGTAAGTGCTAAATTTAATTCTTTCAGATTACATGAACTTTTTAAAGTATAAACAAAGAAAGGTTTTTGATATGTGTATTTCTCATATTTTTCATATGATGTCAGTGAGGATGGGGAGAAGTGGACAAATTCAAGAAAAGGATGCAATCTATAGGATTTGGTGGGAGGTTAGATCAGAGATGTGAGAAAGAAAGCTAGGATAGCTCCCAGGTTTCTGGCTTGAGAAATTAAGTAAACTATGGTTCCATGAACTGAGATGGGAAACACAAAGGATGGGCAGGTTTGTGGAGCAAAGGTCATGACTTTTGTCTTTGGACATGGTTTGTTTGAGTTGCCGATTGTAGCTCCAATTGGTGATGTCTCGTAGGCAGTTAAATTTATGGGTGAGGAAAACGGGGAAGGCCGGGCTAGGAAAAATAGACCAGAGACCTGTGGTCCTGAAATGTAAGCTCACCTTAACAGTCCTCAAAAAGGGATGCAGTGGTTGAGTTCTGTAAGGCAGTGTTTCTTGACCTATTTTTGCCTCTCCACCCTAGGAGCCCGTTAGTGATTTTCTTCCTAATCACCTACCAAGAAGTGTTAATACCATACATATATCATATATCAATTCATGAATATAAATAAATATGTGTGTATATTTCTGCTTTATGCATAAAGAGAGTAAGATTTCCCCTCCCCAACAAACAATTTTCACCACGCCATTGAGAATGGATGTTGTAGGGTGTAAATTCTAATTGGATTACAAGTAATCTGTGGACGAAGACTGTCTGACACTATTCCTCACAGACACTAATACCTGTGTTGTTTTACTGATGGTATAGAACTGGAAATGTTATACACTTCGTGTATAAGCTATTTATAACAGTGTTTGTTGTAATTAATTGCTAAAAAATGAAATACTATTAATATGATTAACAGAGATTAATTTTGTTTATTTTATGAAGGCAGTATAAAAATTTAATTCTTGTAATGGACTTTGATTAGTCTTGTGGGTAGATTACAGCTTTGTTGTATTATTAAAAGAGAATTTCATTTTTCTTTTCTTTAAATAAAAGGTTGTGGCCTACACTTCATCTTGACCCTTTAAATCCTAAAGATGCAAAATCTATTATAATCGCAGAATGCCACTCTGTAGACATTAAACTGAGTAAAGAGCAGGTAAGTATTTTTAATTTTGCCGCTTTCTTTTACTCTCTATAGCTTTCCTTATAAAAACACCTTATATGAGACTTAAAATTCAATTTAGTACTCTATATGGTTCTAAGGAAAATTGGAACTTAGTAATAATTACTTTCTTAAATGCATTTACTCTTAAACTAATAACAGATATAGAAGAAGCAATAAAAAAAACTTTGGTCTTAAAGTTTACTATATTATATTAAGCAGTATTTTAAAAGCAAAAAAGCATTTGCATGTTGATGGCATCTGTGGTCCAGTACCACACAGCAGTGATGCTGCTGATGAGGTGGCAGGAACCGTGTTATTTCTGCAGGGATATTTGTTGATGGCTTGGTTGTAAAGACCGCTTAATTCCAGGGTGGTTTTGTATTTCTGTTTTGTTTTTTGGTAAACTGGTGCAGGAGAAGAAGCTAGAACGACACTGTCGTTCTGCTACAACCTGCAATGCCCTTTATGTCACTCTTTTCGGCAAAATGATTGCGTGGTAAGTGGTGGTTATTTTATGTCATCTTCAGCATGTTTGTGTTTGCTGCAGAACGCTTCTTCACCGTGTGAAACTGAAAACTGATCATTATGACAATCTCTTGGGCCACTAAGATTCTGTGTATTCTAACAGTCATACTAACAACCATGAGAATGTGACTTATGACTGAAGATTGCTGCTAGTCCTTGAATATCAGAACTTGTTGGATATATCTGTCTGGTTTTCATCACAATAACCTTCTCCTGACTGGAGGTTGCAAAAGAAGGCCATCTTTGGCCTCAATTTGGGGCCTACCCAGGAGTGCTCATTGTCGCCTCCTTGAGGCCCGTAGCTTTGAGAAAGTGAGGAGACAACTAAGGCATAAAAATGTTATTTCAGGTGTCTTTCACTATCAGTAGGTAGGTATGTAGGTAGGAATTTTTAATTGTCTCTGTTCCACGTCCTGATAAACCTTTCATCTTACAATTGGTCTTCTATTTTAGAAATCCATTCATAATTTGCCTTTAGATAAGCAGTAGAGAGTTTTACTACTTTTACTTCTTCTTCAGTACAGCCTCACCTACTCTGTCTGTTCGCAACCAGAGGTAAAAAGATCAACACTTGTTTTGGTATTCATCACAGTAGGTTGTAATCCTAGCACAACTCATATTCTAGACACTAAATCTAGTACTCTTGTCTCTTAATTCCACATTCTCACCTGAAGCACCAAATTTGAAACGAAAAAAATCTTCTGAAACTTTGAATTGTCCATGATATTTGATATTTTCGCTGTCCCCAGAGTTGTGGCGGTACATCTGTGAACATCAGTGGCTTGCATAAGTACAGTTCGAGAGTCATGCATTTCCTAATAGTTATTGAAATTATCTCTTTTAAGAGGGACTATGGAACCATTTTTTTGTTTTTTCCCTATTCTTTGCATATCTTTGTATTTAAAAAGGAAACTACTGGTAAATATTGTGTAATATTTTAAAACAAACCCCATTTACTGATTTTCTTTAGCCTGATGTTTTCCAAATTCTGGTTCTATTTTTTTTAATTTAATTTGCATGGCTAACTAATAATACTTATTTATAATTATTTTCCTGCTTCCTGTATGTAGGCAGCATGCCTCTAGGTGATAAGAACCATGTCTTACTCATTTTTATGTTCCATAATGTATAGTAATTACTTGATACATAGTTAAGTCCCAGCATATGTTTATTGAATTGAATTAAATGGTAATACACTAAAATAACTGTGATGACTCTAGCAGCCCCATAAAACTAATGTTTTCCTGTGTCATGTTTTACTGAATTCCTGTTGTTATCAGTTAAACAGTACAAAACGTAGAGTTAAAATAGAGCACTGTTTTTATTTACCCCAAGTTTTTCACAGATGTTGGCAGACTGTAAGAAATTAAATCTGTTCTCAATTCCAACAGTGCTGGGAGAGCAGGCAATTTAGATAAAATCCTTCTTCAGTGTTTCCAGTGTCAAGATACTGTTCAATTATATAGACTTGTTCTTCGATCTATCCAGGAGTCCATGACAAATGATATGGATAAAGAGCTAATGAAACAGGTAAAGTGTAATAAACTTATAAAGTGAAGATTATTTTGCCTTGTTTGTATTTGTGTGTGAATTGAAGTAAACAGTAAATCCGTGTAATGCTAAATATGTTTCGAGCATATACTATACCCACTACCATAGTGTGCTGTGGCCAGAAGTGATATCTCGGGGAATTTGCATTTTCCTGATTATCATGGAGAGTTTTCATCTTTTCATGCTTCTTGGTTATTCTTGTTTCCTCTTAGGTGAATTGCTTGTTCAAGTCCTTTACCCATTTTTTAACGGAGTTGACTTTTTCTTGTTGATCTGTTAGGAGTTTTTAAATGTTCTACATATTGAATACAAATCCTTTGTTATAGAGTTTGCAACTCAGTGTCTTTTTCCTGTTCTTGTCTTTTAACTTTATGGCGTCATTATACAAAGTTTTATTTTAATGAAGTCAGATTTATCAACAGTTTCTTTCATGGCTTATGCCTGTTGTATCTTATTTTTTTTAATCCTTTGCTATCATAAAAGTATTCTTATTTTTTTTCCCTTCAAAATACTTTATAATTTTGTTCTTCATGTGTGAGTCCTTAACTCATATGATATATTTTTATTTATTGTGTGAGGAAGGAATCTACTTCTTTTTTTTTTTTTTTTTTAGCTACATGACTTGCGGGATCTTAATTCCCTGACCAGGGATTGAACCTGGGCCACGGCAGGGAATTCCCAGGAAGCTACTTCTCAGTCTTTTAAAATACAGCTAGTTAATTGTTCATTGTACTTAATACATCTTTTCTACTGATTTGGAATGCCATCTGTCAAATATCAAGCTCACATATAAACAAGAGTCTGTTTCTAGGCTCTTGTGTTCCAATTTACTATTCCTTGTCAGTACCACTGTCTTAACTATTAGAACTTTAAAGTAAGCTTTGATATTTGGTTAGGCAAACCCCCTCTTAATATTTTCCATAGTTGTCTTGGCTAATTTCCCACATGTATTTTTAGAATTGGCTCAGCAAGTGCCATGGACACTCAATATGCAATTTTTTTTTTACATCTTTATTGGAGTATAATTGCTTTACAATGGTGTGCTAGTTTCTGCTTTATAACAAAGTGAATCAGTTATATATATACATATGTTCCCATATCTCTTCCCTCTTACGTCTCCCTCCCTCCCACCCTCCCTATCCCATCCCTCTAGGTGGTCACAAAGCACCAAGCTGATCTCCCTGTGCTATACAGCTGCTTCCCACTAGCTAGCTGTTTTACATTTGGTAGTGTATATATGTCCAGGCCACTCTCTCGCTTTGTCACAGCTTACCCTTCCCCCTCCCCATATCGTCAAGTCCATTCTCTAGTAGGTCTGTGTCTTTATTCCTGTCAATATGCAATTTTAATTGTAGTTGGGTTGGATTTAGAGGCTAAGTTGGGGGAAATTATCATATAAGTCTTCTCCTTCATGGAAAGCTAAATAGCTCTCCATTTATTTAGTCATCTTCTTGAATGATGATTATCAATAACATTTTATCTTCTTCCCCATAAAAGTCTTAAACATCTTCTGTTAAAATTTGTTTCTAAGGACTTTATAGTTAAAATAACATTTTAAAATTGTTTGTTTCTGGTTATTCAGTTTAATTTTTGGAAATTTACTAGCAACCTTGCAGAACTCTTATAGTTTTAACCTGGATCCATTTTTATGTCTATTTCTCAGGTTGGGGGTTCCCCTGGGTTTGACTTTTCATTCTGCCTCTAAGCCCACAGTCTTCTGTCTGTTTGCTGTTTCCCTCAGGCACTCCATCACTAAGGGGACAGCCTTTGAAAGGTCCCTGTGTTGGCAAGCATTCTATCATAGTTCCAGCTCCTTGCTTCACAGAGCTTAAAGGCTCCCCGTCCATCCTGACGGTGGGTGTGAAAACCCAAGCTAAGTTAAGAGACTATTGCTTATCCTCTCTCCTCACTTCACCCAGGGACAGCAGCTCCAGCACTTCGCCCTCTAATTTTCAGTTTCCTATTTATTTGGGATACTTGGGGGATTTCCCTTTCTTTTCTGCAGGTTCAGTTGTGCTTTTGGAAATGTTTTGTTACATGTTATCTGACATTAACAGGCATTTGTAGTAGGAGGACTGTTTTCTTCCACCATCTTCCCAGAATCAGAACTCTGTCATTAGTTTTAATAATACATTTCCTGCAGTTTTAATTTTCACTAAACTTTTTCTATATGTGTGTTATCTTTGGTGTGCTAGACTTTATATGTACACTATCTTATTAGTGCCTTTTGGAAAGTGTGTTTTATTTTAAGAAATCTGTTTCTTAGTTTATTAAATCACTTGAATGATAAATTCAAATAAGTTAAAAAGTTTAAAAGAATTGTGGAAATTTTAATGGCTGTTAGTTACTAATAGAAGTGCTTTATAATCATTGTTAATTCTTTTTTCTCCCTAGATTCTCTGCCTTGTAAATGTTAGTCACAATGGTGTGAGTGAATCAGAATTGATGGAATTCTATCCTGAGCTATCCTGGGCTGTCTTGACCTCCCTTATTCACAGTTTACACAAAATGTGTTTGTTGACTTATGGTTGTGGTTTGCTCAAGTTTCAACATCTACAGGTAAATGTTATCTTAATAAGGTTTTTTCACTTATTGAAATGTCCACATATCATCGCATATGTATTATGCTATATAATACCACATCATTTCAAATATTTCAATTACAAGACAAAATTGAAATCTCAAATTTGGCATTACAAAAATTTTTTCCAGTGATTTTAGGTTAGATACCAAATTTGGCTAATATTATTCCTATGAAGTAAGTACCTTTGTGAAATGGCTATTACTTTAAAAGGTAGTTTTTTCAATTTTATATTTCATTGAATTGCTGGTATATTATATATGTTTTAAGAACTTGGGCTCTGTAAGTCACTCTGCCTCAATACACAGCCCAGCTCTTCACAGCTTAATGTAACCTTGGGCAAGTTCTCTGAGCCTTGGGCAGATGTTTGCAGCTTACCTCAGGGGTTGTAAAGATAATTAATTGAGGTGGTAAATAATTAATTGATCCTGGTAAGGTCCTAGACATGATGTCTAGCACATAGTAAATAATGACTAATATAACTTTTTTTTTTCCATATTCTAGTTTGCATTTGCTGATACCAAACTCCTGATCCTTCCCTCTCCCCACACCCTTCCCTTTGGAAACCACAAATCTGTTTTCTGTGTCTGTGAATCTGTTTCTGTTTCACAGATATGTTCATTTTTGTCATATTTTAGATTCCACATACAGTATTTGTCTTTCTCTTTCTGACTTACTTCACTTAGTATGATAATCACTAGGTCCATCCATGCTGCAAATGGCATTATTTCATTCTTTTTCATGAATGTCCATCTGTCAATGGACATTTAGATTTTTTCCATGTCTTGGCTATTGTAAATAGTGCTACTGTGAACATAGGGGTGTATATATCTTTTTGAATTATAGTTTTTTCTAGAAATATGCCTAGGAGTGAGATTGCTGGATCATATGATAATTCTATTTTCAGTTTTTTAAGGAACCTCCATACTGTTTTCTGTAGTAGCTGCACCAACTTACATCCTCACCAACAGTGTAGGAGGGTTCCCTTTTCTCCACACCCTCCCCAGCATTTGTTATTTGTAGACTTTTTAATGACGGCCATCTGACTCGTGTGCGGTGGTACCTCATTGTAGTTTGATTTGCATTTCTCTCATAATTAACGATGATGAGATAATTTCACGTGCCTATTGGCTATCTGTATGTCTTCTTTGGAGAAATGTCTATTTAGGTCTTCCACCCATTTTTTGATTCTGTTGCTTTTTTGTTATTGAGTTGTATGAGCTGTTTGTATATTTTGGAAATTAAGCCCTTGTTGGTCGCATCATTGGCAAATATTTTCTTCCAGTCTATAGGTTGTCTTTTTGGTTTTTTTATGGTTTTCTTTGCTGTACAGAAGCTTGTAAGTTTGATTAGGTCCTGTTTGTGTATTTTTGCTTTTATTTCTATTGCCTTGGGAGACTGACTTAAGAAAACATTGGTACGATTTATGTCAGAGAATGTCTTGCCTATGTTCTCTTCCAGGAGTTTTATGGTACCATGTCTTTTATATTTAAATCTTTAAGCCATTTTGAGTTTATTTTTGTGTATGGTGTGAGGGTGTGTTCTAACTTCACTGACTTACATGTGGCTGTCCAACTTTTACAACACAACTTGCTGAAGAGACTGTCTTTTCCCCATTGTATGTTCTTGCCTCCTTTGTTGAAGATTAATTGACAGTGGGTGTCTGGGTTTATTTCTGGGCTCTCTATTCTGTTCCAATGATCCATATGTCTGTTTTTGTGCCAATACCATGTTTTTGATTGCTATAGCTTTGTAGTATTGTCTGATGTCTGGGAGGGTTTGTTCTTTTTCCTAAGAATTGCTTTGGCAATTCTGGGTCTTTTATGGTTCCATATACATTTTAGGATTACTTGTTCTAGTTCTTTGAAAAATGTCATGGGTAATTTGATTAGGATCACATTAAATCTGTAGATTGCTTTTGGTAGTATGGCCATTTTAACAATATTAATTCTTCCAATCCAAGAGCATGGGATATTTTTCCATTTCTTTGAATCATCTTCAGTTTCCTTTATTAATGTTTTGTAGTTCTCAGCATAAAAGTCTTTCACCTCCTGGGTCAGGGTTATTCCTCCATATTTTTTTTTTTTGGATGTGATTTTTAAAAGGGATTGTTTTGTTTTTTTTACATTCCCTTTCTGGTGTTTCATTATTAGTATAAAGAAATGCAATGGATTTCTGTATGTTAATCTTGTATCCTGCTACCTTACTGAATTTGTTCATCAGTTCTAATAGTTTTTGTGTGGAGTCTTTAAGGTTTTCTATATATAGTATCATGTCATCTGCATATAATGACAATTTTAACTCTTCCCTACCAATTTGAATACTTTTACTTTTTTTCTTGTCTGACTTCTGTGGCTAGGACTTCCAATACTATGTTGAAGAGAAGTGGTGAGAGTGGTCACCCTTGTCTTCTTCCAGATTTTAGCGGGAAAGTGTTTATCTTTTCACCATTGAGTATTATATTGGCTGTTGGTTTGTCATAAATAACTTTGATTATGTTGAAATATGTTCCCTCTATACCCACTTTGGTAAGAGTTTTTATCATGATTGGATATTGAATTTTCTCAAATGCTTTTTCTGCATCTATTAAGATGATCATGTGATGTTTGTCTTTTCTTTTGTTGATGTGGTGTATCATATTGATTGATTTGCGTATGTTGAACCATCCTTGTGACCCTGGGATGAATCCAACTTGATTGTGGTATATGATCTTTTTTATGTGTTGTTGGATTCAGTTTGTTAACATTTTTGTTGAGAATTTTTGCATCTATATTCATCAAAGATATTGACCTGTAATTTTCTTTTTTAGTAGTGTCTTTGTCTGGTTTTCGTATCAGGGTGATGGTGGCTTCACAGAGTGTTTTTGGGAGTGTTCCTTCCTCTTCAGTCTTTTAGAAGAGTTTGAGAAGGATTGGTATAAGTTCTTCCTTGTACATTCAGTAGAATTCCCCTGTGAAGCCATCTGACCCAGGACTTTTGTTTGTAGGGAGTTTTTAAATTACGGATTCTATTTCACTTCTAGTTATCAGTCTGTTCAAGTTACCTATTTCTTCTTGATTCAGTTTTAATGGGTTGTATGTTTCTAGAAAGTTGTCCATTTCTTCTAGGTTGTTGAATTTGTGGTAATTGTTCATAGTATTCTCTTACGGCCTTGCACCAAAAAATATTAAACCCACACAGCCTACTCAGGGATGCTGCCATGTAAAAATAGCCCTCCAAGACCACAGTAGAAAATTGTTTCTCCTAAACTCATAGAGCAAGAGAAATATAAGTAAAATGAATCAGAGGAACCACTCCCAATTAAAAGATCAAGAGAATTCCTCTTAAAGAACAAACAACGAAACAGACCTCTTCAGTCTAATAGACACTGAGTTCAAAAAAGAGGTAATGAAAATACTGAAGGAATTAAGAAGGACTATTGATAGAAATACAGATTACTGTAAAAAGGAACTAGAAACTATAAGGAAGAGCCAAGAAAAATTAGAAAATTCACTTGCTGAAATCAAAACTGAGCTTAAGACAATGAATAGCAGAATGAATAATGCAGAAGAATGAATAAGTGATCTGGAAGATAGAATAATGGAAATCACCCTATCAGAACAGCAGACAGAAAGACAAATGAAAAAAAAAATGAAAGCAATATAAGAGACCTATGGGATAATACAAAGCATGCCAATCTATGCATAATAGGGATCCCAGAAGTAGAAGAAAGAGAAAAGGGGATTGAAAATGTATTTGAAGAAATTATGGCTGAAAACTTCCCAAACCTAAAGAAGGAAACAGATATCCAGGTTCAGGAAGCACAGAGGGTCCCAAACAAGATAAACCCAAACAGACCTACACCAAGACATATTATAATAAAAATGGCAAAAGTTAAACATAAAGAGAGGATTCTAAAGGCAGCAAGAGAAAAACAAAGAGTTGATTACAAGGCAACCCCCATAAGGCTATCAGCTGATTTCTCTACAGGAGTGTTGCAAGCCAGAAGGGAGTGACAAGATATATTCAAAGTTCTGAAAGGGAAAAACCTGCAACCTAGGAAATTCCACCCACCAAGATTATCATTTAGAATAGAAGGAGAGATAAAAATTTTTCAGCCAAGCAAAAACTAAACCTATACTAAAGGAAATATTGAAAGATCTTATCTAAATAGAAAAGAAGTAAGAATCTAGGGAAGAGAAAACCACAATTGGAAAGTAAATCACTTAAATAAGCCAGTACACAGATTAAAAAAAACAATTTCACAGAATCACACATGAACCACAACAAACAGCAAAAGGACAAACGTGAAGATGTAAAAAAGGACATCAAAATCATAAAACATGGGAGAAGAGCATAAGAAAATGTAGATTTTTTTTTCTAGAATGTGTTTGAGCCTATGTAACTACCAGTGTAAGGCAAGTAGATATAGGAAGGGGTTAACATACTTGAAAAACAGGGTAACCATAAATCAAAAACATACAGTAGACTCACAAAAACCAAAAAGAAGAGAACTTAAGCATCATACAAAAGAAAATCATCAAACCATGAAAGGAAAAAGAAAAAGAAAGGGACAAAGAAGAAATATAAAATCAATGGGAAAACAAGGTTTAAAATGGCAATAAATACATATCTATCAATAATTACTTCAGCTGTCAATGGACTAGATGCTCCAGTCAAAAGACACAGTGGCAGTTTGGAGAAAAAAACAAGAGCTGACAATATGCTGCCTACAAGAGACCCATTTTAGGGCAAAGGACACACATAGATTGAAAATGAGGGGATGGAAAAAGATATTTCATGCAAATGGAAATGACAAGAAAGTGGGGTTGCAATACTCATATCAGACAAAATAGACTTTAAAACAAAGGCTATAAAGAAAGATAAAGAAGGACACTATATAATGATATAAGGATCAATACAAGGAGAGGATATTACACTCATCAACATATATGCACCCAAGATAGGAGCACCCAGATACATAAAATAAATACTAACAGACATAACAGGAGAAATTGATGGGAATACAATAATGGTTGGAGATTTTAATACCCTACTCACATCAATGGACAGATCTTTGAGACAGAAAATCAATAAGGCAACAGAGATCCTAAATGATTCAATAGAACAGTTAGACTTAATTGATATTTTCAAGACATTACATCCCAAATAAAGCAGAATACACATTCTTTTCAAGTGCACATGGAACATTCTCTAGGATTGACCACATACTAGGGCACAAAACAAGTCTCAACAAATTTAAAAGTATAGAAATTATTTCAAGCATCTTTTCTGACCACAAATGTCATGAAACTAGAAATCAACCACAGAAAAATAAATGAGAAAAAAAACAATTACATGGAGACTAAGCAACATACTACTGAAAAACCAGTGGGTCAATGATGAAATCAAAGAAGAAATTTAAAAATACCTTGAGGCAAATGACAATGAAAACACAACCATACAAAATCTATGGGATGCAGCAAAAGCAGTTCTGAGAGGGAAGTTCATAGAGATAAGAAAAATCTCAAATAAACAACCTAACCCACCACATAAAAGAATTAGAAATAGAACAAACAAAACTTAAAGTCAGCAGAAGGAAGGAGATAATAAAGATCAGAGAGGAAATAAATAACATCAAGATTTAAAAAACAATAGAAAAAAATCAATAATACCAAGAACTGGTTCTTTGAAAGGGTAAACAAAATTGACAAACCTCGGGACTTCCCTGGTGGCATAGTGGTTAAGAATCCACCTGCCAATGCAGGGGACACAGGTTCAAGCCCTGGTCTGGGGAGATCCCACGTGCCGAAGAGCAACTAAGCCCCTGTGCCACAGTGACTGAGGCTTCACTCTAGAGCCCATGAGCCACAACTACTGAGCCCACGTGCCACAACTACTGAAGCCTGTGCACCTAGAAGCCGTGCTGTGCAACAAGAGAAGCCACCGCAGTGAGAAGCCTACACACTGCCACAAGGAGTAGCCCCCACTCACCACAACTAGAGAAAGCCCGCGTGCAGCAACTAACACCCAATGCAGCCAAAAATAAAATTAAAAAAAAAAATTTAAAACATTGGCAAACCTCTGGCCAGAGTCACCAAGAAGAAAAGAGAGAAGACCCAAATGAAACAAGAAATAGGAGAAATCACAACAGATACCACAGAAATACCAATATAATTCTTATCATCTGCAATGCCATGGTTGATTTACACATATAAACAAATGTAAATGAAGTCTTTCACTTGAGTATGCTGTGTTATATATGCAGGTGTGGAATGTTTGTAATTTCACAGGCTTATCTTTCTCCTTTATCGTATATCACTTAAATATAATTTGCTCTTTTTAGTACTTTTGCAAAACACATTTCAGATTTTTAATGTATTCACCAGAAGTTTGAATTGAATTATATTTTGAGTTCTTACAGGAATTCTCATGTCAGTTTATCACATAAATATATACCAAATTTTAAAGTATTCTAATGCTCTTTCTATTATACAACTATAAAATTGAAATAATTATAAATTTCTTTTTACAAATTCATTGTTAGATTGTACAGTGACTTTCAGAAAACAGACTGTAATGTTTTTTCTTCTTCTCCATAGGCTTGGGAAACAGTGAGACTAGAGTACATGGAAGGTCCCACCATTATTTCTTCATATAGGCAAAAGCTAACCAACTATTTCACCATGCAGCTAAGGTATTGTAAATGTCCATGTTGTTTTTCTGTAGCTTCTGCAACACGCTCTACCTCTGTGTCCTTATTTCTCTTTCTTGTGTAACTTAATGTATAAAAATTTCCTTATTATTTTAAAAGGTTAAGTCCTCTCCTATTCTGTTAATGCCAAAAGAACAAAAGATGATTATGTAAGTCAGTCTTTTAATATTATGCTGAAGATTTAAACTTAAGTGGTATCAATGCAGGATCATTTTATTATTTTTATTTTATTCTAGTTAAATAGTTTAAGTAGTTTAAAAATATGTGTGTGTCTGTTTATACCTGTGTGTGTATATTTGTGTCTATTTATGTTTTTTTTAATAGTTCAATTTTAAGAAAATAAATTTTAGAGTTTGGTCAGTGGTCCTGAATATCACTTTGTTTTCATAGTTAGATTGGTCAAGTTTCTGATTTTGACCTAGTTTTCTCAGCATCAGATTATACTCAGAGTCAGGGATATATCTCAAATGTCTCTCTCCTACTTCAGCATTTGTCTGTAGCCTTTTAAAGTGATCTAATTGTAGCAATGTATTATTGAATGTTGTCCCTGCTCTTCTAATAGTCAGGACCGAGTGACTTGGAGGAGTGCAGATGAACTGCCTTGGCTATTCCAGCAGCAGGGAAGTAAACAGAAGCTGCACGATTGCCTTCTTAACCTCTTTGTGTCTCAAAACCTCTATAAAAGGTAAGAAACTTATTTGTAGGACACCTTTTCCCAGAAAAACAGATTTTAAACAGTTGTTCAGTGTAACAAAGAAAAATGGCATTTTCATTTAAAAATTAGTCCAGTTTCAGTGGTAACTGAAGTATAAAACAGTGTGGGAGAAATTTTAATACAGTTTGCAAATTGCCACAACATCTACTTTTTCCAAGAGGTAAACAAGAAAGATAGAGTATTGCAGTTTTCATAAAATCAGACCTGGAATACTCTTGAGATAGCTTTGTATCTTAATCTTTCACTGAAACAGGTTTAAATCCAGACCACCCAGAGAGGCGGTTCATGATGTCTGCCTCTCAGGGTATTCAGATATTTCAAAGTATAGCCTTCAAAACAGACTCTGGGCTCTACAGAGAATCTGACTAGTGTCAGAATTTAAAGAAAGGATTACCCTTTTTCATAAATGTCTTTTTTTTTTTTAAACTTTTTATTTTGTCTTTTTGGCTGTGCCCTATGGCATGTGAGATCTTATTTCCCCGACTAGGGATTGAACCCTTGCCCACTGCGGTGGAAGCACTGAGTCTTAACCACTGGACGACCAGGGAAGTCCTTCGTAACTGTCTTATTGTCTCTCCTGGTGTGTTTGAATTTGCCTCCGGCAGAACCACCTTTTTCTGAGACAACCTTCTGATCTCTAAGCCCTACGAGGGGTTTTTTCTGTCTCACCTGGAAATTTACTCACTTTTCATAATTTATTTATTTTATTTTATTTACATCTTTATTGGAGTATAATTGGTTTAAAATGGTGTGTCAGTTTCTGCTTTATAACAAAGTGAATCAGTTATACATATACATATGTTCCCATATCTCTTCCCTCTTGCGTCTCCCTCCCTCCCACCCTCCCTATCCCACCCCTCTAGGTGGTCACAAAGCACCGAGCTGATCTCCCTGTGCTATGCGGCTGCTTCCCACTAGCTATCTTTTTTACGTTTGGTAGTGTATGTATGTCCATGCCACTCTCTCACTTTGTCACAGCTTACCCTTCCCCCTCCCCATATCCTCAAGTCCATTCTCTAGTAGGTCTGTCTCTTTATTCCTGTCTTACCCCTAGCTTCTTCATGACATTTTTTTTTCTTAAATTCCATATATATGTATTAGCATACGGTATTTGTCTTTCTCCTTCTGACTTACTTCACTCTGTATGACAGACTCTAGGTCCATCCACCTCATTATAAATAGCTCAATTTCGTTTCTTTATATGGTTGAGTAATATTCCATTGTATATATGTGCCACTTCTTCTTTATCCATTCATCCGATGATGGACACTTAGGTTGTTTCCATCTCCTGGCTATTGTAAATAGAGCTGCAATGAACATTTTGGTACATGACTCTTTTTGAATTACGGTTTTCTCAGGGTATATGCCCAGTAGTGGAATTGCTGGGTCATATGGTAGTTCTATTTGTAGTTTTTTAAGGAACCTCCATACTGTTCTCCATAGTGGCTATACCAATTCACATTCCCACCAGCAGTGCAAGAGTGTTCCCTTTTCTCCAAACCTTCTCCAGCACTTATTGTTTCTAGATTTTTTGATGATAGCCATTCTGACCGGTATGAGATGATATCTCATTGTACTTTTGATTTGCATTTCTCTAATGATTATTGATGTTGAGCATTCTTTCATGTGTTTGTTGGCAGTCTGTATATCTTCTCTGGAGAAATGTCTATTTAGGTCTTCTGCCCATTTTCGGATTGGGTTGTTTGTTTTTTTGTTATTGAGCCGTATGAGCTGCTTGTAAATTTTGGAGGTTAATCCTTTGTCAGTTGCTTCATTTGCAAATATTTTCTCCCATTCTGAGGGTTGTCTTTTGCTCTTGTTTATGGTTTCCTTTGCTTTGCAAAAGCTTTTAAGTTTCATTAGGTCCCATTTGTTAATTTTTGTTTTTATTTCCATTTCTCTAGGAGGTGGGTCAAAAAGGATCTTGCTGTGATTTATGTCACAGAGTGTTCTGCCTATGTTTTCCTCTAAGAGTTTGATAGTTTCTGGCCTTACATTTAGGTCTTTAATCCATTTTGAGCTTATTTTTGTGTATGGTGTTAGGGAGTGAGCTAATCTTATACTTTTACATGTACCTCTCCAGTTTTCCCAGTACCACTTATTGAAGAGACTGTCCTTTCTTCACTGTACATTCCTGCCTCCTTTATCAAAGATAAGGTGACCATATGTGCGTGGGTTTATCTCTGGGCTTTCTATCCTGTTCCATTGATCTGTCTTTCCGTTTTTATGCCAGTACCATACTGTCTTGATTACTGTAGCTTTGTAGTATAGTCTGAAGTCAGGGAGCCTGATTCCTCCAGCTCCGTTTTTCGTTCTCAAGATTGCTTTGGCTATTCGGGGTCTTTTGTGTTTCCATACAAATTGTGAAATTTTTTGTTCTAGTTCTGTGAAAAATGCCAGTGGTAGTTTGATAGGGATTGCATTGAATCTGTAGATTGCTTTCGGTAGTAGAGTCATTTTCACAATGTTGATTCTTCCAATCCAAGAACATGGTATATCTCTCCGTCTATTTGTACCATCTTTAATTTCTTTCATCAGTGTCTTATAATTTTCTGCATACAGGTCTTTTGTCTCGTTAGGTAGGTTTATTCCTAGATATTTTATTCTTTTTGTTGCAGTGGTAAATGGGAGTGTTTTCTTGCTTTCACTTTCAGATTTTTCATCATTAGTGTATAGGAATGCAAGAGATTTCTGTGCATTAATTTTGTATTCTGCTACCTTACCAAATTCATTGATTAGCTCTAGTAGTTTTCTGGTAGCATCTTTAGGATTCTCTATGTATAGTGTCATGTCATCTGAAAACAGTGACGGCTTTACTGCTTCTTTTCCGATTTGGATTCCTTTTATTTCCTTTTCTTCTCTGATTGCTGTGGCTAAAACTTTAAAAACTTGTTGAATAAGAGTGGTGAGAGTGGGCAACCTTGTCTTGTTCCTGATCTTAGTGGAAATGCTTTCAGTTTATCACCATTGAAGACGATGTTGGCTGTGGGCTTGTCATATATGGCCTTTATTATGTTGAGGAAAGTTCCCTCTATGCCTACTTTCTGCAGGGTTTTTATCATAAATGGGTGTTGAATTTTGTCGAAAGCTTTCTCTGCATCTATTGAGATGATCATATGGTTTTTCTCCTTCAATTTGTTAATATGGTGTATCACATTGATTGATTTGCATATATTGAAAAATCCTTGCATTCCTGCAGTTAACCCCACTTGATCATGGTGTATGATCCTTTTAATGTGCTGTTGGATTCTGTTTGCTAGTATTTTGTTGAGGGTTTTTGCATCTATGTTCATCAGTGTTATTAGCCTGTAGTTTTCTTTCTTTGTGACATCCTTGCCTGGTTTTGGTATCAAGGTGATGGTGGCCTCGTAGAATGAGTTTGGGAGTGTTCCTCCCTCTGCTGTATTTTGGAAGAGTTTGAGAAGAATAGGTGTTACCTCTTCTCCAAATGTTTGATAGAATTCGCCTGTGAAGCCATCTGGTCCTGGGCTTTTGTTTGTTGGAAGATTTTTAATCACAGTTTCAATTTCAGTGCTTGTGATTGGTCTGTTCATATTTTCTATTTCTTCCTGGTTCAGTCTCGGAAGATTGTGCATTTCTACGAATTTGTCCATTTCTTCCAGGTTGTCCACTTTATTGGCATAGATTGCTTGTAGTAATCTCTCATGATCTTTTTTATTTCTGCAGTGTCAATTGTTACTTCTCCTTTTTCATTTCTAATTCTATTGATTTGAGTCTTCTCCCTTTTTTTGTTGATGAGTCTGGCTAATGGTTTATCAATTTTGTTTATCTTCTCAAAGAACCAGCTTTGAGTTTTATTGATCTTTGCTATCATTTCATTTCTTCATTTATTTCTGTTCTGATTTTTATGATTTCTTTCCTTCTGCTAACTTTGGGGTATTTTTGTTCTTCTTTCTCTGATTGCTTTAGGTGCAAGGTTAGGTTGTTTATTCGAGATGTTCCCTGTTTCTTAAGGTAGGATTGTATTGCTATAAACTTCCCTCTTAGAACTCGTTTTGCTGCATCCCATAGATTTTGGGTCGTCGTGTCTCCATTGTCATTTGTTTCTAGGTATTTTTTATTTCCTCTTTATTTCTTCAGTGATCACTTCGTTATTAAGTAGTGTATTGCTTTGCCTCTATGTGTTTGTATTTTTTACAGATCTTTTCCTGTAATTGATATCTAGTCTCATAGTGTTGTGGTCAGAAAAGATACTTGATACAATTTCAATTTTCTTAAATTTACCAAGGCTTGATTTGTGACCCAAGATATGATCTGTCCTGGAGAATGTTCCATGAGTACTTGAGAAAATTGTGCATTCTGTTGTTTTGGGATGGAATGTCCTATAAATATCAATTAAGTCCATCTTGTTTAATGTATCATTTAAAGCTTGTGTTTCCTTATTTATTTTCATTTTGGATGATCTGTCCATTGGTGAAGGTGGGGTGTTAAAGTCCCCTACTATGAATGTGTTACTGTCGATTTCCCCTTTTATGGCTGTTAGTATTTGCCTTATGTATTGAGGTGCTCCTATGTTGGGTGCATACATATTTACAATTGTTATATCTTCTTCTTGGATTGATCCCTTGATCATTATGTAGTGTCCTTCTTTGTCTCTTCTAATAGTCTTTATTTTAAAGTCTATTTTGTCTGATAGGAGGACTGCCACTCCAGCTTTCTTTTGGTTTGCATTTGCATGGAATATCTTTTTCCAACCCCTTACTTTCAGTCTGTATGTGTCTCTAGGTCTGAAGTAGGTCTCTTGTAGGCCACATATATATGGGTCTTGTTTTTGTATCCATTCAGCCAATCTGTGTCTTTTGGTGGGAGCATTTAGTCCATTTACATTTAAGGTAATTATCGATATATATGTTCCTATTCCCATTTAATTAATTGTTTTGCGTTCATTATTGTAGGTCTTTTCCTTCTCTTGTGTTTCTTGCATAGAGATATTCCTGTACCATTTGCTGTAAAGCTGGTTTGGTGGTGCTGAACTCTCTCAGCTTTTGCGTGTCTGTAAAGGTTTTAATTTCTCCATCAAATCTGAATGAGATCCTTTCTGGGTAGAGTAATCTTGGTTGCAGATTTTTCCCCTTCGTCACTTTAAATATGTCCTGCCAGTCCCTTCTGGCTTGCAGAGTTTCTGCTGAAACATCAGCTGTTAACCTTATGGGGATTCCCTTTTGTGTTATTTCTTGTTTTTCCCTTGCTGCTTTTAATATGTTTTCTTTGTATTTAATTTTTGACAGTTTCATTAGTATGTGTCTTGGCATATTTCTCCTTGGATTTATCCTGTATGGGACTCTCTGTGCTTCCTGGACTTGATTAACTATTTCCTTTCCCATATTAGGGAAGTTTTCAACTATAATCTCTTCAAATATTTTCTCAGTCCCTTTCTTTTTCTCTTCTTCTTCTGGAACCCCTATAATTCCAATGTTGATGCGTTTAGTATTGTCCCAGAAGTCTCTGAGACTGTCCTCAGTTCTTTTCATTCTTTTTTCTTTATTCTGCTCTGCAGTAGTTATTTCCACTATTTTATCTTCCAGGTCACTTATCCATTCTTCTGCTTCAGTTATTCTGCTGTTGATCCATCTAGAGCATTTTAAATTTCATTTATTGTGTTCATCATTGCTTGTTTCATCTTTAGTTCTCTTAGGTACTGGTTAAATGTTTCTTGCATTTTGTCTATTCTATTTCCAAGATTTTGGATCATCTTTACTATCATTATGCTGAATTCTTTTTCAGGTAGACTGCCTATTTCCTCTTCATTTGTTAGGTCTGATGCATTTTTATCTTGCTCCTTCATCTGCTGTGTGTTTTTCTGTCTTCTCATTTTGCTTATCTTACTGTGTTTGGGGTCTTACTGTGTTGGGTCTTACTGTGTTGGGAACCTGCAGGCTGCAGGTTCGTAGTTCCCGTTGTTTTTGGTGTCTGTCCCCAGTGGCTAAGGTTGGTTCAGTGGGTTGTGTAGGCTTCCTGGTGGAGGGGACTAGTGCCTTTGTTCTTGTGGATGAGGCTGGATCTTGTCTTTCTGGTGGGCAGGTCCACGTCTGGTGGTGTGTTTTGGGGTGTCTGTGGACTTACTATGATTTTAGGCAGCCTCTCTGCTAATGGGTGGGGTTGTGTTCCTGTTTTGCTAGTTGTTTGGCATAGGTTTTCCAGCACTGTAGCTTGCTGGTCGTTGAGTGAAGCTGGGTGCTGGTGTTGAGATGGAGATATCTGGGAGATTTTCACCGTTTGATATTATGTGGAGCTGGGAGGTCTCTTGTGGACCAGTGTCCTGAAGTTGGCTTTCCCACCTCAGAGGCACAGCACTGACTCCTGGCTGCAGCACCAAGAGCCTTTCATCCACACCACTCAGAATTAAAGGGAGAAAAAGAAGAGCAAAAGAAAGAAACAGAGAGAGAGAGAGAGAGAGAGAGAGAGAGGGAGGGAGGGAGAGAGAGAGAGTGAGAGAGAGAGAGAAAGAAAGAAGCGAGGGATGGAGGGAGGGAAGGAAAGAAAGAAAGAAAGAAAAGAAAATAAAGATAAAATAACAAAGTTATTAAAATAAAAAATAATTATTAAGAAAAAAAATTTTTTTAATAAAGAAAAAAACAAAAAAAGCGGACGGATAGAACCCTAGGACAAATGGTGGAAGCAAAGCTATACAGACAAAATCTCACACAGAAACATACACATACACACTCACAAAAAGAGGAAAAGGGGAAATAATATATCTTGCTCTCAAAGTCCACCTCCTTAATTTGGGAAGATTCGTTGTCTATTCATGTATTCCACAGATGCAGGGTACATCAAGTTGATTGTGGAGCTTTAATCCGCTGCTTCTGAGGCTGCTGGGAGAGATTTCCCTTTCTCTTCTTTGTTCTCACAGCTCCAGGGGCTCAGTTTTGGATTTGGCCCCGTCTCTGCGTGTAAGTCGCCGGAGGGCGTCTGTTCTTCGCTCAGACAGGACGGGGTTAAAGGAGCAGCTGCTTCTCGGACTGTGGCTCACTCAGGCCGTGGGGAGGGAGGGGTACGGAGTGCGGGGCTAGCCTGCGGCGGCAGAGGCCATCGTGATGTTGCACCAGTCTGAGGCGCGCCGTGTGTTTTCCCGGGGAAGTTGTCCCTGGATCCCGGGACCCTGGCAGTGGCGGGCTGCACAGGCTCCCCGGAAGGGGGTTATGGATAGTGACCTGTGCTCGCATACAGGCTTCCTGGTGTCGGCAGCAGCAGCCTTAGCGTCTCATGCCCGTCTCTGGGGTCCGCGATGTTAGCCGCGGCTCACACCCGTCTCTGAAGCTCCTTTAAGCAGAGCTCTTAATCCCCTCTCCTCCGCACCAGGAAACATAGAGGGAAGAAAAAGTCTCTTGCCTCTTCGGCAGGTCCAGACTTTTCCCGGACTCCCTCCCCGTGGTGCACTAACCCCCTGCAGGCAGTGTTCACGCCGCCAACCCCAGTCGTCTCCCTGCGCTCCGACCGAAGCCCGAGCCTCAGCTCCCAGCCCTGCCCGCCCCGGCTGGTGAGCAGACAAGCCTCTCGGTCTGGTGAGCGCCGGTCGGCACCGATCCTCTGTGCGGGAATCTCTCCGCTTTGCCCCCCGCACCCCTGTTGCTGTGCTCTCCTCCTTGGCTCCGAAGCTTTCCCCCTCCGCCACCCGCAGTGTCCGCCCGCGATGGGGCTTCCTAGTGTGTGGAACCTTTCCTCCTTCACAGCTCCCTCCCACTGGTGCAGGTCCCGTCCCTATCATTTTGTCTTTGTTTATTCTTTTTTCTTTTGCCCTTTCCAGGTACATGGGGACTTTCTTGCCTTTTGGGACGTCTGAGGACTTCTGCCAGCGTTCAGTAGGTGTTCTGTAGGAGTTGTTCCACATGTAGATGTATTTCTGTTGTATCTGTGGGGAGGAAGGTGATCTCCGCGTCTTACTCTTCCGCCATCTTCTCCTCATACCCACTTCTCATAATTTAGACGCATAATTTGTTTTACTTCTTAGTGAACTCTCTCAAATTTCTTTGTTTCACCTTATAGATTATTTCTGATCTCATCCCAGTTTTTCATGATTTCATTTGAAATCAGATTCATCCTTTAGTTTACCATCTCTCCCATCCTTCTTAATACCATCAATAGATGAATAAGCTTACTTTTATCATTCAATTCCTTGATGAAAATACAAAGCAGATATTCTGACAGTTTGCCTGTGTTTCATTAGTCTTCTGTTCTGATTTCTATCATTTAAAATAATTTTGGGGTGAACTCAGCAGTTGACTGCATATCATGAAATGTCTAAACAGGGTTATGATAGGTTTCCATTGGTGAGTAACCATAATGATATTAATGGTAACAGCCAACACTATGGAGTACTTGCTACAGGCCATAATCTCCTTACAGTAACACCTGAGGCAGGTGGTGTCGGTGTGCCTCTTCTGCAGATGATGATGATGAGGTGTAAGAGAGCACACAGCTAGGCTGCTGTGGACTCAGATGGCAGTTCCAGTCTACACCCTTACTTCACTACACTGGACTAGCCTACTAATAAACTATTGATAGCTTGATATGAATTATGGCATCTTCACTCAATAGTGGGGTTTAAAGTTTCTTTTTCATTAAATTACTGTTATTTGTTGCAACAGAGGACACTTTGCTGAGTTGCTGAGTTACTGGCAGTTTGTTGGTAAAGACAAAAGCGCGATGGCAGCAGAATACTTTGATTCATTGAAGCAGTATGAGAAAAACTGTGAAGGCGAGGAGAGCATGATTTGCTTAGCTGACCTTTATGAAACCCTGGGGCGATTTCTCAAGGATCTAGGCCTTCTCAGTCAGGTAACTTCAACAGGGAGTTAGAGACTGTATGGGTTTTCATGTTTACTCTTCTCTCCTTCCTAGGAGTTAATGCAGCTTTTATTTGTTGTGCTAATCAGATCTTACAGCATTTCACTCACTTTAATTGGCCTTTAACCTTTTTCTTCCCCCAGGCTGTGGTGCCTTTGCAGAGGTCTCTAGAAATTCGAGAAACAGCTTTAGATCCAGATCACCCACAAGTAGCTCAGTCCCTCCACCAACTAGCAAGTGTGTACGTGCAGTGGAAGAAGTTTGGCAATGCTGAACAACTATATAAACAGGCATTGGAAATCTCAGAAAATGCCTATGGTGCGGACCATCCACATATTGCTCGCGAACTTGAAGCACTTGCAACTTTGTACCAGAAACAAAATAAGTAAGATTTCAATTGGTAATTCTCTGGTTTTATGACAGGGAGTTACAGTTCTTAATGTACTTATGTGGGAGGCTTTGTTTTGTGGCTGTGTATTTTTCCATATCCCATATTTTCCTTATCCTATATTCTTTCGAATCCACCATGTTTAAATATTATTCTTGGTCTGGGGGGTGAACAGAATATTAGAACTACAAGATTCATCTCTATTTCAAGATGTGCAAAGGATAGAGCATGGACTTTGGAGTCATATAGTTAGGTTTGAAACCGGGCTTCTTCGCTAACTCTGTAATATTGAGTGTACTACTAATACCGGGGGCAGCAAACTGTTGCCCACATGCCAAGTCCAGAAGGTCCCCTGTTTGGGACGTAGAGTTGTAGTGTAACACAGCCACATTTTTTTCATTTACATGTTGTCTGTGGTCGCTTCCATGCTTCAACAGCAGTTTTGTATTTGCAACAGAGACCACGGGACCCACAAAGCCTGAAATGTTTACTATCTAGCCTTTTACAGAAGAAGTTTGCTGATCCCTAGTATAATAATCCCTCCGAATGATATCTCTTCCTCTATGTGAAATCATTTGTTTTGCTCAGTCAGAAATGATACATATTGGAATTTTTTCTTTTAACTTCTAGAAGTATTGTTTCACACAGATTTTGTGTGATTTTCACATTTCTATTTGACAAAAAAATAACCTGTGTGGAAGCTGATATAGCAAACTAAAGTTTTGGATTTTCATTTAGTTAGATCACCCTTTAGAGATTCAAAATGAGTTTAATCAGTTAAAAACAGTTAAATGTCAGCTACTTGGAGGACTAGATTTATTTTGTTAGATTTTGTTTTATGAAAGTTTTTGTTAAAGATTTTTAATTCCATATGACTATCACTTCTAGAAATAATCCTGTATTTAATTAGCCAAAAAAACTTTACACTGGTGGTTTCATTTCACTGAAGTATGACACTTTGGACATATGTTTCTTTCGTTTGACTTTTTTTTTTTTTTTAAGATATGAACAAGCTGAACATTTTAGAAAAAAATCTTTTAAAATTCGTCAGAAAGCTACAAGGAGAAAAGGCAACTTGGTAATGCAGATTTCTTTTGTGTTGTGTTGAACAAAAAGGAATTAGAACATCTCTGAATATCATAATGTAGATGCATAAACCTCACATATTTAAGAACTTTAGATTTTAAAGTGACTTCTACGGAAGTACTGATTAACATTTTCTTATTTATAATACATGTTTAAATATTAGTATCACTGAGAAGTACAAATTAGTAGACTTTTAAAAAGTGGAACTATGTATTGTGGTAATCATTTTACACTACATACGTATCATCATGTTTTACACTTTAAACTTACACAATGTTATATGTCAATTATATCAATAAATCTGGGGATTTTTTTTAATTTTTAAAAAGTAGAACTATTCAGTTAATTTAAAGTTAATTAAGATTTTAGAAGATGGACTTAAAAGCTGTATCAATTCTTTAAAGGGTTGGAAAACAGAATAAAAAAAATTTAGTAAACACTTTATGTTAGATTCAAATGCCAAGAAATTATTACCCTTGAGTGCAAAAAATTTTTCATTTATCTAAGCTGCTAGTAAGATCTAAATATAGCATATTTGTTTGTTTTAACTTAAAATGCTATGTGCAATTTTTTAAATTGAAATATATTTGACATCTAACATTGTGTAAATTTAAGATGTACAACATGCTTATCCGATGCATTTATATATTGTAATATGATTATTACCATAGCGTTAGCTAACACCTCTATCACATCACATAATTATCATTTCTTTTTTGTGGTGGGAATAATTAAGATCTAGTCTCTTAGCAAGTTTGATGATTTTAATACAGTATTTTTGCTTGTATTCGCTATGCTGTACATTTGAACTCCAGGACTTATTTGTCTTCTAGTTGCAAGTGCTATTTGCAATTTTAAGTACCCGATATTTAAATGTTTAGTAATAGGGTTAATAAATATATGCATGTTAATTGTTTCCTAATCTTTTTGAAGCACTTTGGGATTCAGTTCATTTTGCTAAAATAATCTCATAATTATTTTCACAAAATAGTTTTTTAATGAATTTAAGAATGTGATGCTACATGGAAGTATATATATTTTCATAAATCATTAGATTAATTCAGTATGATACTTAAAGTAATTGTAATCTACTTTAAAGGGAAAAAAAAGGAGAAAGGATTTTTTCAGAACCCTAGTATATTGCTTCAGAATCAAAGATTGCACTTACTTGGTGATTGTTGTGAATTTCTTGTGTTTGCTGCAGTATGGATTTGCCCTTTTACGTAGACGGGCCCTACAGTTAGAAGAGCTCACGTTAGGTAAGGATACACCTGACAATGCTCGGACCCTCAATGAACTGGGTGTGCTCTACTATCTTCAGAACAACCTGGAGTGAGTACCTTGGTGTTAATAATGAAAACAGGTATCCATTTTGTCTCTTAGATACAAAGCTGTTTTACATTAATATCAAGCTAAGCTGGAAAAAATTGATAGAAACCATGCCGAATTTCATGTATGGTATGTTATGAACATGGCCACACTTAACAAGGACCATGACATTTTCTCTACTGTTTCCTTTCACATTGTTTCTTTAGTAACTAAAAAGTTATTCTCTAGCTTCCCTAGTATGTTTTATATGTTTATGAAAAGTGAGTTTGTGTAGATATTGTACATAAGATCTCACATAAGAACAAACTTGGGACTAAAGAATGTAGATGGCTGCTAGTTTTATTCTTCAGTTTATTTGAGCATAAAGACTCACAAAGGCATTAATATGTATGACAAAGAGGTGTTTTTGGACTTCTTTGTATGTCAGAAAAATATAACAAATTTGACACTTTGGATACCAGAAAAATACAACAATATTTAGCCCACTTCACAAAGGGTTCTTTAATTAAAAATTATTTAGTACTACAAAGGGAGAAAGAAAGAATACCAAAATGTTTTGAGTTTGGCCTAGTAATTTTTAAAGATAAAAAAATTTGTTTTGGAAACTATTTATGGGTTTGTCTTTTAGAAATGAAGTGGAGAATTGAGACAATCGTCCAGATACTTTAGGCTTTCACACTATCAGGAAAGCATTTTTAGTTTTTGAAAAAGGGCAGGAAGAGATGAGGGGGTGGGAAAGAGGGGGAGAGGATTTTGAGCTGAATCCTTCATTTTAACTATCTTGGATTTAAGAATAAAAGTGCTTCAGTTCTCCACCTAACTATGGCTAGGGATTCTCACTTCTAGAGAATAAATTGTTTAAACCATTTGTGGCTTTTGTTCATAGAACAGCTGACCAGTTTCTGAAGCGTTCCTTGGAGATGAGGGAGCGAGTTCTAGGACCAGATCACCCTGACTGTGCCCAGTCTTTGAATAATCTGGCGGCTCTATGCAATGAAAAGAAACAGTATGATAAAGCAGAAGAACTTTATGAAAGAGCCTTAGACATTCGGAGACGAGCATTAGCTCCTGATCACCCTTCTTTGGCTTATACAGTGAAGCATCTTGCAGTCTTGTATAAGAAAATGGTAAGTAATCCTTGGCATACCTACATGTGTTTTATAATATACCAATTAAGCCATAATTGCTATTAGCAAAATAATTTATCTTCTGATGGATAGACTATTCCTATGAGCTTTTAAATCATAGTGATTTAATTTTTAAACAAGTAGCTGAGTAGAACATTTAAAATATTACTTCATCAAAGAGACACAAACAGATGGAGAGATAAACCATGTACTTGGATGGGAAGAATCAATATTGTGAAAATGACTATACTATCCAAAGCAATCTACAGATTCAATGCAATCCCTATCAAATTACCAATGGCATTTTTCACAGAATTAGAACAAAAAATTTTACAATTTGTATGGAGACACAAAGGACCCCGAATAACCAAAGCAATCTTGAGAAAGAAAACCAGAGCTGGAGAAATAAGGCTCCCTGACTTCAGACTATACTACAAAGCTACAGTAATCAGGACGGTATGATACTGGCACAAAAACAGACATATAGATCAATGGAACAGAATAGAAAACCCAGAGATAAACACACACACCTACGGTCACCTAATCTATGACAAAGGAGGCAAGAATATACAATGGAGAAAAGACAGCCTCTTCAATAAGTGGTGCTGGGAAAACTGGACAGCTACATGCAAAAGAATGAAATTAGAACACTCCCTTACACCATACACAAAAAGAAACTCAAAATAGATTAAACACCTAAATGTAAGGCCAGACACTATCAAACTCTTAGAGGAAAACATAGAACATTCTTTGACATAAATCGCAGCAAGATCTTTTATGATCCACCTCCTAGATTAATGAAAATAAAAACAAAAATAAGCAAATGGGACCTGATTAAACTTAAAAGCTTTTGCACAGCAAAGGAAACCTTAAAAAAACAAAAAGACAACCCTCAGAATGGGAGAAAATATTTGCAAACAAAGCAAATGACAAGGGATTAATCTCCAAAATACACAGATAGCTCATGCAGCTCAATAACAAAAAAACAAACAACCCAATCCAAAAATCGACAGAAGACCTAAATAGACATTTCTCCAAAGACATACAGATGGCCAACAAACACATGAAAAGATGCTCAACATCACTAAGTATTAGAGAAATGCATATCAAAACTACAATGAGGCATCACCTCACACAGGTCAGAATGGCCATCATCAAAAAATCTACAAACAACAAATGCTGGAGAGGGTATGGAGAAAAGGGAACCCTCTTGCACTGTTGGTGAGAATGTAAATTGATACAGCCACTATGGAGAACAGTATGGAGGTTCCTTAAAAAACTAAAAAGACAACTACCATATGACCCAGCAATCCCACTCCTGGGCATATCTCCAGAGCAAACCATAATTCAAAAGGAGGTATGCACCCCGATGTTCATTGCAGCACTATTTACAATAGCCAGGACACAGAAGTAACCTAAATGCCCATCGACAGAAGAATGGTAAAGAAGATGTGGTACATATATACAATGGAATATTACTCAGCCATAAAAAGGAATGAAATAGTGCCATTTGTAGAGATATGGATGGACCTAGAGATTGTCATACAGAGTGAAGTAAGTTGGAAAGAGAAAAATAAATATCGTATAATACTGCTTTTATGTGGAATCTAGAAAAATGGTACAGATGAACTTACTGGCAAAGCAGAAATAGAGGCACAGATGTAGAGAATAAACTTATGGTTACCAAGCGGGGAAGGGGAGGGTGGGACAAATTGGGAGATTGGGATTGACATATATACACTACTATGTATAAAATAGGTAACTAATGAGAACCTACTGTTTAGCAGCACAAGGAACCCTACTCAGTGATCTGTGGTGACCTAAATGGGAAGGAAGTCTAAAAAAGAGGGGATATATGTATAACTGATTCACTTTGCTGTACAGCAGAAACTAACACAACATTGTAAAGCAATTATACTCCAATAAAAATTAATTTTAAAAAATAAATAAAAATATTATTTCAGACTTAACTGGTTTAGTTTTTAAAAATACATTCTAAATACAAATGCATTTGTCAGCACTCTAATTAGAACTTATTCTTCTGTTACATTTCAGAAGTTCTAAAATTCAACCAGGATTAGGTTTGCTGTGTTAAGCTACCAGAAACATAACGAATCACCCAAATGTTAGGGCTGAAGGAGGAGTCTCTTGTAGCTGGTTAAATGACCATTTTAATTTCATTCTTTCTTTTCTTTGCTTGCAATTAAATGTAACCATTCTTTACCATAGGGTTCTAGCCTGAGTGATATTTGGAGTGTTTATAGCTGTTCTCAAAAAAAAAAAAAAAAAAGAAAGAGAAGCAGAGAAGTCTGCTTTCATTTAGCACAGTTACAGAGTTAGACTGTATTTAGACTTTGTTTGTGGGAAACTTGCTGGTCCTCCTGGTACTGAAGTTGATGTCTTAGTATGAAGGATCCATAGTTGCTATTTCTGCCTAACTTTCAAGTAAAAAGAAAGAATAATCTGGAAAGGATTTGGTGGAAAACAAGTTCTTATTTTGATGCTATCTCTAAATTATGTACAGTAGCAAACATACTTTTTACTTCATCAGAAATAGTAATAATGGATGATCCTAAAGGACTTTCTGAGTTATCAAAGAAAATGTTTTCATATTCAGTGTAGCTGTACTTACATGTTCTATTTGATGTCAGTTGTCTATAAACTTAACCATTAAATTGGGAGGAAATGCTTCTGAACTTTTTTCCTCAAAATTACTTTTTCATAGAAAATTGTATTTATGGAACAAGCTCTGATCAGAAAGTATTTATTGCTTTAATATTTTTGTTAGATTTCACTTTTGTTTTTTAGGGGAAACTTGACAAAGCTGTACCTTTGTATGAGCTGGCTGTTGAAATCCGGCAGAAATCCTTTGGCCCAAAGCACCCTAGTGTAGCTACTGCCTTGGTGAACTTAGCTGTTCTTTATAGCCAAATGGTAAGTTCCCACACTGTAATTCTTTATAAGTGAATGGTTTTAACGTATGAAATATAGGTAAACATGTGTTAGATCTGGCACAGTAAAAATAATTAAAGGACATGTAGGTTATCTACTAATGTTCCCTTTAATACTTGAGAAATTATTGAAGTTATATTTGTAAGATAGTCCCTTCCTCTTAGTGTAAAACACTGAGTGTTTAGTTCATTGCATAGGCTTAGTTTTTTTAAATTCTGGAGACTCCCTACATCTTTATATCTAATATTGTTCTTAAGCTCTGTCATTTGCCTGTGATGAGTGAAAAACAGGTATGGTACCCTGTGGGCAAAAACAGGTTTGTGCTTATATAATTGGATTAATGTCATTGGATACCAAGCCGAGTCTAAAACTGAAGTTTCTGACTTTTTATTATACTGCTTCTCCCATTATTATTCCTAAATTAATCTGTTTATCCACATCTTGTAGGAGGATATTAACTTTTTAAAAGTGCTTATTACCCAAGTAGGTCAGCTTAGTCTAGAATACCTTAATAGTAATTTCAGAAACGCAGTGTGTTCAAGTGACCATTGTTTCTTTTTTAATAAGAAAAAACACATTGAGGCCTTGCCGTTATATGAAAGAGCATTAAAGATTTATGAGGACAGCCTGGGTCGGATGCATCCTCGAGTTGGAGAAACATTAAAAAATTTAGCTGTGCTTAGGTAAGAATTTTTCACTTTCCTCATGCAGCCAAAACCCCTTTTAAAACATCTTTGATTCATCATAGAGCACCACAAAATATTTATTGCTGATATGCTTTTTCTTGTAGTGGGAGGGGTTGTTTGGGGTTGATCTATATACTTCAAGAGATACTGAAGTAATATCCAGAGTGGAATGAAGGTGGCATGATCTGTTTTGTAGAGGAGTGTATCACGGCAAATAGAGAAGGACGGTTTACATTTGCAGCTAACTGGCTCTAGGGTAATCTGGGCAATTTGCTGTCCTCAAAGCTGATTTACCATTAAGTACATGTTGATTTTTGCATTATGTTTATCTCAGGATGCTAACTTCCCTTAGCAGTTTCACTGCATCCATTACAACATAGTCTTAATGGTGCCCCTATGAGACACTTAACAGCACAAGACAGAAAGGAGAAGAGTTTGGGTATTCTGTTTTATTGGTCTGCCTGAATGAATGCACTGGAAAAAATGAGCAATTATCAACAACTTGTTTTTCTGTATTCTATAGTATCATCTAAAATTGTTAAAAGGTTATAATCTCATTTTGAGAATTTTTTTTGTCTCAAAGCTATGAAGAAGGGGATTTCGAAAAAGCTGCTGAACTATACAGAAGGGCAATGGAAATAAAAGAAGCAGAAACGTCTCTTTTGGGTGGAAAAGCTCCTTCCCGACATTCATCAAGTGGAGATACGGTTAGCTTAAAAACAACCCATTCTCCTAATGTTTTCCTTCATCAAGGACAAAGGTAATAGCAGCAACTACAATTCATTGCAAATGCAACGTAGGATAAAATAATTAAGAAACATTTGGAACATTAGAATTTAAAACTTATAAAAATAGTTTTTAAGAAAACTTATTTTTGTGTGATTTAACTGATATTTGTATGAAATTGTATTGGACTACATTGAAGTTTGAGTCATGATTGTTTTGATTTTAGTTCTTTAAAAGAATTAATTTTCCTATTGTGTGGGAACCAAGGATGTAGACACATTAGAATCCTAAGATGACATGAAGAGTTGATCATGGAGAGTAGACTGGTCTCTGTTCTACAAGAGCTGGCAAAGCAGCCAAGACAAGCGGTTCAAGAATTCCGTGATTCTCCTCCTCTCTCAAGTTACTTTAGCCTCATCATTCCTCATCTTGCTTTTCAGCAGCAGTCTGGCCCAGTTCTCTACCTCAAAGAAAAGTTTCAAGGAGTAAAGGGATAATGTTGACGGAAAGTATGAATTGTCTTCTGTAAAACGAACTAGTAATAGGAATCTCTGACTGCTACATTTTTTTTATTCTACCTTTTCATTCAGCAGATTGGGCCAAGCCCTCTGCTTTCCATGCTCTCTACACTGTATATTGTTTTTACTGTGTAGTATGTACCTGCACAATCTGAAGTCATTAATGCAGTAACAGGTCAAGCTCTTTGGCATTCTTTGACCTTTCCCAAAATATGGACATGACCTTCTTTCTTAAATGGCCTAAATCTATGTCTTCATTTATCTTAGACTCAAAGTAGTTGGCCATTTTATACTGAAAATTAAATATTTTTATAGATTTTATAAATATTGCCAATTTGGGATAATGTTTTGTACCATTTATGTATTTATATATAAATAAAATCTTCAATTTTAATACTTGTAAGATTCCAACATGTATTAATTGTAAAGGTGAAAGATGTAATAACCATATTTCACTGTTTTAGAATAAAAGTGGAATTTCAAGTTCTTTTTCCCACTCCAGTGTATATTGGGTTGGCCAAAAGTTTCATTCGTTTTTTTCCGTAAGATGGATCTAATAGCACTTAGTTGTCTTTAACTTCATTCGTAACAATGTTGTTAAATTGTATGTGACAGCTATCATATCAGTGTGCATTTTAAAAAAGATTTATCAAAATTGGTGAATTTTTGTATAGCCATTTTAATATTGAAGATGGAAGAAAAAAGCAACATTTTCAGCACATTATGCTTTATTATTTCAAGAAAGGTAAAAACGCAACCAAAACGCAAAAAGGATTTGTGCAGTGTATGGAGAAGGTGCTGTGACTGTTTGAACGTGTCAAAGTAATTTGCAAAGTTTCATGCTGGAGATTTCTCGGTGGACTATGCTCCACGGTTGGGTAGACCAGTTGAAGTTGATAGGGATCAAATCGAGACATTAACTGAGAACAATCACATTATACCACGTGGGAGATAGCCGATATACTCAAAATATCCAAGTCAAGCACTGAAAATCATTTGCACCAGCTTGGTTATGTTAATTGCTTTGATGTTTAGGTTCCACATAAGTTAAGTGAAAAAAACCTTCCTGACCGTATTTTCGCATGTGATTCTCTACTTAAACGTAATGAAAACGTTCCATTTTTAAAACAAATTGTGACAAGCAATGAAAAGTGGATACTGTACAATAATGTGGAATGGAAGAGATTGTGGGGCAAGTGAAATGAACCACCACCAACCAAACCAAAGGCCAATCTTCATCCAAAGAAGGTGATGTTGTGTACATGGTGGGATTGGAAGGGAGTTCTCTATTATGAGCTCCTTCCAGAAAACCAAACAATTAATTCCAACAAGTACTGCTCCCAGTTAGACCAACTGAAAGCAGCACTCCATCAAAAGCGTCCAAAATTAGTCAACAGAAAACACATTATCTTCCATCAGAATAACGCAAGACTGCATGTTTCTTTGATGACCAGGCAAAAACTGTTGTTACAGCTTGGCTGGGAAGTTCTGATTCACCCACCGTATTCGCCAGACGTTGCACCTTTGGATTTCCATTTATTTCAGTCTTTACAAAATTCTTGTAATGGAAAAAATTTCAATTCCCTGGAAGACTGTAGAAGGCACCTGGAATAGTTCTTTCCTCAAAAACATAAAAAGTTTTGGGAAGATGGAATTACGAAGTTGCCTGAAAAATGGCAGAAGGTAGTGGAACAAAAGGGTGAATACGTTCAATAAAGTTCTTGTTGAAAATGAAAAATGTGTCTTTTATTTATAATATAATAATACAAGAGGATTATATTTATATAATTAAGAAAAATGTTGAACATTACAAAAAAGACTAGAATGTTGTCAGTATTCACTGAGTAGTTTGCTCAACTTGAGCTTCAGTGACTCCGTAGGATTTTGGTTCATGTTCTCTAAGGCTTGGCTACTCAAGGTGGTCTGTGAACCAGGATCATCAGCGCCACATGAGAGCTAATTAATTCAGACAGCCTCTCCCCAGATTCATATGCACATATGTTTGAGAAACAGTGGTCTAATTCTAAGGCACGAGAGTGGTGACTTAAAAGAAATGAGGTAGGATCTTACAAAATGAGCATCATTCTTCCCCCTTCTGGGAGAAATTCAAGAGGGAAAAAAGAAGATAAATATAACCATAACACATCTTTCTGGTTATGGCCAGCTGTGAAAGGCACAAAGTAATTGAATTCACAAATATACTAGCTGTGAAGGGCACAAAGTAATTGAATTCAAATATACCAGACATTGATTTTAGAATTAATCTTTTAGAGTTTAAAATTTGATTATTTAGTGGTATAAGAAATTTAACACACTATAAGTAATATATTAAATTTAAATGGCTTAAACTTTAGGAAATAATCTGAGATTAATATTTTAGAAGAATCCTGAAAAAAGGAAAAAATAGCAAAAGAATAATATGCATTTCTTTCTTTGTTCCTATAAAATTTGGACTTAAAAAATATACAAAAAGTGAAAACTTATATTATTCAAAGTGACTTTATGGTAAGTTTGTTGGGGGATGATGACTACTTCAAAAGGTTTAAGTTTAAATATAATTTAAGACTATATTTTTAAAAAAGGACTATATTTTGGTCTAATTATACTATCAACTCAAATGTTTTCATGTAGAATGCCTACTTAAAAAGATAAAAATAGCTGAGACAGTCATTTCTTTGTATTTGAGGTACTCAAATAGGATAATTATGTGCACATTAATATACACCTTTCACAATGAAAAATGTAGCTTTCAGACATTTATAAATCGGAATTGGTAGGCTCCAAACTATGGTAGTTATAATTTTCATTCATTAATACTTTACAGAAAGAAAAATATTAAAAAAAATGTGATGGGGTGGTCAAAGCTTCATTAATATTGTTAAATGTTTATTACCTTTTTGGGTTGGTCAGTGTGTTTATAGGTATTCACGGAGTAATTTTACATAAAGAAACGCATACTACATTACTTTTTTTTTTACTATTTACATAAAGCATTTGAGTAATACCACAAATTAACTTCCCACTAACAATTAACAAGGGATTAAAGTTGAACATATTGTTTGTTTTACTGTAATTTAGAGCCTTTGTGCTAAGGCAATTTTGGGAGTGTTTCCATCTTTCACACTAGAAACAATAGTGTTATAAATCTGGTCAAGCACTATGGGTTTATTTAGTAATGTAAAATCCAGTGATGATTAATTTTTCATAGCTGCCTACATATATACAAGTTTTCATGGCATACAGATTGTCAAGAGAGCTCTCTAGGTTACAAAAGATACTTGTTACCAGATTTTTTCTGCTAAAATAATAACTTTAATGGAAGATATAAGACAAAAAAATTAGATAAGATTTGGTACAGTATAAGACACCAGCAGGGTACAGTGCCAAATAAGAACAGATAAAAAAAGGTCTTTAGAAGATAGCAGGTTCTAATATGTATATGTATAACTGTTTCAATTTGTGTACACCTGAAACTAATGCATATTGTAAATCAACTATACTCCAATAAAAATTTTTTTAAAAAAGGATAGTAGATTCTAGCTATTTATCAAACTATATAAACTTATAAGTAAAAGCCTTACCAAATTAGTGTACCAGAGGTACCAAATTAGTATACCAAAGGAATGGGACTTAGAAAGACTGCATTTCTTTTTTGAAATTCAAAGCATCTCTAGAAACTAGAAAAGTTATTTTACAGATGACTACACGAAAAATTTAAACAACAAATGACCTACTAAGGCAATGTAAATATGTTTCAAGGCTAGAAAAACTATCCCCATACTTTCCTGACATCACTCTAAACATAAGAATCGCAGTATGCTAAAATCTCAAAGCTAATATATTAAACATATTTGATATTTGGGGCTTTCTGAAATTATTTTTAGAATTTTACTTTACAAGTGGGAAATGCACTTTTAATTTTTTAATGACATTTTCCTCCTAGACATAGAATTTAGACATTTATATCTTTTCAGAGCAAAAAAGTCATCAAAATAGGAGACTAGCATAGTACCAGCCTACAGATAATGGTTACACATGCAGGTGTCTTTATTATTCTCCAAACCATTAGGAATTTATTTCCAACAACGTTCTCTAAGTCTTCATTATTTGTATGCAAAATCCAGAGAAAACCAGTTTATCAAATTACGATTTAGTGGTCACAATCAGGGAAAATACACTTCCCTGTGAAGAAATACATGTCAGTCATTGCAGAGGCAATTTAGACCTCTTTTATTGTCTGTTAACCAGGACAAACCTTTGCCAATGTCTAATTACCCACGGAATCAAATTCAAATAAAATAAAGTATTAGAAGGTAGCCCATATGATGGGTATAATTTAGATGATCTTAGCCTAAATTTATCTTTTGCTCAATAAAGCACACTGACTCAGATATATGTTCCATAGATGATATGCTTTTTCTTAATCAGTGCAGAAATATAATTTGTACATCCTGAAAATATCTTTATCTGTCTATCCATGAAGAAAGCTTCCTCTTATTTGCCTCTGTCTTGTTTTGAATATATAATTCAGAGGTTTACAAACTTTTCCAATGACTGTATTTCAGCTTGTGTTTCATCAGGAAACATTTGAAAGGATGTTTTTATTTTATAGGTTTACTATTTGAAATTCATTGTTGCTCAAGTTAGTAGTAGTGGGCAGTTTTCCTGTAGAGAGCAATTCCAAACACAATGAGTAGATGCCTGCTGGCTCTAATCAATAGGTTGTACCTCTTGTCCTTTCCCTATATTTGACCACACACTATTCTGTTGTCCATGGCCTCAGGCAAATCAAATTGGTCCTTTCTTCCCACCCCTCCCAAAAGGCCAAAACAGTTCAATGGCTAAGTTTTAAATAAGATTTATAACTGCCTGCAATAATCCTTTGAAGTTTTCTTACTAGAATGAAACATGAGTTTTAGGAGAGTTTCTGATTTAGTTGAAGGTGGGGGGGAGTAACAAGCAATAGTCACAGCATTTTTAAACAGTATAACAATTCAGTGAAGATTATACATCAACTGATGTTGCCCTAAATTTTCTCAGTTTTAAATGATTTTCTTTTTAATTGCTAGGGAACAGGTTTAGACACAGGAAATACAATACAGGCCAGTCCATTATTTACATGTTCTTCATCTTGGCCATGAGGTCTTCCAAGCTTTCACCAGAATCTTCCACTGTTACTTCAGGTACAGGATCTTCTTGCTATCCATAAATGAGGGAAACATGGTGAAAAAATAACCAATTAAATAAAGTTCTTAATGCTTAGGAACATATAATCAGTAAGCCTTAACCATGTTCAACAAGTTTACAAAGTACAATTTCTTTAATAAATATGCCTTCTAATTTTTAGGATAGACAAGCAGTAATTTCAATGTTCTTGAGATCTCTACAGAAGTGGTATTTTTAAATGATATTGTGGCTAAAACTTATCAATATACAAAAAAAATGGTACTGTCATTTAATCAAAATCTATTTCACTTGATCCACAAATGAGTGAGCAAAACTATTTTACATCTATGTTTTCAAACAGTTTAAACTGTGCTGTGCCTGTATTTCCATATTAACACTGAATAACTCTCTCTTTCACAAATCTTAATGCCTATAATGTAAAACACCTAAAATAGGAAATACTGCATTGGCATTATAAAATAGGTTGAAGACGAAAGAAAATAAATAGAAATTTTCTCTTATATTTACTTATGGTAAACATTTTAGATGTACCTTTTGCGGAACTGTATATGCCACTGTAATTCCTTCAGGTAAGTCAGGAATTGGACCTGAAGAATTTTTCAGTTCCTCTTCTGAAACCTCAGATACCAACTCAATACCTGTAAGGTTAAACTTGATCTTAAAACAGTTTTTAAGGAACTTAATGAGCAATAATCATTCAAAACTTGTATATCGGGCTTCCCTGGTGGCGCAGTGGTTGGGAGTCCACCTGCCGATGCAGGGGACGTGGGTTTGTGCCCCGGTGTGGGAGGATCCCACGTGCCGCGGAGTGGCTGGGCCCGTGAGCCATGGCCACTGAGGCTGCGCGTCCGGAGCCTGTGCTCCGGCAGCGGGAGAGGCCACAACAGTGAGAGGCCCGCATACCGCAAAAAAAAAAAAAAACTTGTATATCTTAATTATAATCAGTTTCCCTCCCATAAAAGATTGTTTTATGCTGCCATTTCAATTTATGAAACAATTCTTACCCCACTCATTGTCGTCATGTATTATTTCTTCCTCTTCTTGAACAACCTCCTGTGTGGGCAGTGCTGCTACCTTTTTCTGTAGAAATCAAACAGTATCAGTGTTTTTACTCATTTTCAGTTCTCTGAAACATCAGTCAGAATTGATCAGAACCAAGAATTCAGATAGGCTTTTTTCTAAGGAAGACATACAGATAGTTAGCAGACACATATCACTAATCATCAGGGAAATGCAAATCAAAACCAAAATGAGGTAACACCTGTCAGAATGACTATTATCAAAAAGACAACAAATAACAAGTGTTGGCGAGGATATGGAAAAAAGGGAAACCTTGTGCACTGTTGCTGGGACTGTAAATTGTTGCAGCCACTAAACAGTATGGAGGTGCTTCAAAATATTAAAAATACAACTACCATATGATCCAGCAATTTCACTTCTGGGTATTTTTTTTTAAGAAAACAAAAACACTAACTCAAAAGATATATGCAGGCTTCCCTGGTGGCGCAATGGTTGAGAGTCCGCCTGCCGATGCGGGGGACACAAGTTCTTGCCCCGGTCTGGGAAGATCCCACATGCCGCAGAGCAGCTAGGCCCGTGAGCCATGGCCACTGAGCCTGCGCATCCGGAGCCCCGCGTACCGCAAAAAACAAAAAAACAAAACAAAACAAAAAAAAGATATATGCACTCCAATGTTCACTGCAGCACTATTTACAACAGCCAAGACATGGAAGCAACCTAAGTGTCCATCAACAGATAAATGGATAAAGAAAATGTGGTACATATATACAATGGAATATTATTCAGCCATAAAAAAGAATCTTTACTATTTGTGACAACATGGATGGAACTAGAAGGTATTATGCTAAATGAAATAAATACCATATAATCTCACTTAAATGTGGGATCTAAAAACAAAACAAAATGAAAAGAGACTCACAGATACAGAAAACAAATGATGTTGCCATAGGGGAGGTGGGGAGTGAAACAGGTGAAGGGGATAAAGAGGTATAAACCTATAATTATATAATAAATAAGTCATGGATAAAATTTACAGCATAAGGAATATGGTCAATAATATTGTAATAACTTTGTATGGGGACTGATGATAACTGGACTTATCATGGTGCTTATTTCATAATGTATGCAAATGTCAAATCACTATGTGGTACACCTGAAACTAACATAATATTGTATCAATACATCAAGTATATTTTAGTTTAAAAAAATTAAAATTAAAAAAAAAATTTTTTTAATGAATTCAGACAGTTTTATCTTACCAAAAGCAAGAAAGGACTTTGAACAGAATTTTCATGTTAAATTATGGTGAATAAATTAAACCTTTAAAAATCCAGAATCCATTTACCTTGTATTCCAAACCTAAATAATTTTTTCTTTTTTAAGTTATTGTCCTATGCAATATGATCTCTCATGCATTGTGACACATTGACATATACCTTATATTCTTCCTGTTGCTTCCTACAATTTCTGTCATCACACTGAGGATTTGGCTTCATGGACATAGTAGGGAAAAAATCCTGCATTGCATTGTATCCAAGGTAAAAACTAACAGTACCAAAATTTAACAGAAACCTAGAAAAACAAATCAAAGTAGACTTAACTAAAGAAATAAAACCATAAAAGTATTAGAAAAAAAGTAACTGACTTTTTAAAAAATGACTTTAAAGAAGGTAATGATTTTTGTAACAAGCAACCCAGAAAACAAATTTCTTATCTTGTTTACAGGGCCTGGCTTATAGTAGATTTTGTTGAATGAATGCAGTGAAGAAAGGCTACTCCATTTCATCAACCATAGAATGCACTATTATTTTTTGAACATGTAATAAAGATAAAATGCTGCCAATTAAACTATGACATGTCAACAACTTTAAGAAGCATATTAATTTCACAGAAGTTATGTGGCAGAAGTATATCTTAAAAATCTCTGAGATATGGTACTAAATCTAATTTTTTAAAGTTGTTTATATATAACTTGCTGCAAAGTTTACAATCTTAAATTTGTATTAAATCTCAATAAAATGTTACAAAAGTATTCACCCATGTAATATTCACTACCAGATCAAAATATAGTTGGCACTCAGTATCTATGGGAGATTGGTTCCAGAACACCCCCCACCCACAGGATACCAAAATTAAGCCCCTTATACAAAGTGGTATAGTATTTGCATATAAACTGTGCACATCCTCCCATATATTTTAAATCATCTCTAGATTACTTATAATACCTAATACAATGTAAATGCTATGTAAATAGTTGTAAATACAATGCAGATGCTATATAAATAGTTGGAAGCTTGTGGCAAATTCAAGTTTTGCTTTTGGAACTTTCCGGAATTTTTTTTTTTTTAATATTTTCGATCCACAGTTGGTTGAATCCACAAATGCAGAACCCAAGGAAATGGTGGGCAGACTGTATAGTGCATTTCCAGTATGCCATAAAGCTCCCTGTGCTCCCCTTCCAGTCAAATCTGATTCCTTTTAGAAGCTTATAGAAAAGCTGAAAAATCATGTACAAAAGATAAACAACAAAAGGAAAAAATCTGCGAATGCATGTTCTTAATATACAACAAGGAAAGACAAAAAAAACTGAGCAAAGGATGTGAGAAGACAATTCACAGAAAAATATAAGTGCTCAACCCTTTTCATAACTGGAAATTAAAATGAGATACCCATTTTTCACCTATCAAATTGACAAAGATAAAGGAGTTTGATGACTCTAACACCACATACAAAACTAAACTCAAAATGGATTAAAGACCTAAATGTAAAACTGGGTACTATAAAACTCCTAGAGAAAAACATAAGCAGAACACTCTTTGACATAAATCACAGAAATATTTTTTTGGATCTGTCTCCTAGAGTGATGGAAATAAAAACAAAAATAAACAAATGGGACCTAATTAAACTTAAAAGCTTTTGCACAGTGAAGGAAACCATAAAAAAAATTAAAAAACAACCTACGGACTGGGAGAAAATATTTGCAAACAATGCTACCAACAAGGGATTAATTTCCAAATATACAAACAGCTCATATAGCTCAATATCAAAAAAACAAAAACCCAATCAAAAAATGGGCAGAAGACCTAAACAGACATTTCTCCAAAGAAGACATGCAGATGGCCAATAGGCACATGAAAAAATGCTCAACATCATTAATCATTAGAGAAATGCAAATCAAAACCACAATAAGGTATCACGTCACACTGGTCAGAATGGCCTTCATCAAAAAGTCTACAAATAATAAATGCTGGAGAGGGTGTGGAGAAAAAGGACCCCTCCTACACTGTTGGTGAGAATGTATATTGGTGCAGCCACTATGCAGAACAGAAGTTCTTTAAAAAACTAAAAACAGAGTTATCATATGATGCAGCAATCCCACTCCTGGGCATCTATCCAGAGAAAACTCTAATTCAAAAAGATACATGCACCCCAATGTTCACAGCAGCACTATTTACAATAAACAAGACATGGAAGCAACCTTGTCCATCAACAGATGAATGGATAAAGATGTGGTATATATATACAATGGAATATTACTCAGCCATAAAAAAGAATGAAATAATGCCATTTGCAGCAACATGGATGGACCTAGAGATTATCAGACTAAGTGAAGTCAGACAGAGAAAGACAAATATCATATGATATCACTTATATGTGGAATCTAAAAAATTGATACAAATGAACTTATTTACAAAACATAAACAGACTCAGACATAGAAAACAAAGGGGATAGTGGGAGGGGGGCGAGGAGGGAGGAGGATAAGTTAGGAGTTTGGGATATACACACTACTGTATATAAAATAGGTTAACAACAAGGACCTAATGTATAGCACAGGGAACTATACTCAGTATCTTGTAATAACCTATAATGGAAAAGAATCTGAAAAAGAATACATATCACTTTGCTGTACACCTGAAACTAACACAACACTGTAAATTAACTATACTTCAAAAAAAAAGTTTGATGACACCCAATGTTACCAAAAATGTGGACAAACCAGGTACTCCCACACTGTCATGGAAATGTACCAACCTTTTGAAGGAGAAATTTAGTAATATCTGTCAAAGTAAGTATTGCATAAACTTAGAAATTCAAATTCCACTTCTAAAAATTCACACTGTACAAAAATCTACTCTACAAAGATATATGCAAGATGCTTTTTGCAGCACTGTTAATAATAGCAAAAGAATCTGTAAGTAGCCTAAATGTCCATCAATAGAGGGTTGGCTAGATATGACACACTGGTAAGAGAATACTTTGTAGCCATGATTTTTTTTTCCCTTCTTCATAACATACTGTAAAATGTTGTGTTTAGATTAAGACCTACTGAAATTTGACAGGCTATTTGTCTCATCTGAAACAGCCCCAGACAGTTGCCTTGAGGGTTCTTATGTATTCTGGTATTTCTTTGCTGATGGCTGATAAATGATATTAGAGTGCCTCCCTGTAACATGTTGCAATTTGTTGTTTTTTTTTGTTTTGTTTTGTTTTTTGTGGTACGCGGGCCTCTTACCGCCGCGGCCTCTCCCGTTGCGGAGCAAGGCTCCGGACGCGCAGGCCCAGCGGCCACGGCCCACGGGCCCAGCCGCTCCACAGCACGTGGGATCCTCCCGGACCGGGACACGAACCCGTGTCCCCTGCATCGGCAGGCGGACCCTCAACCACTGCGCCACCAGGGAAGCCCTGCAATTTGTTCTTATTATACTGGATGCTTAAGAAACATAACTAAGCTTATTAACACTGTAAAGTGAGGGAAAAAAATGGCCTGAGTCAAGGCACAACTAAAGCAGTTCTGCTTTTCATAAAGTATGAGTTGGTTCAAAAACTCTATGACAGGGCTTCCCTGGTGGCGCAGTGGTTGAGAGTCCTCCTGCTGATGCAGCGGACACAGGTTCGTGCCCCGGTCCGGGAAGATCCCACGTGCCGCGGAGCAGCTGGGCCCGTGAGCCATGGCCGCTGAGCCTGTGCGTCCAGAGCCTGTGCTTCGCAACGGGAGAGGCCACAACAGTGAGAGGCCCTCGTACCGCAAAAAACAAAAAACAAACAAAACAAAAAACCTCTATGACATTAATTTTAGCTTCAAAGAAACGTTTGTCTTTATTAGTTATAGTTCAGATGGTGCGGTTGCTGGGTATCTGTTTACGGATAGCAGAGATATAACCCTAGTTAATGTTTAATCACATTCATATTATTTTTAGAAATGTTAAACCAAGACAGTGGAAGCGAGTGTGTTTATGGGTCTTCACCCTTTGGCCAGATGTGCAGAAATTTAAATCATTTGGTTAATGCTTCATAAATAAATATACAATACCACTGTACCATTGAACAAGAACTATGCCAAATAGAGAGTAACACAAATATATGTGTGTTGATATATGTAATATTAATATATATTTAAATTAAATATATTTATATATAAAAGTATACACATATTATACATAAAATTTTTAAATATGTGTATTTAAAATTAAAAAAACAAATTAAATACTTAGCTAGTCATTCCAATATTTGAAATGTTTGTCAAAAGCAAACAAGACTATTCAGAAAAATTATCCTTCACTCACTTTAACACATTTTGTACCAAGATCCCAGCAACCACTCCCATAGTGGTAGGAAGACTGGCTGCACAAACACCTTCTCGTTTCAGAGTCTTCTCATCAATATTTGCAGCAACTACAAGCGGTGGAGCACACTACATGAAAAAGAATAAAAGAAAATATATTTCAAAAGAAAGGGAAAAAAGTATAAGTTATTCCAAATAATATTCCATCAAATTCATTCAAAGTTTGGTCTTTTCTTCGAATTGTAAACATTTTCAATGCCCCTAGGAACTCCAGTACTTAACAGTGAAAAATAATAACCCAAAATGAATCATGCATACCGCAAAACAAGCAGATTCTCCAGGAATTATGAGCTGTATATGCCCTGAAACTGCATTTTCACTGACCCCAGACTCCATCCATGTTTGTCCAAGCTCATTACAAGCCTTAATAGAAATAGGTGAAAACACAAGAAAGAACATAAAAAAGCAAGAAGTAATTTACCATAAGTTCTTTTCATGAAAAACTGGAGTTTAAATGAATTACAAAGAGTTTTTAAAAATTAATTTTCAGAAACAAAGAAGAAAGTTGTAAATAATGGAATTCCTTAGCAATCGCCACTCTCCTTAAAAAAGAAACTGATAGCATTCAGGTAAGCAGTCAATATAAATATCTAATTAAATTGAACCATAGTTTATTGGATTTCTTGTTAGATTAATGTAAAACTTCATTTTTCTAAAATAATTTCAGCAACAAAAAAATGCAAAATGTCATTTGCAAAGTTGAAAACACAGTAATTCAAAAGAAAAAGAATTCAGTTTTAGTTTTGAGAAATCATGTGTGTAGGGCAATTTATACACATTTATACATCTACTTAAAATAAATCAACAAAAGTAAAAACCAATGCCGACCAAGAATAAGACAGTATTATAAGATATTCATTCATTTTAAAAATTGTACATCAGAATTATCTGCTGTTTTAGTTTGCTCTATTGGCATAAGAGAGAGTAGGATACTGAAATATATGCCACACCAACAAGGCTAGATAGGTCACATTAGAATAAATTTCAAAAACAGGATGAGAGAACATTAAAAACAAACAAAACACATTATCAAAGGGTTTAAATGCAGAACTATTTTCAGAATGCGGAATATATACTGACAGAATATACAGGAAAATAGATAAATCCATGAATATAACACATTATACAATAGGAATACTCACTGTATTTATTGTCATTCGAGCTTCAAAATTGTCCACACAGCTAAGAACTAGGTCAACAGGTTTTCCTTCTTCTAATCCACCATTACTAGGCAAAGAAAATAAATTTTATTTGAAAAAAATCAGGACACAAAATACACTCTAATTAGACTTTATTTGTTCAGTCAATACATTTAGTCTTTCAGTAAATGTTTGAGTATAATTATAACATAGCATTTAATATTAAAGACCCAGTATACATTGAGTATTCACTATTACGAACATAATATCAATGATATTACAGTATTTCTTATACAAGATGTAAAAGGGTGTGAGAAATATAAAATCTGTTCACAAAAGTTACCATTTCCCTATCAGCTTTCACAGACTTTTACTCATGTTTCACTACAAATGTAAATGTAATAAAGTTAACTGAATACAATCGAATATTTCAATGGTGTTAGTCTGCAGAAAACCACTTTCAGATAGAAGTATAATCTATAACACAGAACTCATAATTGAGGCCCCTTGTTATATCATAATAACAGGTTTTTTTAGATTTGTTTTTATTGTGTTGTTACTATAGTTTTTTGGACAATATATGTTTTTTACTGAGCTCCCAATACATAAAAATTACACAAAAAATTTAAAAACTATTTTAAAAACAAAATATATATCAACCTATCAACTCAGTGAATTAATTAATCATTGACAGATTTTCTAATAATACTTAAAATGAGCTGGACATTGTGCAAAATATTCATAAATAAAATTTTACCTTATTCTATTCATGAAATGTTCAAAGTTTTCTACCGTGGTTATATTGTAGTTGTGTACTTCAAAAAGAACATCAGGATTAATGTTCCTAAGAGGGAAAAACGGAATGATAATAAAAACTACTAGTAAAACAGTAAGAGAAAGCAAGATAAAGAACTAAAAGAGCTAAAAATCATTTAACAGATGTTAGAGAAATGGCATTCAAGCCACTCAAAGAAAATCCAAAGTCCTCTTCTACCTCTTTTGCCCCACTTCAAGGACCAGGTTCAAAACACGTAGACTGTCAGAAGGATTACAAAAATATTCCCACAATCTATGTGTTGGGAATTAAACCTTTATTACCTCTGTTAGCTACAGTTCAGCCTGACAGAAGAGCTTCTTTGTTTCTTATCCAATTCAGTGCAAATACGTTTAGGACCACAAAGAACTGTCCTAGAGTAAGGGTTGGCAAAGTCTGGCTCTTGGGCCAAATCTGACTACCACCCTGCCACCTTTTTTTTTTTTGTAAGTTCTGCAAGCTAAGAATAGTTTCTACATTTTTAAATGGTTGCAAGAAAACAAAAAAGTCAAAAGAAGAACAATATTTCATGATGTGAAATTTTATATGAAATTTAAATTTCAGAGTCCATAAATAAAGTTTTTATTGGAGCAGTCGTGCTCATTCACTTTTATTGATATATTGCCTACAGCTACTACAACTGCATAGTTGAGCAGTTTTGACAGAAACCATATGGCTCTCAAAGCATAAAATATTTACTCTCAAAAAAGAGGCTGCCAACCCAGATCAAAGAGGTAAGAAAATTCTTTTTGTATAAGTGAAACCTGCATTTTTATAAAGGAAAATACAGGTGCATTTATATGTTAGTTTAACTCATACTAAATACACACAGGAAGATTTCACCAATTTCACTGCCTTCAACTGGTATTCCATTTACCTCAAAGTATGTTCTGCTGCTTGAACTTTACTTAATCCTGCTTGATGAGGCTGGAAGAAAAGTCTGTTCATATTGGCCAGTTCCACCTTGTCATAGTCAAAGAGTAGCAACTAAAATGAAAATAGTGGTATTCTGATGAAAAACGTACCAAAAAACAAACTAAAAGTAACAAACTAGTCAGCTTTCCACCTGATGGGTTTAACTGTTTGACAGTAATAATACTAATTCTGAAATACTAGGTGCCATATATTAACTCATTTAGTGACCATACAATATATAGGTACTCTTATCCTCGTTTTAGAAATAAGACAACTAGGGTACATGCCCAAAAGCCACTCAGCTAATATGTAGTAAAAATGGGATTCAAATTCAGGCATTCTCAATCCAGCATCTGTACCCTAAACACAACACTGTACTGCCTCTCTAAATGATTAGCTCAAAAATTAATGTTCATTCCATTTCATTATAATTTTTACAAACTGCGCCAAAATCCTACTTCATTCCAATGTTTGGCTAAAAACCAAGAACCCATTAGATAAATGAAATTTTTACATAAGATAAAAACAAATGCTGTAACTTAAAACCATAGTATAACACAATTCCTTTCATGAATAAGGCACTATATATACTCATGCCACGGCTAAAACATTATTCCAAACAGAATTATTAACCAATCAGTTAATTGTTGTTTCCTGCTATATATTTAGGCATGACAGCATTTGTCAAACACACTCACACAACTTTAAAATGGCCGAAAGGTCCATTTCTTATCAGTAAGAACAGGTTGAACCCAAGTATATCCACAGTTCCTTTTTTTTTTAATTATCTAAAATTAAATTTTTATTGGATGAGACTAAGAGTAGATTAGACATTGCAGGGGAAAAAGAGGATCAATGAACTTGAAAGCAGAGCAATGCAATTTATCTAAAGTGATGGAAAAAAGAACCAAAAAAACAAGAAACAAAAAACTGAGCCTCTAGACCTATGGAATAATTCAAAGCAGTGTAAAAATGATATACAGTTCCCGAAGTCCCTTCTTTATCTAAAATTCTGTGACTTTGTAATATAATTCTCAGCACCCTAAATCTAACAATAAAAACAAAAATGGGATTTTCTTCTTCTCAATTCAGAAACTAAAAAATGTTTACCCAGCCCATAAAAACAACACATAGGTAACTCTCAGTATTTTGCTAGAAAAGATATCACTTATACTCTCTATGAAACTTTCTAACCCTACCTAGAGTCTCCAAAATTTGGTTTACTTAACCTCAGTCAACAATATTTATTAGGTCAGGCCAAGTTTTAAATTTGAGTTTCGGCCTCATAGCTGGTTTATGAGTAAGTTGTAGGAAATCCTATATTTGGGGACAGGAGGTGTGAGTAGTAACCGTGTCACTAATTAGATCTGCTTCTGGGTAAGTCACTTTCACTGTTTAGGACTGTATTCTCATCTGTAAAATAAGGCAGTTGATCTAGATCTGGTGATTCAGTGTGCCCCAGGAACACCAGAACTTTCAGGGATAAGAAGTGGGCTCTGGATCTCCAATCCTCCACTTCCCTACGCAACCCCATGAAACAGCTTCTTGTTTCTCTGTTTTACATATTGAAGAAAGAGTTCTGAAACTTACCTATGTAGATCCTTAGCTTACAAACTTGAGTTTACACTGGAACCACTGTATTTAAAAAATACAAATGTGTAGGTCTCAACCCCAGAGGTTCTGATTAACCTATTATGTGGTGCAGTCCGAACCTAAGAATTTTTTTAAACATACAAGGTGATTCTAATTACAGAAATATTTGCTAACTGTTCTAGACCCTTGTTACTCAAAATGGGGCCTGGGATAACCCCATCAGCATCACCTGAAGCTTGTTAGAAATACTGGAGTACTTCCACAACTTTAATATGCCTACGAATCACCTCGAGTTCTTGTTAAAATATAGATTCTGATTCAGCATGTCTTGGGTGGGGCCTAGGAATCTTCATTTATAACAAGCTCCCAGGTGATGCTGTTCTTAAAGCATGGTCCCCGGAACAACATCATCAGAACCACCTGGGAACCTGTTAGAAATGCACATTCTTAGGTCCACCTGAAACCTATAGAATCAAAACCACTGGGGTAGAGTCCGGCAATCTGTTTTAATAAGCCTTCCAAGTGATTCTAGTGCACACTCAAACCTGCGACCAGCAAATCTCCATGATCTCTACCACCCTTGATCAATCAGCCAAGGCATATATGTCAGGTATAAGCAATTACTGGCTAGCTTTTATAAACTTCTTGAAAGCCTTTAAAATGTTAAACATTTTTAGTATTTTGGTGTTGTCTTTTCTATATTGATAAATAAGTGCCAACTTTGAAACCACTTCCTTTTAAGAATTTGGGGCATGGAGTGGACCAACATATTAAAAAGCATTGATAAAGCAAACATTTTTCCACAAAGTTTAGCAAAATGATATACAATTGTGGAAAACTTATGTATTCAACCACTATCTATCTAACATCATGGACTCTGGCTTTACAAATCTAAGATTGGTAGGCTGATTTCTGGTACAAAGTTAACTTCTCCTTCCTACCCAATCAAATCAATTTTAGAAAATAGTATGGGACTTCCCTGGCAGTCCAGTGGTTAGGACTCAGCACTTTCACTGCCATGGCCCTGGGTGTTCAATCCCTGGTCAGGGAACTAAGATCCTGCAAGCCACACGGTACAGCCAAAAAAAAAAAATTTTAGAAAAAAGTAAAAAAAAAAAAAAGTATGGGCTAAAAAAATTCTGGAGCATTCACCATTTCAAATTCAAGAGTAAGAAAGGTACATGCTTTCTAGTTTGTCTTATATAAAAACTGTGTTTAAAAAAATTTTTTTGGATGTTTCAATGTTTCACTACACACTTTATCAATTTAACAGCCTTCTTCCTAAACTTGTATGTCTAAAACACTTAAATCCCAACAGAAAACTTCCTGAACAAAATCAGATAGTCCTTGTTTAATTAGTAATAATATTAGCTTCCTTTTGGGCGGGTTTATGTCTTAACCCCACCCACTGGGGTAGAAAAAACAACCTGAATAAATATACCACAAATCATGGACCTAGAGTCTGTCATACAGAGTGAAGTAGGAAAGACAAAAACAAATATCGTATATTAACGCATATATGTGGCATCTAGAAAAATGGTACAGATGAACCTATCTACAGGGCAGGAATAGAGACACAGACATAGAGAACAGACATGCGGACGCCGCAGGGGGGGTTAGGGAGGTGGGATGAATAGGGAGATTGGGATTGACCTATATACACTACCATGTGGAAAACTGCTAGTAGGAACCTGCTGTATAGCACTGGGAGCTCAGGTTGGTGCTCTGTGGTGATCTAGATGGGTGGGATGCGGGGGGATGGGGGGTAAGGGGGTGGGAGGGAGGTGCAAGAGGGAGGGGATATATGTATACATATACTGATTCACTTCGATGACACCAGAAACTAAAACAACATTGTAAAGCAACTATACCCCAATTTAAAAAACAAAAAAACCCGGGATAGAAAAAAATTAAATAAATAAATACACCACAAATCAATAAGCCATTAGTAAGGAGAAAAGAAATTCTAATTTGTACCTGATTTACTCCAGAAGTGATTGGGTTCCCTAAATGATAGACAAAGAGAGATGTTTTTACCTTACCAATGCCACATCTTGTCAGCATTTCAGCAGTCACACTGCCAACTCCACCAACACCTACTATTGCTACAGCAAAGGTACGGATTTTCTGTAAAATGCAAAATTATATATGTATTGGTTAATATTCTTCATCGGGGCTTCCCTGGTGGCACAGTGGTTAAGAATCTGCCTGCCAATGCAGGGGACATGGGTTCGAGCCCTGGTCCGGGAAGATCCCACATGCCGTGGAGCAACTAAGCCCATGCGCCACAACTACTGAGCTTGCGCTCTAGAGCCCACGAGCCACAACTACTGAAGCCCGCACACCTAGAGCCCGTGCTCTGCAACAAGAGAAGCCACCGCAGTGAGAAGCCTGCACACTGCAACAAAGAGTAGCCCCAGCTCGCCGCAACTAGAGAAAGCCTGCGCACAGCAACAAAGACCCAATGCAGCCAAAAATAAATAAATAAACAATAATGCTTCATCGGAAATGTCATCGGAAGTTATTTTCATTTACTGAAATCATCTTCAAAAACTTGGAAGGGTTTATCTTACCTCATAGTCACTTACAATTCCCATTCGTTTCAATGCCATCAGGCGGCTTAAAACAAAGGAAAGAAATATTTTAAGGCTTACAAACTTTTAATTAATAGTGATATAGGTAAACATACATCATCACAGAAAATAAACTGTGAGAGAAGAAACAGTAAGTGTGAGAGAGAGAGAAATCTTTCAGCTAATTTTTACCAGATGAAACTAAATTACTTCAGCACTGATGCCTGAATACCCTCCCTCCAAGATGTAGCCTGTGCAACAAGATTTTTTAAAAGTTCCTCATACATTCTAATATGCAGTCAAGATTGAGACCTATTGACTCAAATGTTGTTTCCAGAGAATGGGTCAAAGTGAAATTTCAACATTTTCCCATGCTTATTAGTATATGTAAATATTTAATGTTTAACTCAAATTTAATGTTTAACATCAGAATAATCTCATGGCTGGAATTCCATTCACTTGTTGCCTCTGCCCACAATGGATAATGTCTACTTTCAGTAAGCACCTCTTATACCAAGGACTCTAAGAGGTATTTACCTAGTTACTGCTAGTCTGTTATCTTCTTCAGTATTTTAGGGTTTTTTTAAAATACATATACTTTAAAACTATACACATATACATACAATCCCCATTAGTTTACACTTTAAGAGTCAAATAGTTCTATTAGGCTTGTTAGGAAACTCAGCAGTGTTCTGGCCTGCACCCCCATTTTCCTCTCCTCACTCATTTTTAACTCTGTTACCAGGATATCTCTAAGTAACATGCTAACACTGTTATTTCTTGATTTTCAGGTTTAGGTACTATCTGAAGATTTCACTCTTTATCATTAAACACAAATATTTCCCATCTCACCAGCCTCTTGATATTGTTATATGGTCATTTTGGTTAGATGTTAATACTGTTCACAACTGGACAATGTAGTATATTAGAATTTACCCTTTCCTGTATGATCCCCACCCTTGAAGTTAATAATTGTGTTTGTTCTTATGTTTACTTTTCTATGTATTTTCACAAATTCAACCCCAGTTGTCTAAAATTCCTCTAGATACAGTCATATACATGAGGTGTTCTAGCAAGTTCTTCTTAAAGATATACTAGAATCTTCTGACATGTACCCATGTGCACATTTACTGCACATACAGCTCCCATCCTGCATTCTCCCTTCATCATATTACAAATTCTCTTCAATTCTTCATCCTGTATTAATCTCCTGCTTCTGGTACCTTAGAGCTCAAAGGTTCTAAAGTGTGGCCTATGGATCAGTGGCCTATGGAATTTGCTAGAAATATCATTTCTTGAGTCCCCACCCTATAATCACCAAGCGAATCAAACTTTGGATGTGGGGCCTAAACAATCTGTGTTTGAACAAGCTCCCCAAGTAATTGTGATGCACACTAAAGTTTGAGAGCCTCTGCTGTAGATTATTTCTTAATTTATTCTCTTGCTATGGTTGGAAGAACATCTTCTCATAGCTTTGTAAAGGGTACAAGGAAGGTGAATTTTGAGAACATGTGTGTCTGAAAATGTTATTTACCAAACTTCTTAAAAATGTTTTATCAAAATTCTATTTTTAGAAATGTATTATAAAAATGACAAATTGAAGGGTACATAATCGTTGAAAGCTACACCTACACACACACACACACACACACAAACACACACTTAGTTGACAGTTTAACTTGGTATAGAATTCTGTTAGAAACATTTTCCTTCAAAATTTCTAAGGTGTTGGGGAGGGGGAAGGGTGAGCTGTGACAGGGCGAGAGAGAGTCATGGACATATACACACTAACAAACGTAAGGTAGATAGCTAGTGGGAAGCAGCCGCATGGCACAGTGATATTGGCTCCGTGCTTTGTGACAGCCTGGAGGGGTGGGATAGGGAGGGTGGGAGGGAGGGAGACGCAAGAGGGAAGACATATGGGAACATATGTTTATGTATGACTGATTCACTTTGTTATAAAGCAGAAACTAACACACCATTGTAAAGCAATTATACCCCAATAAAGATGTTAAAAAAAAAAATTTCTAAGGTGTCTTCTAGCTTCTGAAATCTCATGATGTCCCTTAGAGTGAATCTATTCTCATCAATTGTGCTGAGTACTTGTTGGACTCTTTCAAATAGGAAACATGTTTTTTCAGTTCTGGGAGATTTCCTTGAATAACGTGATGATGTCCTTGTTTGGTTGGTTTGTTTTTCCTGGACTTTCTGAAACTTCTATTATTTGGAAGTCGGACCTCTTGGACTAGTCCTCTACTCTTAATTTCTTTCTCCTATTGTCCACCATTTTAGTTTTCTGCTCTGTTCTCTGGATTTCTTTCAACATTATTTTCCAAATCTTCTATTGAGATTTTCACTTTTGTTATCATTCTCCATTTGCAAGAATTCTTTTCAATTATCTGAATGATTTCTTTTTGTAGTAACTTGTCCTGTTTCATTTATATAACATCTTTCCTTTCTGAAGATACTAATAATAATATTTGGGTTGTGTTCCCCTTACATAGTCTATTCAAATAACTAATTTTATTTTCCTTCTTTCACATTAGGAGCTTCTCTCATCCTTTATTCTGCTCATATTTAAAAGCCAGACACTAATAAAGGCAAGGATGTGGGCATTGCTTGTTTGACTTTGGGCTTCACTGTAGGGTGATCAGTTGAGAAACCCACAATGTCAGTGTCTTTCAGTCTCTCTTCTTGGTGCTCTCAGATTCCCCAGAAAAGAATCTTTCAATTTCCAGCCTGAAAAGTCTTTATGCCTGTAAGTTTGGGGGTGTTATATGGAAGAACAAGGTTGGGAGTCCTAGCATTCAGTATGTAAACATTTAGTTAATCCCCTTTCTTCAGGTATGAAGACTTGCTTCAATTATTAATATAAATCCTCTATTTTACTCTCCAATGAGTAAATCTCTAGTCTTCTCTCCTGACAGAGAAGAGGCATTTGCCCAGCTACCCAAAGTGAAGTAGTGAACCTGGGTTGTTTCTTCAACAGATTTTCAGCCATATCTTTCTTAGCCCTACCTTAAGCCCTTCTAGAAATACTATGCCTATTCTTGAGCTTTTGGGGAATTCTGTGGTATAAACTGGGTTGCAGCCTTTAGAGTCAATTTCTTTGGATCCTTTAAATCAGTTATCAGTCATCCATCCCTTTTCTAGATTCTAAAACTGTCTAACTATAATCTTTTAAGTACAGGGACTCACCCATCCCCCAATTACTTATAGAAACCCTCTTTTTTCAGTGGGAGTTTATTCCTTTTTAAAAACTCCTTTACTTTCATTTTAGTGGGATTGGGTAGACAGTGATAATATATGCCTGTGATCAATCTGCCATCTTTACCTTGATGCTCTCTTTAATCTTTATATATAATGCTGAGAAGAATGCAACCTCCTTTTATGAATGGGGGAAAAGATTCAGGTTAATTAACTTGCCCAAGATTAGCTAAATGGCAAACAATTATTCAGAGCTGGGTTTTTGAGCCAGTATTTAAAACCAGGTTTTCTAATTTCAAAGCCTCTCCTCACCTCTTCATTTAGTCAACATGCTTCTAATTATATTACATACCACACAATTTTACAGTTACTTGTGTTGATCATTATTCTACAACCAGTGAATCTCCCAAACTAAAGCAAAAGGTCTTTGAGAGTCAGGGGCTTTATATTATATTTCTACTGTATCACCTGATGCAATTAAAATGATGTAAGAGACCTACAAATCCCTCTCCTATATTTTTTCTGATAACCATGTATCAATACTTTATCATATTTCTTACCACTCATATTGCAATCCCATGTTTACTTTTCTATCTCACACTCATCTGGTAACCTCTGGAGAGAAATGACCATGTCTACTTTGTATTCCCAGTGTCTATGCATAATAATAAGTGGTAGATAACATTATCCAGCTGGAGATGAAAAGGTGCTCACTAAATATTTGCTGAATGAACAACAATTCAAAAACTTAAGGCTGACCTTTATCAAATTTCCATGTACTAGTGCAGAGCTTTGGGTGACAACTGCCATCTCCTAAGTAGCAGTTTTAATAAAGACAAATGGTGCAAATAATATAGAAAATACTAAATGTTTAAATTTGAGTTCTGAATGTTAGGTTTGTGGTCATTACAATGTCAAGGAATCATCTCACATTAAAATGATATCTGAAAGTTGATTCTAAGTATATGATCGGACTTCCCTAGTGATGCAGTGGTTAAGAATCCGCCTGCCAATGCAGGGGACATGGGTTCGAGCCCTGGTCTGGGAAGATCCCACATGCCACAGAGCAACTAAGCCCGTGCACCACAACTACTGAGCCTGAGGTCTAGAGCCCGCGAGCCACAACTACTGAGGCCCACGTGCCACAACTACTGAAGCCCACACACCTACAGCTTGTGCTCCACAACAAGAGAAGCCATCACAGCAATAAGAAGCCCGTGCACTGCAACGGAGAGTAGTCCCCGCTCAACTAGAGAAAGCCCGCGCACAGCAACAAAGACCCAACGCAGCCATAAATAAATAAACAAACTTATTTTAAAAAATAAATATATGATCCACATTGCTTTTCTTGGAGGGAATATTTCAAAATTTTCATTTATAAAATTGAAAAATGTTTAAGAATGCCAAATGGAATAGTTCCCACTCATTCTAATTAGAGATGTCAATTCATGCTTATTCAACCTCTAAAAATTTTGGATGGTTAACACCTCATATCTCAAAACTAAAAGAAAAAAATTTTTTTTAACATAGTAAGATAGGGCTTCCCAGGTGGCACAGTGGTTGAGAGTCTGCCTGCCGATGCAGGGGACACGGGTTCGTGCCCCGGTCTGGGAGGATCCCACATGCCACGCAGCAGCTGGGCCCGTGGGCCCGTGAGCCATGGCCGCTGAGCCTGCGCGTCTGGAGCCTGTGCTCCTGAACGGGAGAGGCCACAACAGTGACAGGCCCGCGTACCGCCAAAAAAAAACCGTAGTAATATTAATGAGAGAAAAGCAAGAATCTGGCATGATTTCACTTAATTTGAGTTAAAATGAACTCTTTTGTAATTATGGAACAATTATAATTTTGGTCAGGTTTTTCTATTACAAATAAAATTGTAATTAACATCTTTGTGCCTAAATACTGGTCTGCATTTTAGGTTGTAAAAAAAAAAAACCACGCAAAAAAAAAAAATAATAATAATAATAATAAAGGGCTTCTCTGGTGGCGCAGCGGTTGAGAGTCCGCCTGCCAATGCAGGGGACACGGGTTCGTGCCCCGGTCCGGGAAGATCCCACATGCCGCGGAGCGGCTAGGCCCGTGAGCCGTGGCCACAGAGCCTGCGCGTCCGGAGCCTGTGCTCCGCAACGGCAGAGGCCACAGCAGTGAGAGGCCCGCGTACAGCTAAAAAAAAAAAAAAAAAAAAAAAAACCACGCACCCTAAGACTTCCACTGAGGCTTTATATGTCATAAATAAAACCCTTCTTTAAAATCCAAACTCTCCTGCTCTTCGAAGAGAAAGAGCAACAATATCTTTCCTGTTTCACCTACTCTAAAACTATCCAGTTTTTAGCCACACTACTTAATGGTTTATTTATTTTTACTGGGGAGACAGTTCCATGTGAACTTTGGAGTAAGACAAACCTAATGCCAGTCCAGGCCTTTTTAGCTACTGTTAGCTCTATGACCTGCGGCAGGTCACAGCAGCTCTCTAAGCCTCATTTTTCTCACTTATAAACTAGGGATAAAATAATAGTAGCAATCTCCTAGGGTTGTGGTGAAGAGGAAAAGTGACAGTGCACGCCCGCTGAATTAACAAATCTTAGGAAAAGAAGAAAGGAGAGGAGCAGACAGGCCTGGGGAAGTCCAATGGTTTTAGAGCTAATCCAGCTCTTTCCACCATGCCCCCAATTTAAGAAACACTGAGAAGACTTTATGAAGCTCCCAAGTTTATGCTTAGCGGGTTTTACATCTGGTGTCTTTTGAAAGTTTTTACTCTCAGTTTTACGCTGAGCGAGGAAGACTAATAGAAGCAGGGGCGGTAGTTAACTGAATACGTGTCCTCAGCAAGCACAGGAGCAGCACCATATGGCTGATTCAGTTGGCTTTTTTAAAAAAAGGAAGAACACGTTTCACCAGTACTAAGACTTGGTCTTGCCCGTTTGGGAACAGGACCCCAGAACAAGAAAAGGGAGGTGCGAGGCCGTGTGAGCTGGACAGCAGCGGGGAGCGCCTCACTCCTGACCACCTGAAGACGGTGACCTCGCCCCTCTCCCCGCCCCGCCACGCAGGTCACCTGTAGGGGTTGGAATCCACCACCTCGGGGCTCATCTTTTCGATGCGGGCCCGACCGCCTCCTCCATCGCCGCCCCCCAGGGCCCGGCGACTTCTCTCCTGGGCCAGTTCCCGCTCCAGCTCCTCGACCCGCTTTTGCAGCCGCTCCACAGACTCGGCCATGGCTGGGACCCCGGCCGCCAGCGCTCCCAGCCCCGGCCGTCGACGTCGCCGCCGCCCCACGCTGTTGGCCTGCTGGGCCCGCGAGGGGTATGTGAGGAGGCACCTTGCGGCGGCCTTCCTAGCCCACAACCCTGAGGAAGCCCTCCCAGCGCCTCCCGGACTGACCGTCTCCGCCGCACCCGCGAGCCTCTCAGCGCGCCGCTTCCGGTGCGTTGCAGTCATCGTTCCCCCTCAAGGAAAAACCAGCCCTTTCAGTTTCCCTCTTCGCCCGGGCCGAAGCAGGGCCCGGGTCATCAGTGTCCAGAGCCGGCGGCCTGCGATGTTGCCTTTCCAACCGGGCGGCCAGGAGGATCCCCAGGATCTTTTATTCCTGGGCTCGAGGTCCTGACGGGCCCTTTTCTGAACCGGACCCTATAGGTCTTCCGCCTGCCGGTGCATTAAATTTGGAGGCGGAGGAGGCTTCGGCGATCATATTTACCCGTAGTGACTAAAGTGGTTTTGCTTTCTTTAGAATTGAGGCCTCCAACTCTGAGGCTGACTGAAACTTTTAAATCCAAACACACGAGGCCCTGCTGGCATTTCCTGACACAGCCCAAGTCCTGGGCCAGTGCTGCCCAGCGGCGGCACCTGGGTGGGGGGTGGGGGTGTGATTGGCTGGAGCCGCGGGCCCGCCTCCGCGCGGGCGTCTCGGACTAGCCCCAGGCTGTGGAGCGGCGCTCTGGTGCCAGAGGTATCCGAGCCGAGGAGACTTGTGGTTTCTCTGACTCTGTGGTCTGAGGCGGCAGCACTGATCATGGAGACCGGTGCCTCCCGCGAGCCCGAGACGGCCGAAGTGCTGCCCCAGCACAAGTTCGACTGCAGGTCTCTGGAGGCCTACCTACACCAGCACTTGCCCGGCTTTGGGGCCGAGCCCGAGGCCAAGCTGACCGTTGCCCAATACAGGTATCGACGCCAGCCTTCTCCGCCAGCAAAAACAGATCTGTGCCTTGTGTTTTTCTTCCTCTGGCCTTGGTGTGTTCCCAGTTTCCCCCATCCTGTTTCTTTTTCCGCAATGACGCACTCTGAAGGCGAGAGCTGCCGTCACCCGTCCCTTGCATTACATTCTGAGTATTTCCAATTCAAGGGCAGTGATGGAAGCACGATAACATTCACGATTCCAACTACAAGAAGGAATCTTTGTTAACAACTATATTCATTGAGGCAATTAAGGTTGGAAGGTCTGTGGGATATAAAGAGGCCTTCGTTCAGCGTTTGTCCTATAACCTTTTTTTCTGAGAAGCGGATGTAATTTCGTTCACATTGGCATATTCTTGGAGGCTGAGTTAATGGTACCAGTTGGGGGGGTCCGAATTCTTATCCTAGATCTTCCATTTAACAAATCACAGCACCACTTTGGGCTTTAGTTCTTTCTGAAGTAGGGGTATAGAACTGGATGACCGTTCTGAGAGCACTGTTCCCCACCGTGAATCTGGCTCTAGTCTGATCTTGTATAATAGAAAATAATTTTCAAATAGACTTTATTCTAAAGATAGTATTTTGATAAACAGAGCTATAGAAGCAGTCCTGGCTTCCAGAAAACTAGACGTGCCACTTACTGACTGGGAATTTAAATACTATGGTACATGAACTCTCTGAGAACTAGTTTCATAATCTGTAATAAATATCTGCCTGTTCTGCTTGATCCTGATAATTAAATGAAGTAATACAGGTGAAATGGCTTAACACTGTAACAGAACTGTATACCAGTGGCATTTATCACTGACATTTATGCCAAATTAAAAACAAAAAAATAAAAATAAAAGGCACCATGTCACAATAGATATTGTAGGATGAAGGAGAAGGTGGAATAAAATATGGCTGAGGTTTCTAGCCTAGAAGCCTTGTGTTATAAACTAACAGCTCAAAGTTCAAATTTGCTATGGGAATCTGAACAAGTTATTTAACTCTTTTGAGCATTGAATCCTCCTTTGGCAAAATGGGGATAGTCATATTTCTCTCCTAGAGTTGTTGGAGAATTATCTAACTGAGAGTTAATTCTGAATTAAGTTGAATGTTAAATAAACCAGAATTGTGCTTGATAAATGGAATTAGTTGTGGCGTAAATAGTATATATGTGTGGAACTATCTCCACAGAGAATACACATTTATTTCCAAAACACATGAAAAAGTTTATGAAAATTGAAGACATGTTAGGCCACAAAGGAAGTTTCAGAAATTCTAAGGCGTCATTCTTAAAAAAAAAAATTCAGACTATAAATGCCAAAAGTTTAGAAATCAAGAGAAGATAGCTAATAAATACATTTTAGAAACTAATTGAAATACAGATTAAAGAGCCAATAATCTACAGAAAATAATGGAGTTTATTAAAGTTCAGTATGCAAAAATCAATTGCATTTCTTGACTTTAGCAACAAAAATGTAAAATTATAATTTTCAGAAAGATAAAATTAATAAGAGAAACAGAAATATAAATTTCTCAAATATTAATCGAATAAAGTATGTGCAAGACCTTTGTAAAGGAAATTATAAAACTGTATTAGGACCTTAAAAAGAACTAAGTAAATTGAGAGATGCCATGTTCACGAATAGGAGAATTCAGAATTGTACGTTTCTCTTTTTTCCCAACTGATCTATAGATTCAGTGCAATGACGATCAAAATCTTAATTTTTTCCCTAACTTGAAAAATTACTCCTAAATTTTATGTACAAGAGCAAAGGGCTAAGAATAAGCAAAAACACTCCTGAAGAAGAACAAAGTGGGAAATTTGAATTAAGATGGCACATTATTAGCACAGAATAGACAAACAGATCAATAAAATAGAGTCCACAAAAAGACCCGCACGTTTATAGAACTTTGACATATGACAGTGCTGGCACAGAGAATCAGTGTGTGGGGGGTTGGAGGGAGAAAAGATTTTTCAGTAAATTATACAGCAATAATTATTATCTGTATGAAAAAATTGAAAGTAGACCTGTCCCTTACTCTACCTCACACAGTTCCAGGTGGACTACAGACTGGAATGGTAAAGGCAAAACTATAAACATTTGGAAGACATATAGGAGAAGATCTTTATGACTTTGGAGTAGAGAATAAAATCTTTAAAAAGACAAAAGCACAAACCATGAAAGAAATGATTGATAAATTTTTAGTGAAAGAATCCTTAAAGTGAAAGAACAAAAGAAAATATTTTCAGTGTATATAATGGATAAAAGATTAATATCCAGAACATATAAAGAACTACAATAGCCCAACAGAAAAATGGGCAAAAGACTTGAAGATACTCAACCTCATTACACTGTAATAATTGGGGAAATGCAAATTAAAATGACAAGATACCATTTCACACCATCATATTCACTTTTTTTTTTAATCTGACAATATCAAGCAGGATATGAGATAACAGGGACTCATCCACTATTGGTGAGGGTGTGAATTAGTATAACTGCCTTGGAAAACAATTTGGCACAGTCTTGTAAAGATGAAGATAGGAAGACAAAGCCCCATGACAAAGCAATTCTATTCCTAGTTTTATACTCCTGAGGAATTCTTGTACCAGGGTATCAGGAAATAATCTACAAAAATGTTCATTGCACTGTTTGTAATAGCAAAAATACAGGAATAAAACACGATGTTCATCAATAGTAGAATGGATGAATAAATTGTAGTATATTCACGTGATGCAACACCATACAGCAGTGAACATGATTCAGCTGCATCTATACACAACAACACAATCAAAAACTGGACAAATAAGCAGTATATTGTTTAAAGAGATAAACTTCAAGGGAATGATATATTTAAAAATCAAGACAGTAGTTACTCTGAAGGGACAGGGAATTCCCTGGTGGTCCAGTGGTTAGGATGCAGCGCTTTCACTGCAGTGGCCAGGGTCAATCCCTGGTGGGGTAACTAAGACCCCTCAAGCAGCACGGCACAGCCAAAAAATTTAAAAATGAAGGGAGGAACACAAAGAGAGCTTCAGAGATACAGTAACTTTTTTCTTTCTTAAACTGGGTAGTGAGAACACTGGTGTTTGTTGTGTTATTCTTTATGCTTTACAAATTTTGTAAATATTTTTAACCTATGCAAAATTTATTTTTAGAATTTGCAAAAGTTAAATCATATTAGAAATAAAAATATTTAGATTTAAACAATAATGAAGACATTGTGTAACTTGATAGAACAAAACTTATGATTTCCAGCTATGTGCATAATATGTGCCTGGCACTGCTCCAACCACTGGGGATATAACAGACAAAAAAATCTTGCCTTTTTGGAACGTCCATTCTATTTGGAGAAGAGAGATGATAAATAAAATCACTTTCTAAATATTACAGTGTAGAAAAAGGTGATGTGTATCATGGAGAGAAACAAAGGAGAATAGGAAATGTTTAGGAGGAGGGAGAAGAAAGGCCTCAGTGAGAAGGTGGCATTCAGCAAAGAGAGATGGGGATGTGAGCCATGGGGAAAGAGTATTCCAGACAGAGGGAACAGCAAGAGCAAGGGCTCTCCAGTGGGTGGAGAGACTACAGGCTAATGTGCCTGGAGTTGTGTAAGCAAGGGCAACAGGAATTCTGTTGGCTGTTATAAGGGTTTTGGCCTTTACGTTAGTCGAAATGGTGAGAGATTAGGGATTTGGGGGCAGAGGAGGGAAGTGATTTGTCTTTTTTTTCTTTTTTTTTTTTTTTGCAGTACGCGGGCCTCTCACTGTTATGGCCTCTCCCGTTGCGGAGCACAGGCTCCGACGCGCAGGCTCAGCAGCCATGGCTCACGGGCCCAGCCGCTCCGCGGCATGTGGGATCTTCCCAGACAGGGGCACGAACCCGTGTCCCCTGCATCGGCAGGCGGACTCTCAACCACTGCGCCACCAGGGAAGCCCTGATTTGTCTTTTTAAACAGAATCTCTTTGCCTATTGTGTTCACTGAAGGAGGCAAATACAGGGAGACCAGTTTGGAGTGTATTGCAATGACCCAGTACAGACCAATTAGTGGTATGGACCAGGGTAGTAGTGTAGGATAGGTGCAAAGTGCTCATATTCTGGATTTATTTTGAAGAATTTACTGACTGATCAGATGTGGGGTGTGAAAGAAAAAGAAGAGGAGACAAATAGTGTTCCATTTTTGTCTTGGCGACTGGAAGGATGGAGTTATCATGAAATGAAGTAGAGATGACTGTAGACAATCAGACTGGAAGGCAAATATCAGGAACTCAGTTTTGCAATGTTAACTTTCAAGATGCCTTTTGGAGTGGATATGTATAGTAAGCAGGCAGGTATATGGGTCCAGAGGTCAGGGCAGAGATCTAAACTAGACATTTACATTTGGGAGTCATTGAGATAGAGAGGGTATTTAAAGCCATGAGATCTTACCTAGGTGATGAGTCTACATGAAGATACAGAAGGTCTAGGAACTTATTCCCAGGCATCCTAATATAAGAAGTTAAAGAATTAAGGCAGAACCTACAAAGGAGTCTCAGAAGGAGTGGCCAGAGAGATGGGGAGAACCATGGTCTGATACCATAGCAGTATTAGTGACCTTGAAAAAGTAATTTCAGTGGAAAGATAGGAATGAAAGCTTGATTGAAATGGGTTCAAGAGAAAATAGGAGGAGAGGAATTGGAGCAAGGAATATAAACAACTCTTGAATTTTTCTACAAAGGCGGAAATAAATGTCTTTCGTAGAGGGGGAAGTGGGGTCAAGAGAAGTCTTTAAAAAAAAAAAAAAGGCAGCATGTTTATATGCTGATGGCAGTGATCCAGAACAGACAGAAAAATTTGTGTAGGTGAGAGGGCTAGAACGAAGTCCTTGAGTGGACAAGAGTAGGATGGGATCTAATTCACAAGAGAAGGGATTGTCCATAGATAGGAATGTAGACATTCTTCTACAGACTCTGTAGGGAAGAAGAGTATATGGGTACAGGTGCTTCTATGCAGTAGATATGGTAGTGTAAGCTTGTGGAAGTTCTCATCTGATTGCTCCTATTTTCTCTGTGAAATAGGAAACTAGGTAATCAGCTGAGAGTGAAGATGGTGGGAAAAGTGTTGGAGGTTTGAAGAAAGAGGAGGAATTGTAAAATAGTCATCCAAGAGCATGGGAGAATGAACAGGCCAAGGAAGTATATTATGATTGCTGGCAGCGTTCACTTTGAGGTTCATAGTCATGAATTTGAAGCAAGAGTAGTTATTTTAGTAGATATTGTTGATACTTTGCCCAGATTCTCTTGGATTCCTTTTTACTGTTTCCATGCACACCCTGGTTTGGTGGCTTCTGCTTCCAGTAGCCAGCACCTATGGCTCTTTTATAGACTGTTCTTGCTTACTGGAGCCTCTTTTGCCCTGAATGTTGTAGTGCCTAAGATGGCACTGGAATGGAGGTACGAGTGGGAATGAAAGAAAGGAAATTATGATCAGAGATAGAAATGCTTAAAAAATAGGATAATGCAGTGCTTGAGTTGTTATTTATAAGGTATAGGGTGTCTCCCATAGAATGAGTGACAGTTCTCTTGGATATATACCTAGGAGTGAAATTGCTAGATCATATGGCAGCTGTACCTTCAATAAGAAGCTTTTAGTTTTCCTTTTATATTTCACCTAGGTCATTTACCATCATAAAACGCCAGTGCTTCATATATGACTGCCTTATCAAAAATGCATCCAATCAGACATTTGGCATTAAAAAATGTCTTTGTAAGATTCATTGCAACTTGACTCTTTGGAGCATCACAAATAAATTGTCCCATGTCAAGACAGACAACACAGCTTGAAGTGGTCCCATTTCCTGACCATTGTGGCAATGATCTCCACTTCCCTATGCTAAAAGGCACCCCCCACCCAGGATTAGATGGTGCCAAGATGATTGCTGGGGAGGATGGGTCTGGCTTATCAGAGTTAGAAGTAGACACTGGACGTACTGCTGCATTCAATCTGGACTGCTCTTGTTCTTTGCAGATGGAGGCTGGAGGCCTAGGGAGAAACTTCAGAAAAAAAAATGTTTTTAACTTTCCCCTATTACCTCGGATTAATTCGTCTGTTTTTTTTAGTTTAAGGCCTCTCTTTCATGCTGTTGAATTATTTAAAAGCTGTGTAAATGAAGGTATAGATTGAATAAGTTTGGTAGCTGGAGTGTATTTCCTTAGTTCACGTGAGAATTTCTGTTCACAGGGCAGAGAAAGCCAGTGCCCTGGTGTCTGAGTCACCTGGGGCACTGTTGCACTTCCTGGCCCAGATATCCACTCTAGGACCTTGCTTATCAGAATTCCCACTTTAGAGAGCTGTACTTGGAGTCCTCTCTCCAATGGCAGATGACAGAATACCATTCCAGCTGTTCCAGCATCCTTTAATTAATTTTCTGACTGATCACCTACAATCTCTTCTCCCAGCCTTTCTTTGCTTAGATCTAGACATTGTTCTAGGTGCACTTCTGATGAAACTCATAATTTGCAAGTAGGAAGTGTGGTCTTCTCTTCTACCTGTGTAGGTTGTAGATTCTCCAGCTGCCACTGTGTTACTATCTGCTGTATATCATCCAAAAGCTCATGTTCTTAGCTGCTGATAGCACCCTCTTGGCTTTCTAGCATTGAAATGGGTTCATTTTCATTTTGTGTTTTCTTTTGAAATTTCAGCAGGATTTGGGGAAAAGGAAAAATATATCTTTGTTATTGACCTTTTCTCTACTCTTATCTAGATCAGGACAGTCCAATCCAACCTTTTATCTCCAGAAGGGCTTTCAGGCATATGTACTCAGAAAAAAACCACCTGGTTCACTTCTTCCTAAAGCACATAAGGTATGGTATACAAACGCAATGATAAATTCCTTGTTGACTAATAAATGGATTTTATACACACAAAACAATTTAAATTGCTTTTAAAAATAATCTCAATTATTAAATATAGAAAATGCATTTTATTTCTTAGATGAAAATTTCACTTGAATTGTATCCCCCCCCTTTTAGTTTTTATTAAGGATTTGAGTTTGAAATCTGAGGCTGTGTTTAGGCTGTTAATTCTGAGCAATATCCAGTCCTCTTATGGATTTGATTCCTTCCTATACAATTAGCTAGAAATACAGTCACCCAGTAAATATTTTCACTGCTACTCATTTATAGATATTTTGTACTTTGGTTAAATTATGTTTTAAAAAGTACAGTATTATATCTTATAACAATATATACTCACTGAATACTTTAATATATTTGATATGACAATTCCCTGATCTTCTGGTGATAAAAAGAAATATTTAAATAATCATTTTTATAGTATTCTCTAAATTGACAGTGAGAATTATAAAAGATTTTTGTTGAAAACTGACTCTGTCTTCAGAAAAACAGATATTATCTATGGATTTTTAGAGAAGAGAACATTAAAAGCATAATGCATATTTTGAATATTATTATAATCATGTATAACAGGTACTTCCTAGGCCCAGCTGACTAGAGATGGGCCATTGAAGCGTGGATTTAATATCACAGTAATGGAAAATGCAGATTCTGACCTTCTTAGTCCCGTATCATATTCCCAGAAAATGAAGTGACTTGGATGCTTAAGATAGAAAAATTTTGCTAACTTTTATTAAGCCTCAACACGGCATGGCTGAAGGAAAATCCCCACTTGTAGGGAGAGATTTATGCCCCAATAAACAACTGGGTTTGTCTCCTCTTGATAACGACCTAGATGTCTGGAAGACATCAGAACATAACAAAATGCTTTCAGCCCAAGGATCTAGAGTACTTTTGTTTCAACTTCCTTCATTTTTTCCAAATCTGCATTGGAAAAAAGCAGTGTTCCCACACTGCCATCCACTTTATGACCAGCCTCCACCACTCTACCCCACCCCCCTTTCCCAGCACCAGGTGGTTATAAACACTTCTTTCTATAGCCATTGGCACCACTGGCTGCTCTTACCTTGGTTATGGGTTTAGTCACTTCCCTGCTGTAGTTATTGCAGCAGTAGCTGCTTTATCCCTGTTGTGAGAGTGAGCTGCATGGTTTCTTCTCCTTAGAAGTGGTCAGCTACCACTGCCTGAGTCTGGGGAAGTGGACTTTGCAGGTAGATGAGTTGGCATCAGAATTCTGCAGTAAGCTGTGTCCCTGGGTCCTGAGTGATAAGCCTGTACATCTGTCCTGGTTAAGGAAGCCCTTTTCTTCTCCTGTCTTATTTGGGCTCCTGCTTCAGAACCAGCTTGCTTCTCATTGCCTTCTTACCCAGTAGTTATCTTGAGCTCCATGGCAGCTCTGGGCACCGGGAAGGATCCCCACATCCCTGCCTTGGAAACAAGTTCCTCCATTGATCTCCCGAAGGAGTGGGTGCATTTCCTTTCTACCGGCACCCACTGGCCTTCCCCAGCATTCTGTACTTGACTGTGCCCAGAGTGTTGGAATAGAGAGCCCCCATGGGAAACTGGAGTTGGGGGGGTTGGGGGGCTGGGGAGCAAAAGCAAGAGTGAGCCAGCAAGCAGGGAACTGATAAGAAAAAAAAGGGATGTTTTTATGATGATACATGCGAAATATTGTGGTCAGGAAATGTCACCTTCATATTATCAGAGTTAGGAATAAGCCCCATGCATGTACCTATCCTTTTAGCCTAATTAAATGATCAATTTTTAGTGCTGGCCTAATTTATAATTGTAATAATCATACTAAGACTACTTTATTTTTTTAAAGCAATTATTTTTTTGAATTTTATTTATTTTTTTATACAGCATGTTCTTATTAGTCATCCATTTTATACACACCAGTATATACATATCAATCCCAATCTCCCAATTCATCATACCACCACCACCACCCACCGCTGTTTTCCCCCCTTGGTGTCCATACGTTATTCTCTATATCTGTGTCTCTATTTCTGCCCTGCAAACCGGTTCATCTGTACCATTTTTCTACGTTCCACATATATGCGTTAATATACGATACTTATTTTTCTCTTTCTCACTTACTTCACTCTGTATGACAGTCTCCAGATTCATCCACATCTCTACAAATGACCCAATTTCATTCCTTTTTATGGCTGAGTAATATTTCATTGCATATATGTACCACATCTTCTTTATCCATTCGTCTGTCGATGGGCATTTAGGTTGCTTCCATGACCTGGCTATTGTAAATACCACAGCAATGAACATTAGGATGCATGTGTCTTTTTGAATTATGGTTTTCTCCAGGTATATGCCCAGGAGTGGGATTGCTGGGTCATATGGTAATTCTCTTTTTAGTTTTTTAAGGAACCTCCATACTGTTCTCCATAGTGGCTGTATCAATTTACATTCCCACTAACAGTACAAGAGGGTTCCCTTTTCTTCACACCCGCTCCAGAATTTGTTGTTTGTAGATTTTCTGATGATGCCCATTCTAACTGGTATGAGGTGATACCTCATTGTAGTTTTGATTTGCGTTTCTCTAATAATTAGTGATGTTGAGCAGCTTTTCATGTGCTTCTTGGCCATCTGTATGTCCTCTTTGGAGAAATGTCTATTTAGGTCTTCTGCCCATTTTTTGATTGGGTTGTTTGTTTTTATAATATTGAGCTGCATGAGCTGTTTATATATTTTGGAGATTAATCCTTTGTCCATTGATTCATTTGCAAATATTTTCTCCCATTCTGATGTTTGTCTTTTCGTCTTGTTTGTAGTTTCCTTTGCTTTGCTAAAGCTTTTAAGTTTCATTAGGTTCCATTTGTTTATTTTTGTTTTTATTTCCATTACTCTAGGAGGTGGATCAAAAAAGATCTTGCTGTGATTTATGTCAAAGAATGTTCTTCCTATGTTTTCCCCTAAGAGTTTTATAGTGTCTGGTCTTACATTTAGGTCTCTAATCCATTTTGAGTTTATTTTTGTGTATGGTGTTAGGGAGTGTTCTAATTTCATTCTTTTACATGTAGCTGTCCAGTTTTCCCAGCACCACTTATTGAAGAGATGGTCTTTTCTCCATAGTATATTCTTGCCTCCTTTGTCATAGATTAGTTGACCATAGGTGTATGGGTTTATCTCTGGGCTTTCTATCCTATTCCATTGATCTATATTTCTGTTTTTGTGCAAGTACCATATTGTGTTCATTACTGTAGCTTTGTAGTATAGTATGAAGTCAGGGAGACTGATTCCTCAAGCTCTGTTTCTTTCCCTCAAGACTGCTTTGGCTATTTGGGGTCTTTTGTGTCTCCATACAAATTTTAAGATTTTTTGTTCTAGTTCTGTAAAAAATGCCATTGGTAATTTGATAGGGATTGCACTGAATCTGTAGATTGCTTTGGGTAGTATAGTCATTTTCACAATGTTGATTCTTCCAATCCAAGAACATGGTATATCTCTCCATGGTATATCTGATGGTATCATCTTTAATTTCTTTCACAAGTGTCTTATAGTTTTCTGCCTACAGGTCTTTTGTCTCCCTAGGTAGGTTTATTCCTAGGTATTTTATTCTTTTTGTGCCAGTGGTAAATGGGAGTATTTCCTTAATTTCTCTTTCAGATTTTTCATCATTAGTGTATAGGAATGCAAGAGATTTCTGTGCATTAATTTTGTATCCTGCAACTTTACCAAATTCATTGATTAGCTCTAGTAGTTTTCTGGTGGCATCTTTAGAATTCGCTATGTATAGTATCATGTCATCTGCAAACAGTGACAGTTTAACTTCTTCTTTTGCAATTTGTATTCCTTTTATTTCTTTTTCTTCTCTGATTGCCATGGCTAGGACTTCCAAAACTATGTTGAATAATAGTGGTGAGAGTGAACATCCTTGTCTTGTTCCTGATCTTAGACGAAATGCTTTCAGTTTCTCACCATTGATGTTTGCTGTCAGTTTCTCATATATGGCCTTTATTATGTTGAGATAGTTTCCCTCTATTTCCACTTTCTGGAGAGTTTTTATCATAAATGGGTGTTGAATTTTGTCAAAAGCTTTTACTGCATCTATTGAGATGATCATATGGTTTTTCTTCTTCTATTTGTTAATATGGTGTATCACATTGATTGATTTGCATATATTGAAGAATCCTTGCAACCCTGGGATAAATCCCTCTTGATCATGGTGTATGTACCTTTTAATGTGTTGTTGGATTCTGTTTGCTAGTATTTTGTTGAGAATTTTTGCATCTATGTTCATCAGTGATACTGGCCTGTAGTTTTCTTTCTTGGTGGCATCTTTGTCTGGTTTTGGTATCAGGGTGATGGTGGCCTCATAGAATGAGTTCCTCCCTCTGCTATAGTTTGGAAGGGTTTGAGAAGGAAAGGTGTTAGCTCTTCTCTAAATGTTTGACAGAATTCACTGTGAAGCCATCTGGTCCTGGACTTTTGTTTGTTGGAAGATTTTTAATCACAGTTTCAATTTCATTACTTGTGATTGGTCTGTTCATATTTTCTGTTTCTTCCTGGTTCAGTCTTGGAAGGTTATACCTTTCTAAGAATTTGTCCATTTCTTCCAGGTTGTCCATTTTATTGGCATAGAGTTGCTTGTAGTAGTCTCTTAGGATGTAGTAGTCTCTTAGTATTTCTGCGGTGTCTGTTGTAACTTCTCCTTTTTCATTTCTAATTTTATTGTTTTGAGTCCTCTCTCTCTTTCTCTTGATGAGTCTGGCTAATGGTTTATCAATTTTGTTTATCTTCTCAAAGAACCAGCTTTTAGTTTTATTGATCTTTGCTATTGTTTTCTTTGTTTCTATTTCATTTATTTCTGCTCTGATCTTTATGATTTCTTTCCTTCAGCTAACTTTGGGTTTTGTTTGTTCTTCTTTCTCTAGTTCCTTTAGGTGTAAGGTTAGATTGTTTACTTGAGTTTTTTCTTGTTTTTTGAGGTAGGCTTCTATTGCTATAAACTTCCCTCTTAGAACTGCTTTTGCTCCATCCCTTAGGTTTTGGATCGTCATGTTTTCATTGTCATTTGTCTCTAGGTACTTTTTGATTTCCTCTTAGATTTCCTCAGTGGTCTCCTAGTTATTTAGTAATGTATTGTTTAGCCTCCATGTGTTTGTGCTTTTTACGTTTTTCTCCCTGTAATTGATTTCTAATCTCATAGTGTTGTGGTCAGAAAAGATGCTTGGTATGATTCCAATTTTCTTAAATTTACTGAGGCTTTATTTGTGACCCAAGATGTGATCTATCCTGGAGAATGTTCCGTGTGCACTTGAGAAGAAATTGTAATCTGCTTTTTTGGATGGAATGTTCTATAAATATCAATTAAATCTATCTGGACTGTTGTGTCATTTAAAGCTTGTGTTTCCTTATTAATTTTCTGTTTGGATGATCTGTCCATTGGTGTAAGTGAGGTGCTAAAGTCCCCCACTATTATTGTGTTACTGTCAATTTCCTCTTTTAGAGCTGTTTGCAGTTGCCTTATGTATTGAGGTGCATATATATTTATAATTGTTATATCTTCTTGGACTGATCCCTTAATCATTATGTAGTGTCCTTCCTTGTCTCTTGTAACATTCTTTATTTTAAAGTCTATTTTATCTGATATGAGTATTGTTACTCCAGCTTTCTTTTGATTTCCATTTGCATGGAATATCTTTTTCCATCCCCTCACTTTCAGTCTGTATGTGTCCCTAGGTCTGAAGTGGGTCTCTTGTAGACAGCATATATATGGGTCTTGTTTTTGTATCCATTCAGCAAGCCTGTGTCTTTTGGTTGGAGCATTTAATCTATTCACGTATAAGGAAATTATCGATATGTATGTTCGTATTACCATTTTCTTAAATTGTTTTGGGTTTGTTTTTGTAGGTCCTTTTCTTCTCTTGTGTGTCCCACTTAGAGAAGTTCCCTTAGCATTTGTTGTAGAGCTGGTTTGGTGGTGCTGAATTCTCTTAGCTTTTGCTTGTCTGTAAAGCTTTTGATTTCTCCATCGAATCTGGATGAGATCCTTGCCTGTTAGAATAATCTTGGTTGTAGGTTCTTCCCTTTCATCACTTTAAGTATATCATGCCACTCCCTTCTGTCTTGTAGTAGAGTTTCTGCTGAGAAATCAGCTGTTAACCTTATGGGAGTTCCCTTGTATGTTATTTGTCACATTTCCCTTGCTGCTTTCAGTAATTTTTCTTTGTCTTTAATTTTTGCCAATTTGATTACTATATGTCTCAGTGTGTTTCTCCTTGGGTTTATCCTGTATGGGACTCACTGCGCTTCCTGGACTTGTGTGGCTATTTCCTTTCCCATGTTAGGGAAGTTTTCGACTATAATCTCTTCAAATATTTTCTCTGGTCCTTTCTCTCTCTCTTCTCCTTCTGGGATCCCTATAATGCGAATGTTGTTGCATTTAATGTTGTCTCAGATGTCTCTTAGGCTGTCTTCATTTCTTTTCATCCTCTTTTCTTTATTCTGTTCCACAGCAGTGAATTCCTCCATTCTGTCTTCCAGGTCACTTATCGGTTCTTCTGTCTGAGTTATTCTGCTATCGATTCCTTCTAGTGTATTTTTCATTTCAGTTATTGTGTTGTTCATCTCTCTTTGTTTGTTCATTAATTTTTCTAGATCTTTGTTAAACATTTCTTGCACCTTCTCAATCTTTGCCTCCATTCTTTTTCCGAGGTCCTGGATCATCTTCACTATCATTATTCTGAATTCTTTTTCTGGAGGGTTTCCTATCTCCACTTCATTTAGTTGTTTTTCTGGGGTTTTATTTTGTTCCTTCATCTGGTACATAGCCCTCTGCCTTTTCATCTTGTCTACCTTTCTGTGAATGTGGTTTTTGTTCTACAGGCTGCAGGATTGTAGTTCTTCTCGCTTCTGCTGTCTGCCCTCTGGTGGATGAGGCTATCTAAGAGGGTTGTGCAAGTTTCCTGATTGGAGGAACTGGTGATGGGTAGAGCTGGGTGTTTCTCTGGTGGGCAGAGCTCAGTAAAACTTTAATCCAGTTGTCTGCTGATGGGTGGGACTGGGTTCCCTCCTGATTGGTTGTTTGGCCTGAGGCGACCCAACACTGGAGCCTACCCGGGCTCTTTGGTGGGGCTAATGGCAGACTCTGGGGGGACTCACGCCAAAGAATACTTCCCAGAACTTCTGTTGCCAGTGTCCTTGTCCTCACGGTGACACGCAGCCACCCCCCACCTCTGCAGGAGACCCTCTAGCACTATCAGGCTGGTCCAGTTTCCTATGGGGTCACAGCTCCTTCCCCTCGGTCCCAATGAGCACACTACTTTGTGTGTGCCCTTCAAGAGTGGAGTCTCTGTTTCCCCTGGTCCTGTCGAAGTCCTGCAGTCAAATCCCACTAGCCTTCAAAGTCTGATTCTCTAAGAGTTCCTCCTCCCGTTGCCATACCCCCAGATTGGGAAGCCTGACGTGGGGCTTAGAACCTTCACTCCAGTGGGTGGACTTCTGTGGTATAAGTGTTCTCCAGTTTGTGAGTCACCCACCCCACAGTTATGCGATTTGATTTTATCATGATTGCGCCCCTCCTACCATCTCATTGTGGCTTCCCCTTTGTCTTTGGATATGGGGTATCTTTTTTGGTGAGTTCCAGTGTCTTCCTGTCAATGATTGTTCAGCAGTTAGTCGTGATTCTGGTGTTCTTGTAAGAGGGAGTGATAGCACGTCCTTCTACTCTGCCATCTTGAACCAATCTCTCACACTAAGACGACTTTTAAGGAAAATACTAAGGAAATTATTATCCTCTGGGTTATTTGTTGATACTGTTTTAAAATTAATTTCTAACCTTAATGTTAGTTCACAAGTAATTATTAAATTTTCTGTATTTCTGATTTTTAATTATCTATCGTCCTATTTAGATTGATAGAGAATTTAAAGTCCAGAAAACTTTGTTTTCAATTGGATTCCCCGTTCCCAAACCTTTATTGTACTGCAGTGATGCTTGTGTCATTGGAACAGAATTTTATGTGATGGAACATGTACAGGTAAATTAACACTTAATTGTACTTTTTGTTGCTTTTATTTTTAATTGTGATATTAGATATTAGATGGTAATAAGTGATAGTATATTAGTCTACATTGTAGGTAGTTTGCTTTGGAAGGGCTTAAACTTTTTTCTTTTTCTTAAAACAACAGAAATTTATTCTCTCAGTTCTGGAGGCTAGAAGTTTGAAATCAAGGTGTCAGCAAGATTGGTTCTCTATGGAAGTTTTGTTTTGTTTTTGTTTTTTAAATTTTTTAATTGAGATATAGTTGATGCACAATATTATTTAATTTTTTAATTGAGATATAGTTGATGCACAATATTATATAAGTTACAGGTGTATTACATAGTGATTCAGAATTTTTACAGTTATTATAAAATACTGGCTCTATTCCCTGTGTTGTATTAAACTTTCATTTTATTTTGAGCACACACAGTTTGAGCGGGTTGAAGTAAACTAGGAACAAATTTAGTAATTAGGGCGTATTGGCTTAGTCTTCCTCTAGGTGTCAGTAAAGAGCTATATGTAATGGCAATAACTAAACCGTCCAAATAGTAGGGGAAAAAACTACTCCAAATAGGACATCAATCCATTAAAAATAAATCCAAATTGTTTTAAGGGTTTTTTTTCGGTAAGATGTTACTTGAGATTAGTTTTTGTCCTTTAAGTTCATCTTGGTGTATCCTTGTATTTTCCCTTTGGCATGTACACTCTTATGTTAAACATGTTTCACAAATGACAGTTCTTCTAGCGCATTCTGCAAAGAATTGGTTTTGGTTGTAAGACTGTATCCTGATCTTTTTTGTAGGCAACAGGGGATGATGACACAGCAAATAATTGGTATGAAAAGATTTATTTTGTTTTATATTATCTGTTGTAATTGCTTCCATAGGGCCGAATCTTTCGTGATTTCACAATTCCTGAAGTTAGCCCAGCAGAACGCTCAGCCATATATGTGGCCATGATAGAAACCTTGGCTCAGTTACATTCCTTGAATATACAGTCACTGCAGCTGGAAGAATATGGTAGAGGTGCTGGGTACTGCAAAAGACAGGTAATGCATCCAAACAAAGTGCTCCTTTTCTCAAGTTGTTGGAAATAATATTAGTTAAAATAAAAACCTATTATTTTATACTTTTCTGAAACTTGGCTATAACTTTTAATATCAGCCATCAGATTGACTTGTTTTAAACATAAAATAATTTTGTATTTTTAGATCAGATTTTGTTCAGCAAAAGCTTCTATAACAGCATGTACATAAATGCAGATTTAAAGCTGTTTCTATCTCTTCACTTAATTTACCAATATATTTTCTATACAATTTTCCCTTTTTAAATTAGTTTAACAGATATTTATTAAGCATGAATGTATGTTTAATATGTGCTGAATACCGTGTTAAATATCAGGAAAATAGAAATAAGTTCTTCCCCTAAAGGAACTTAGGGTCATTTTTGAGACATCTATACCTGAATCTCATTTACATGAGACTTGAAAATGGTATGAAAGAGTATGTAATCTGGCAGTAAATTGTTTGGTACTCATCATGAAAACTGTTCCATTCAGACGATAGATATCAGTATGCCCTTGCTTAGGTTGGGGAAAGCTTCCTGGGAAAGATATGTCTTGTACTGTGTATTTAAGGAAGGATAAAATCTAGAGCAATAGGGAAGAGATGGTGAGCATTTCAAATCAAAGAAACAGCAAGACCAGATATGTATGGGGCTGTTTCCCTTTGTATGTCTTTTTGAGGGGGCAGAAGGGAGAGAAACGGGAACTAAGGTTTAGGGAATACTCATTACGTGCCAGCTCCCATGCTAGGTGAGTTGTTAGACCTAGTGTTTTTTAATCTTTGTAACAACCCTAATACATAGGTATTACTACCCCCATTTTGCAGATGAGGAAACTGAGGCTTGCAGGTATTAAGTAATATACAAATAAGTGGCTTAGACATAATTTCAACCCAACTCTCTGAGATTCCAAAGATGAATATCTTTACTGTACTAAATTGAACAGAGATACCTTAGAAAGTGGGGAGAGAGATATAAGTAGATAAATAATATTATTTCAGTTGATGGAGGACTTTGACAATAGGTTGTCTTATTTGCATTCAATTCTAAGAACAATTAAAAAAATCTTTGCATTTTTCATATCTGTAATATATTTTTGAAGATTCTTTAGAAAATTCTATGGGTAATAAGAAAGGGGATTAAAATGAAAAATAAAGATCTCCTTTCTTTTTCTAGTCCCTATATTACATTTTTCAGGGATTACTTGTTTCTTGTGACCCTTCCAGAAATTTTCTTTGTCTATTTTTTTGGTATGTACGTATGTGTGTTTGTGTGTGTTCTTTTTTTTTTTTCTCCTTCCACAAAATATTTGCTGAATAAAGACTAGAACCCACGTCTCTTGATTCCTAGGCCAGTATTTTTTTTCCTGATAAAAGTCTAGGTAAGTAAAATGAAAATAGATGGAAGAGAAACTTAAATGTTGAAGTTTTCAGGCTGATATGAGTGTTTTAGGCTAACATGAGTATCACGGCATTTGTCCTGAGCATTTAACACTAAAACAAAATTTGATATAATTGAATTTTGTTTTAATTTTAGAATTGCTGAATCTTACATTCCACTTTCAGCTCTGTCATTTTTTTAATTTGTATATCTTTAGGTATCAACCTGGACAAAGCAATATCAAGCTGCAGCTCATCAGGACATCCCTGCCATGAACCAACTATCTGACTGGCTAATGAAAAACTTGCCAGATAATGACAATGAAGAAAATTTGATTCATGGAGATTTCAAACTAGATAACATAGTTTTCCACCCTAAAGAGGTATTGGAAGCCCTGTTTATAAAAAATTGAGTATGTCTGATTTGGGATACACGTACTAAGTAGATGTTCCCCCAGAGCACTGAAGGAGCCCACCCCATCCCCATTCCTCCCCTATATTCAAAACTAACATTACCACTCATAACTTTTAGAAATAAGTCCTGCAGATATTCTGGCATAGGTATCTGCCCACCTATAAAAGGCTGGGGTCTAATCACCTGATTTACTACTTTAAAAGGATTTGGGAATTTACATGCATGTTGCTGTTTTCTTCAAAGAAATTTTTCAGCTACTAAATATATTTAGCCTATCCACGTTCTTGCTCTTTCTTCTGGTTCATTTTCATTTTTTTCCCTATCTGATAAAGAATTTTTTATTTGATTATTATAAGCTCAGAGAGGACAGAATTCCAAAAGACTCTTTTGAGGCTTCAAAAGAATTTGTATGAGATTAATGTAACCTTGCCCTGTGTAAATGTACACAGTGTAATCTTTATAAAGAGTACAAACAAATCAGAGCTATAACCCTCCTCCACTGAGCATAGTGAGGCCTAGGATTGGAGGAGTGTGGTGGGAATGAAGAAAGTACTTCAGTTCTCCTCTCTTTACCTGTATGCCTTTGGACAAGACATTTATTTGGCCCTTAGTATTCTGATATTGATGTGAATGATTTACAGTTCCCTGAATCTTCCTTCTCAGGAGAAAATTTTCTGGGTTCATTAGTTTTCTCAGAATGCTAAGATGTTTTAGGGCAGGAAGAGCTGTTCTAAATTCATGTGCTAAGCTTCTGAGTTTCATGTTCTTTTCACACAGGAAGAGGACAGGAGGAAAATAACATTATATATTGCATTGCTGTCATAATTCAAAGTACTACTATATCAATTGAAAGTTCAAATGTAATATAAAGACATACGAGCACATGCACCATCAAGACAGAAAATTTTTCATAGAAAAGTCAGTTTGGGTATTTAAATTATGTATATGTAATTATATGTATGTGTGCGTATGTAACTTTTTGTTAATGGCATGGATGAATTCTGAATTATAACTTAAATATAGAATAGGAAAATTAAATATTGCTAATTTATAACCTGGAAAAATTGGAAAAGCATATATCTTAAAACAGCAGGATCTGGTCTATATTTTATCTATTTCTTTGGTTCATTAATATTTTTGGAGCCTATCTTTGAATAAGTCAGCGTTCTTTATGTTTTCTATCAATATAACTACAGTACTTTTACATTCATTACTTAAGCAAGGAAGGAAAAATTCAGACCTAAATCTCCTTAGTTATGTGTTGTCTACCAAAATGTTTAAATATGCTGAAATTAAATATTAAATATGCTGAAAGTAACGGCAGGTAAGTTCCAAATAGTTATTCCCTTTTTATATTTAATCTCATGTTAGAAAAACGTTTCTTATAGGATTAAAGTTGCCAAACAGGAATCATCTAACTTAAGTTCTGTGGAGGCAATGCTAATTTGTTACATATATCATTATCTTTTATGTTTTAGGGTTATATAGTAGCTAGTAAAATGTCTTCTACTTTATACCCAGTAATCCCATAATTATTAGTTAAATCAAAGTTAATCAATTTCTGTCTCATATAAATATGTGTAGCTAATTTTTTATGGAAGTAACATACAGTTGACAAAGTACAAGTCAACTGGCATTTATTTATTACCAACTATGTGCTCTGAAACATGGGGTTAGAAGGAAAAACAGCTCTTAATGAGCTCAAAACACAGATGGAGAGAAAAGATACTCGGGTAACAGCAGAGAACAATATATACCCAAATGCTAAAGTATATCATACAATAAAACTAAGAGAGTAGTCAAAGAAGGAAAACGTTCCCACTGTGGACTGGCATTAAAAGCTATGAAACTTTAGAATTTAATTCTAGTCAATAGTTCCATCTCATTTTTTAAATTTCATAAATAAGTAGGAAATTAGACTATGTTTTTTCATGAAGGCACTTCACAAATTGGAAAATCAGTCCCTGGATGTGTATATATATGTGCTCCACTGTATATATTCCTAGGGATATGATTGAAAGCTTTTTATTTTTCCTTTGAGGGTAAGGATTATACCTTTAATTAATTTTTTTCTTACCTTTGTTTCTAGAGTCTATATGGTAGATGCTCAATAAATGAGGGCCTAGACTAAGAGCTCCTATAAAGCAGTAAATGCATCTTATTCATTTCTGCAGGTAGTTACATGTTTCTGAATGAATCTATGTTAAAAGAATTGATTTTAATTAATCACTAAGGTACTATTTCCATCTCATTTATTTATGCTTAATTTTTATTCTCTACCCCTTTCTGTGCCTCAGTTTTTATTGTAACTTTTTATTTGGAAATCATTGAAGACTCACAAGAAGTTGTAAAAATAGTAGAGGGGCCTGTGTATCCATCATCCAGATTCCCCAAAGAGATCTCACACAACTAGAGTATATTATCAAAGCCAGGAAATTGACACTGTGTGACTTGTGTGCCTTTTGGATTGGGAAAAAAAAATTTCAGGGTTCCCAAGGAGCTAAAATGAGGTAATTGATATGGAGCAACTAGCTGGTACCTGGCACAGCTGGTGCTCAACTTATTTCAGTTCTCTTCTTTTCCATTCTTTTCCCTTCTGTTTTTATATTCTGCTTTTCTAAGATGGCCTATCAAGCTCTATTCTTTAGAAAAAATTAGGGTAAAAGTAAATCTTTACTTTTAGTAGATATGTACTAAAACCTAAACAGTAGTTATAGGGGATGAAATTATAGGAGATTTATAAGTTGTACATTTCTGTAAGGTTTGAGGTTTTATTGTTCTTTTTTCCCCAAGACAACAGCATATTTTATTTTTGTTGTCAGAAAGCACAACAATTAAGAAAGAAAACATGAACAATTTTAAATGATAAACCATCTAGGAATGTGTGTGGTAAGCCAGTAAAGAATTACTAAAGGGAATAACAAAACTAAAATATATCACTCAATTTCACAATCCCTAGTTATTTTCTAGTTACTGATATGTAAAGTATTTGAAGCATGTTTGAGCAAGTGTTTCAGTAGTACAAAATGCTTACAGCAATGTTTAAAAGAAATCCAGTTTTCCTGGAAAATATCGTTAATTTTCCAAATATAAATCTTACCCATCTGGCAGAGAAATGTTTAAGATTTTGGAGTTTAATGTACATATTACCATTTCAACTTGAAAAATAAATATATTTAATAAACCCATAGATATTTTATCTGCATTCATTAATTAGTAGTCAGATGTATTTACGATAAATATAAGGACACTGTTTCTTCTGAAGTCATCTGCGTTGCAGTCTTTTATATGTCGTCTTATGAAAAAAAAATTTGTTATGCAAAACAAAACTTGTGTTTTTAATGGATTTTTCTTTTTAATTCCCCCACTATTTCTAAAATGTCAGTGTAGTTAGAGAAAAGCTTAGTTATAAAACTTAATTTTATAGCTAGAAAAGACATGGGGATTAGGTTTTTTTCCAATCTTTTTACTTTTCAGATGTTTTTAAATACCCTTAATATGCTCTTTGGTCATAAAGCCAGGTTTTGAACTCAGACCTACTGACTTCCAATTCCATATGATTCCTTCCACACTGTACTGCTTCTCCTCTCTGTTGGAACTGGTCAATGTTGGTAATCTAGAAACTGAAACCCTTGTCTTTGACCATAGCCTCACTACCTTCTACTTCTTTTATTTCTTTATACCTCACCTGAGAGGCTACAAATTTGATTCCTCTTACTTTAGAATCCATGAACCCCTTATGACTTCATTTGACTTCTCACCTTGCCTGGCCCAGGTGGGCATGATCAATCATTTCAAGAACTACCTTCTTTATTATCAATGAATTAATAATTTTTTGACTGTGGATTTGTGTGCGAGTAATGTAAGAGTTATAAACTTTCCTGACCTTATATTGTTATTCCAGAATCTTGTCACCTCTTGACTTTATATATAATCTCCAACCCTGATCTTGGTTCATTGTATTTTTGCTACAGAATGAAGTCGTAAAGTCACGTTAACAGGGTCTGGGACATATCTATGCTGCATAATTTCATCTAGGTTGTAACTGCATCTCTTTGTAAAATCTGTGACATTTTTTTAAATGGCTTTTTCAAATCTTTTCTATTCTTCTCGAACTATCAAGTTGCCTTTTACATCTAGACTCCCACTCTCACATTTAGACTTGATTCGTTTTTGTCCTTTTAGTCACTTTTCAGCACAAGCTGCTTTCTAGGGATTACATACCCCTGGAAGTTCTCTTGATGTTGTTGAAGACATTTCAGTCCACTACACAATGTTTCCTTCATGCAGACTGATGGGTGACATTTTTCTTAAGCCATTGCCAAGAAAAATTGTTACTTTTTAAAAATTAAAGTATAGTCGATATATAGTATTATGTAAGTTACAGGTATACAGTATAGTGATTCACAATTTTTAAAGGTTATACTCCATTTATAGTTATTATAAAATATTGGCTATATTCTCTGTGTCCTTATAGCTTATTTTATACATAATAGTTTGTACCTCTTAATCCCCTACCTCTAAATTGCCCCTCCCCCCTTCCCTCTCCCCATTGGTAACCACTAGTTTGTTCTCTAAATCTATAAGTCTGTTTCTTTTTTGTTATATTCACTAGTTTATTTTTTACATTCCACATATAAGTGATATCATGCAGCATTTGTCTTTCTCTGTCCAACTTATTTCACTTAGCATAATACCATCCAAGTCCATGCACGTTGTTGCAAATGGCAAAATTTCCTTCTTTTTTATGCCTGAGTAGCATTCCATTGTGTGTGTGTGTGTATATATATATATATATATACACACACACACACACAATTTTATATATATATATATATATAATGTCTTCTATATATATATATATATATACACACACACACACAATTTTTTATATATATATATATATAATGTCTTCTATATCCATTCGTCTGTTGATGGACACTTAGGTTGCTTCCATATCTTGACTATTGTAAATAATGCTGGTATGAACACTGGATACATGTAACTTTTCAAATTAGTGTTTTTGTTTTCTTCAGCTATATACCCAGGAGTGGAATTGCTGAGCCACATTATAGTTCTATTTTTAGTTTTTTGCAAAACCTCCATACTGTTTTGCACAGTGGCTGCACGAATTCACATTCCCACCAACATTGTATGAGGGTTCCCTTTTCTCCACATCCTCACTAGCATTTGCTATTTGTGTTCTGTTTAATGATGGCCATTGTGACAGGTGTGAGGTGATATCTCATTGTGGTTTTGATTTCAGTTCCCTAATGATTAGCGATGTTGAACATCTTTTCATGTGCCTGTTGGCCATCTGCATTTCCTCTTCAGAAAAAAGTCTATTCAGGTCTTATGCCCATTTTTTAATCAGGTTTTTTTTTTAATATTGAGTTGTATGAGCATTTATATATTTGGGATATTAACCCCTTATTGGTCATATCATTTGCAAATATTTTCTCCCATTCAGTAGGTTGTCTTCTTATTTTGTTGATGGTTTCCTTTGCTGTGCAAAAGCTTTTAAGTTTAATTAGGCCCCATTTGTTTATTTTTGCTTTTATTTCCTTTGCTTTAGGAGATAAATCTAAAAACATATGGCTACAATTTATATCAAAGAGTGTGGTCTGTTTTCCTCTAGGAGTTTCGTTTCTAGTCTTACATTTAGGTCTTTAATCCATTTTGAATTTATTTTTGTATGTAGTGTGAGAAAATGTTCTTATTTCATGCTTTTACATGTAGCTGTCCAGTTTTCTCAGCACCAGTTTTTGAAGAGACTATCTTCTCCATTATATATTCTTCCCTCATTTGTCATAGATTAATTGACCATAAGTGTGTGGATTTATTTCTGCATTCTCTGTTATATTCCATTGATCTTTGTGTCTGTTTTTGTGCCAATACCATACTGTGTTAATGACTGTAGCTTTGTAGTATAGTCTGAAGTCAAGGAGCATGATTCCTCCACTTCTGTTCTTTCTCAAGATTGTTTTGGCTATTCGGGCTCTTTTGTGTTTCCATAAAAATTTAATTTTTTTTGGACACACTGCACGGCTTGTGGGATCTTAGTTCCCCTACCAGGCATTGAACTCGGGCCCTTGGCAGTGAAAGCACAGAGTCCTAACCACTGGATCTCCAGGGAATTCCCTCCATATAAATTTAAGAATTATTTATTCTAGTTCTGTGAAAAATGCCATTGATATTTTGATAGCGATTGTATTGAATCTGTAGATTGCCTTGAGTAGTATGGTCATTTTAAGAATATTAATTCTTCCAGTCCAAGAACACAGTATATCTTTCCATCTGTTTGTGTCATCTTCATTTTCTTTTGTCAGTGTCTTATAGTTTTCCAACTGCAGGTCTTTTATCTCCTTAGGTAGGTTTATTCCTAGGTATTTTGTTCTTTTTGATGCAACTGTAAATGGGATTATTTCCTTAATTTCTTTTTCTGATAGTTCATTGTTAATGTATAGAAATGCAACAGATTTCTGTACATTAATTTTGTATCCTGCAACTTTACCAAATTCATTGATGAGCTCTAGAAGTTTTCTGGTGGTGTCTTTAGGATTTTCTATGTATAGTACCATGTGATCTACAGAGTGACAGTTTTACTTTTTCCTTTCAAATTTGGATTCCTTTTATTTCTTTTTCTTGTCTGACTGCTGTGATTAGGACTTCCAATACTATATTGAATAAAAATGGCAAGAGTGGGCATCCCTGTCTTGTACTTGATCTTAGAGGAAATCCTTTCAGCTTTTCACTGTTGAGTATGATGTTAACTGTGGGTTTGTCATGAATGACCTTCATTATGTTGAGATATGTTCCCTACTCTATGCCCACTTTCTTGAGAAAAATATCATAAATGGATGTTGAATTTTGTCAAAAGCTTTTCCTGCATCTATTGAGATGATCATATGATTTTTATTCTTCAGTTTATTAATGTGGTATATCACATTGAGTAATTTGGAGATATTGAAAAGTCCTTCCATCCCTGGGGTAAATCCCACTTGATCATGGTATATGATCCTTTTAATGTGTTATTGTATTTGGTTTGCTAGTATTTGGTTGAGGATTTTTGCATCTATGTTCAGCAGTGGTATTGGCCTGTAATTTTCTTTTTCTATCATATCTTTGTCTGGTTTTGATATCAGGGTGATGCTTGCCTTATAGAATGGGTTCAGAAGTGTTACTTCCTCTGCAACTTTTTGGAATAGTTTTAAAAGGATAGGCATTAACTCTTCTGTAAATGTTTGGTAGAATTCACCCATGAAGCCATCTGGTCCTGGACTTCTGTTTCTTGGGAGTTTTTAAATTACTGATTCAATTTCATTACTGGTAATTGATCTGTTTATATTTTCTATTTCTTCCTGGTTCAGTCTGGGAAGATTGTATCTTTCTAAAAATTTGTCTGTTTCTTCAAGGTTGTTGATTTTATTGGCATAGAGTTGTTCATTGTAGTCTCTCATGATTCTTTATATTTCTGTGATGTCAGTTGTAACTTCTCCTTTTTCATTTCTGATTTTATTGATTTGATCCCTCTCCATTTTTTTCTTGATAAGTCTGACTAAAGGTTTTATCAGTGTTGCTTATCTTCTTAGAGAACCAGCTTTTAGTTTCATTTATCTTTTCTATTGATTTTTTAGTCTCTATTTCATTTATTTCTGCTCTGATCTTTACTATTTCTTTTCTCCTACTGACTTTGGGTTTTGTTTGTTCTTCTTTTTCTAGTTCCTTTAGGTGTAAGTTTAAGTTGTTTATTTGAGATTTTTCTTTTTTCTGAGGTAAGCTTGTATCACTATAAACTTCCCTCTTAGAACTGCTTTTGCTGCATCTCATAAATTTTGGATCATTGTGTTTTCATTTTCATTTGCCTTTAGGTAAGTTGTTATTTCCTTTTTGACTTCCTCAGTGTTCCATTTGTTGTTTAGTAGCATATTGTTTAGTCTCTTGTGTTTTTTGCAGTTTTTTTCTAGTAGTTTATTTCTAGTCTCATAGCGTTGTGGTCGGAAAAGATGCTTCATATGATTTCAGTTTTCTTAAATTTACTGAGGATTGTTTTGTGGCCTAGTATGTGATCTATCCTGGAGAATGGTCCATGTGCACTTGAAAAGAATGTGTATTCCGCTTTCAGATAGAATATTCTATATATATCAACTAATGTGTCATTTAAGGCTTATTGATTTTCTGTCTGGATGATCTGTCCATTCATGTAAGTGTGGTGTTAAAGTCCCCCACTAGTATTATGTTACTGTCGATATCTCCGTTTATGGCTGTTAATATTTGCTTTATGTATTTAAGTGCTCCTATGTTGCATGCATATGTATTTACAATTGTTATATATTCTTCTTGGATTGATCCCTTGATCATTATGTGTAGTGTCTTTGTCTCTTGTAACAGTCTTTGTTTTAAAGTCTATTTTGTCTGATATAACTTTTGCTACCCCAGCTTTCTTTTGATTTCCATTTGCATGGAATACCTTTTTCCATCCCCTCACTTTTGTCTTTGTATGTCTTTAGATCTCAAGTGAGTTTCTTGTGTGCAGCATCTATACAGGTCTTATTTTTGTATCCATTCAGCCACTCTGTGTCTTTTGATTGGAGCATTTATTTCACTTACATTTGAGGTAATTAGTGATACCTAAGTTCTTATTGCCATTTTGTTAATTGTTTTGGAATTGTTTTGTGGGTCTTTTTTTTCCCCTTCTTTTGTTCTCTTGTCATGTGATATGATGAGTATCTTTAGAGTTATGTTTGGATTCCTTTTACTTTTTTGTATGTATATCTATTGTAGATTTTTGGTTTGTGGTTATGATGAAGTAGGTGGGTATACTTACATATATATATATATGATTGTTTTAAGTTGCTGACTGCTTAATTTCAAATGCATTTTAACAACCCTGCGTTTGTACTCTCTTCCTCTCATGATTACTGTTTTTGATATCATATTTTACATCTAATTGGTTGTGTATTCCTTACCTGCTTATTGTGGATATTAATGATTTTACTACTTTTGTCTTTTAATCTTCCTACTAGCTTTGTGCATGGATAATTTCCTACCTTTACTTATGTTTGCCTTTACCAATGAACTTTTTCATTTCATAATTTCCTTGTGCCTAGTTGTGGCCTTTTCTTTTTTGCTTAGAGAAGTTTCTTTAACATTTCTTGTAAACCTAGTTTGGTGATGCTGAACTCTTTTAGCTTTTGTCTGTCTGTAAAACTTTTGATCTCTTCATCAAATCTGAATAAGAGCCTTGCTGGGTAGAGTATTCCTGGTTGTAGGGTTTCCCTTTCATCACTTTATTCTTTTTTTTTAAATTTATTTCTTTAATTTATTTCTTTTTGGCTGTGTTGGGTCTTCTTTGCTGCGCACTGGCTTTCTCTAGTTGGGGCGAGTGGAAGTTACTCTTTGTTGTCGTGTGTGGGCTTCTCATTTCGGTAGCTTCTCTTGTTGCAGAGCACGGGCTCTAGGCGTGTGGGCTTCAATAGTTGTGGCACGCGGGCTCAGTAGTTGTGGCTCGCAGGCTGTAGAGTGCAGGCTCAGTAGCTGTGGTGCACAGGCTTTGTTGCTTCATGGCATGTGGGATCTTCCAGGACCAGGGCTCGAACCTGTGTCCCCTGCATTGGCAGGTGGATTCTTAACCACTGCTCCACTAGGGAAGCCCTCCTTTCACCACTTTAAATGTATTGTACCACTCCCTTCTGGCCTGTAGAGTTTCTGCTGAAAAGTCAGCTGATAACCTTATGGGAGTTCCCTTATATGTTATTTTTCGCTTTTCCCTTGTTGCTTTTAATAGTCTCTCTTTATCTTTGCTTTTTGCCATTTTAATTAAAGTGTGTCTTGGCATGTTCCTCTTTGGGTTAATCCTTTATGGGACTCTACACTTATGGGACTTGCATGTCTATTGCCTTTCCCAGGTTAGGGAAGTTTTTAGCTATTAAGTCTTCAAATATGTTCTCATCCCCTTTCTCTCTCTCTTCTCCTTGTAGGACCTCTATAATGCAAATGTTATTGTGCTTGATGTTGTCCCAGAGGTCTCTTAAACTGTCCTCATTTCTTTTCCTTATTTTTTCTTTTTTCTGTTCCACATCAGCAATTTCCACTACTCTGTCTTCCAGCTCACTGATCCATTCCTCTATATCATTTAGTCTACCATTGATTACTTCTGGTATATTTTTTCATGTCATTTATTGTATTCTTCATCTCTGTTCAGTTGTTCTGCATATTTTTTGACTCTTTGTTAAGAACTTCTAACTTCTCACTCTGTGCATCCATTCTTCTCCTGGGTTTTTTCATCATCTTTACCATCACTACCCTGAACTCTTTATTAAGTAGATGTCCTGTCTCCACTTCACTTAGTTCTTTTTCGGGGGTTTTGTCTTATTCCTTCATCTGGAGCATGTTCCTCTGCCACCTCATTTTGTCTAAGTTGCTGTTTGTATTTTTATGTATCTGCTAAGTTAGTTACATTTCCCAACCTTGGAGAAGTGACCTTCTGTAGCAGATGTCCTATGCATCCCAGCAGTGCACTTCTTTCTCATCTCCCAAGCTATATGCTCTAGGGGTTCCCCCTATGAGGGCTACCTGGAACCTTCTCTTGTGGCCAGCTGAATATGTGGGCAGTCTGGTAGGTTTGGTTAGCCTCCAGTCTGGTTGGTTGCTAGGCTCTGCCTTGTGTGGAGGCTGCCGGCTGCTTGTTGGCGGGGCTGGGTCACAAGGCCGCTGACTGAAGAACTAGCCCAGGGGGCCCCAGGGCTAGTGCTGGCTCACTGGTTGGCAGAGTCAGGGTCCAGAAGACTCCATGGTTGTTGCCCACCTTCCTCGTGGGTGAAGCCAGGTCCTGGGGTTACTTCCAGACTACTGGCAGGCAGATAAGGTCCTGGAGTTGGTTGCAGGGTCCAGGGATTCCAGAGATGGTATCAGATTGCTGCTGGTGGGGGGTGGGTTTCTGACACAGGGTCTGGGGTGTCCAGAAGCTTGAATTAGCCTGCTAGTGAGCAGGGCTGGGGCCAGGCTTGTCCCAGGGCCAGGGTCTCTGGCCTGTTGGTAGATGGGCTGTGTCTGCAGGCTGCTGGATTGTGGTTTTCTTGCATCTGGTCCCTGCCCACTGGTGGCTGGAACTAGGTCCTGGGCCCTCTGGTAGGCAGGGCCACATCCAGAGGCAGCTGTGGGCTTAGGGGGTCTTAAGGCAGCCTGTCTGCTGATGGGTGGGGCTGTGTCCTTGCCAAGTTAGTTGCTTGGCTTGAGGCGCCCCAGCACTGGTGACTGCAGGCTGTTGGGCCAGGGCAGGGCTGGGTCCTGGGGGTAATAAGCCAGAGGGAGGATTCCACAATGGTGCCTGCCAACACCAATGTCCACATGGTAGAAGGAGCTCCCAAGAATGGCTGCCACCAGTGTCTGTGGCCCCAGGGTGAGCTGCAGTTGCCTCCTGCCTCTCTGGGAGACTCTCCAAGATCAACAGGTAGGTCTGTCCCAGGCTCCTATCAAATTATGGCTTTTATTTTGGGTCCTGGAGTGTGTGAGATTTTTTGTGCACCCTTTAAGAGTGAAGTCTCTGTTTCCCCCAATCCTTTGGGACTCCCACAATTAAGCACCACTAGCCTTCAAAGCCAAATGCACTGGGGGCTCATCTTCCTGATGCAGGACCCCCAGAATGGGGAGCCCAACGTGGGGCTCAGACCTCTCACTCCTGTGGGAAAACCTCTGCAGTGTAATTATTCTCCAGTTTGTGGGTCATCCACCTTGGGTTATGGGCCTTGACTATATTGTGAGTCCACCTGTCCTACCCACCCCATTGTGGTTCCTTCTTTATGTTTTTAGTTGTAGAAGATCTTTTCTGGTTGGTTCTGGTCTTTTTCATTGATGGTTGTTCTGCTTATAGTTGTTAGTTTGGTGTGCTCCTGAGAGGAGGTGAACTCTTTCTACTCTGCTGTCTTGACTGATCTCCATGAAAATTGTCACTCTTGAGCAGCTGGGTTTTTTTGCTTTGTTTTGAAGTACAGTTGATTTGTAATATAATGTTAGTTTCAGTTTCGGGTGTAAAGCATTGTCATTCAGGGTTTTTGCAGATTATACTCCATTATAGGTCATTATAAGATAATGGGTATAATTCCCTGTGCAATACAATATATCCTTGTTGCTTATCTGTTTTATATATAGTAGTTTGTATCTGTTAATCCCATACCCCTAATTTGTCCCTGTCCCCTCCCCTTTCACCTTTGTAACCACAAGTTTGTTTTCTATATCTGTGAGTCTGTTTCTGTTTTGCCTATGCATTCATTTGTATTATATTTTAGATTCCACATGTAAATGATATCATACAGTATTTGTCTTTCTCTGTCTGACTTATTTCACTAAGCATAATATTCTCTAGGTCCATCCATGTTGCTGCAAATGGCAATATTTCATTCTTTATTACGGCTGAGTAATATTCCATTGTATATATACCACATCCTCTTAACCCAATCATCTGTTGATGGGCACTTGGAAGCGATCCAGGTGCAGCTGGTTTGTTTTTAATCTACATGCACTATAAACATTGTGACTGATTATGCTTCATACTTTATTTTGTCCATAGAAAACTCAGAGCAAATTCTGCTGTCAACGCTAAAAACTATATATCAATATGACCTGTGACATTTAATTTTATGTAATGACCTACTCTTAGCTTTATCACTTTATTAAAAATTATTATATTTTTTCCTACCTCCTTCATCTATTGTCAGTCCTACTGTATTGTATGTGTTTCTTTTGTTTTGAAAAGGTAATATACATACATATTAATAAAATTCAAGGGACTTCCCTGGTGGAGCAGTGGTTAAGATTCAGCCTGCCAGTGCAGAGGACATGAGTTTGATCCCTGGTCCAGGAAGATCCCACGTGCCGCGGAGCAACTAAGCCCGTGCACCACAACTACTGAGCCTGTGCTCTAGAGCCTGTGAGCCACAACTACTAAAGCCTGTGTGCTCTAGGGCCCGTGTGCCACAACTACTGAGCCCGCATGCCACAACTACTGAAGCCTGTGTGCCTAGAGCCCACGCTCCACAACAAGAGAAGCCACTGTGATGAGAAGCCCACGCACCACAATGAAGAGTAACCCCCGCTCACCACAACTAGAGAAAGGCCATGTGCAGAACGAAGACCCAACACAGCCAAAAATAAATGTAAAATTTTTTAAAAAATTCAATACGGCAAAAAGCATACCTAGAAAATAAAACTCAAGGTAGAAGATAATCAACAAAATGAAAAGCTTCAGTTGTGCTGAGGTTTCAAAAAAACTCTCAGAAATCATTTTAAGTTCTTTAGCAGCAAAATGAATTAGTAAATGTTCACCTCATCCACTAGAAGTTATGCTATGCTTTTTATAGCTCTGTACACAAACAGGAATAGACAGGATTCTAATAAACCATGGCTAATTAATTTATACTAATTGATAATTTGATGACCCATCAGCTTTTCTCACTGGCTATTGTTTTATAGCTTTGTGGGTAATTACTTTTAAAATGTTTCAGATTTCTTGAAACTTAACTCCAGGGAAAATGTTCAATTAAAAAAAGCTAAACATTTATAGCATAATTAAGTATATCATCTTCTTTTCTTTGGACGTCAAGAGCACAGAAACAAACAGAATGGTATAGAGAAAAATGCGTCCAATCCCTTTTTTAAGCAAATTTAACAAATCTAGCATATATAGTAACTTATAATTCAATATAACCACAACCATAAAAAGTCTTATGAAGTCAAATCATAGAGGAAGCAGTGATCAATTTTTCCCGTAGTCATAATGGTAAATTTTTTATTGCCTGCTATATGCCAGGCTCTGTACTTATTCATTGAATAAATACATTTTGGCCACCTACTGTATGTCAGGTACTTCGCAGCTAGACACTGGTAAACAAAATGGACATGTTACCTGCTCTTATTTCATCTTCACACTAACTCTATGCAAGAGGTGTATGTTATGGCTGCAAAAATTGAGAATCAGAAAGGTTAACTAGCTTGTCCAGAATTACACAGCCAGTAAATGGTGGAGCTAGGACTTGAATACAGGTCTGTGATTCCAAAGACCACATTTTTCCTTTAAGCTACAATAATGTGTTCAAATGTATGAGAGAAGCAAGGGAGTGCAAGCACACACAAAGTTACATGAAGGCATGAAACCCAGTAACTTGCATTGCTTAAGTGAGCTTTGCTGTTTTATCTGGCTTAGATAACCTTCTCTAGATTATTGCAACAGCCTCCTCATTGCCTCCCCTACAGTCTATTCAAAACATAGCAGCTAGAGTGACCTTAAAATACAAATCCTATCATATCACTCCTCCCATACAGAACCCTCCAATGGAGTGTCTCCTCCCATATTCCATCCCTTCTGCCTCAGTCCCTTGAAGTAACCATAGCTATTGCTATCAGTTTGGTGTATATTCTTTCAACTTTGTGTATTCATTTGTACCCTTTTTATTTAAACAAATAGGATCATACTATGCATATTATTTTACAAATTGCCTTTTCCCCTTGTATTTGCAGTTGAATGTCCTGTGTTCTTAACATAAAGCTATATAGTCCCTTGATACATATTGTTACAAAATAGAATGAGGAAAGCTTTCCGTGTTATTGGTTCCAAATTACACAACTCTTTTATCATGTTGCTATATAATGGTGGATTTTGTATTCATAAAACAAACAGCATCTTTTATAACAATTATAGTTTTATATCTATAGCATGAAATAACTTACTTTAAAAAATTACTATTGTCATAAGAGTGTAATATTTGTTATGTTGTAAGATTCATTACCAGAGAATAGATTCTTAAATTATAAGTAATTGTTAGAATTTCTTCTTTACTATAGTTACTCCCAGTTGAAACTTTTCAACTGCTTTTGCCTCCGTTCATTAGTAGGCATGTTAAGGCTGTGTAAAGTAAAATGCAGAGCTGTTGGCCAGCAATGGAACAAGGGGACTTGGCTCTATTTGATAAATGAAATGTGCCGCCGTGGGTAAAGACTGCAAACTACAGCCTCACATTTGCTTTTGATGGAAAATATGATTTTCATTATATTCTATTTCATTCATCTCCTTATTTTAGTTGTTTTGGATTTACTATATTAAAACCTTTTTATTTTTAATTACAGTCTCGAGTTGTAGCTGTACTAGATTGGGAGCTTTCAACCATTGGTCATCCTCTGTCAGACTTGGCTCATCTCTCTATGTTCTACTTTTGGCCAAGGACCATTCCATTGTTAAGTCAAAGTCCTCATTTGCAAGAAAACATAGGTATGAAAACATAGTGTTGCCTAAACTGCTATTAATATAAAATTATATTTATTTTGCTTCATAATTAATAAAAAGATTATATTGCAATCTTAGATAAATAGCTTTTGTTTCTTGAAATGTTTTTAAATCATTTTATTCTATCGATTTTTTTGAATGTATCATTCCACTTCTAGTAATTTGTTACAAAATATAATCATTTGTATATAATGTTCTTTTGAAAATCAACATTTAGAGCATATTTTGTTATATGGATTATAATTATATGGATAATAATGTTTTAATTATAATATTATATTTTATTATATATAATTAATAATATAATACATTATTTATATTATATAATATAATTTATACTATATATAAGTAATATAAGTAATAATATATTATAAGATTATATTATATTATAGTTAATATTTTAATTATAATATTATAATTATATAGATTATAATGTTGTGTTATATGGATTAATGTTTTGTTATATGGATTAATTTTATGTTCAGTTTTATGTTTATATGCAATATGACATTTTAAAATATTCACCATGACATTCTTATTAAAGTTTATAGTATATACTGTTTTTATAGGGGTACCATCAATGGAAGAACTGATTTCAATATATTGCCGCTGCAGGGGAATTAATTCTAATCTTCCTAACTGGAATTTCTTTCTTGCCCTTTCATATTTTAAAATTGCTGGAATAGCACAGGTAATTAATTTTTTAACATGTGTTTCACCATTACTTATTGATGTACTGTTGACAATATTTTTGGTCTTTGGGGGTTTTATATTCCTTTTTTTTTTTTTTTTCTTTTTGGCCACATAATGGCTCAGCTTGTGGGATCTTAGTTCCCCTACCAAGGATTGAACCCGGACCTCTGGCACTGAAAGTACAGAGTCCTAATAACCATTGGACCACCAGGGTATTCTCTTATATTCTTATCTTTAGATCAATTTAGTTTCCATAATAACAAATACCAGACATGGATAAAACAGAAATCCAGAGTTTACAGAATAGGAATTTGGCAAGGGAAAAATTTGAGTAGCAAAATGTGGTATCACTTTTTGGTATAATAAACGAAAAGATGGAAGAAGGGAGAGAGAAAGACATAATAACAAAAACAGAAAAAGCATGTGAGAATTGGTTATTTCCTGAATATCCAATATAAGAAAGAGTTAAACTCCTTATATGATATCTGATTCAGATTATAAAACCCTATTAATCAGGGCTGATGATGAAGGAATTATCATTGTATTTCCCAAAGCCAGCGAGTAGATAAGCTCACTCAAACACATAATTAATTGTCCATTTTCCATTTTCTAATAATGTGATAGTTATGTGATAAATTTTGAGAGAAAACTGAACATAAATTCAGTTTTTTAAATTTACAGTTTAGACAATTGCATTCTTCATTATACTAACTCAGCTCCCTTATACTTTGAGTCTTAGTTTTTTTAAGAAATTGAGATGCTTCATCTCTGGTAAGGGGTTAGGGCTTGGAGGAAGAACAAGTAAATAAGAGATTTTAGAAACAAAAAAGAATGGGAAAAGAAGGATTAACGAAAATTATGGTTATTTTTCCCTGTCCTCAGAGTTCATGCTGTCCTCCAATAACTGAAATGTCTAGGAAATAGTTGTCTTACATCTCATCCTGTAGTTTAGAATCATATTAATCATATTAGTTAATCATGTTGATTGGATGCATTTCTCAAAATAGGGTTTATGGTATGTTTCTATATCTGTCAATTTCCAAAGTGAGATAACAGATAGGCTTTGAATTTAAAATGTATTTTCATTTCAAATAAAAGCTTGACATGGTTTACGATCGAAATTAATATGTATGTCATAAACTGTGTAGTTAGTAGCCTTAGAGATGATCATGAACATTCCATTCTAACTAGAAATGTGAAATTGGAAATGACGGAAAGACTGCTACAGTGTTTTATTGTACAAAGAATTATATAAAGAAATTAATGAAATTCAGTTGAATGTGTTTGGGACAGGGAACAGGAGAGTATATTATGTTGGAAACACAGAACATGGAGAATTAACAAAGAAAAACAGATGAGCATTCAGCTAACACTGTTCAACGGAGAATAGTTTCACCTAAATTAGGGGTCCAAAAAATGAGATAAAATATTCTTAGAAGTCTCTCATTGCCTTCTCTTTGGTTTTATAGTTTTTAATTTTATTTTAGTTTCTTTAGATTTTTCTCCACTGTGTAGGGAGAGCAATGATCTTTAGAGGTGACATGACTTGCCAATTTGGTATCTTTAGTAACTGCTAAACTCATTTTAAAGTTTGGTTTGATTTCCAGTTATAATTCTGTTATGATGAGAGTATGTTAACCAAATGATACAAGTGTAAGTCTTTAACTTGGAGTGGTATAATTATGCCTGCATGTAAATTAATAGAACTGATAGTCTGATTTATATCTTAGTACCTGTAAGTTTAGTGATTCATGTAGCTGGGAAACTGTGGAAAGACTGGATAGTTGAAGAATAGTTTTCCATGAATTTTAATCACTTTGTATTAATTTACTTATAGGGAGTATATAGTAGATATCTTCTGGGAAATAATGCATCTGAAAGTAGCTTTCAGTTTGCCAATATTGTGCAGCCTCTGGCAGAAACTGGATTACAACTCTCAAAAAGGTAAGAAAATATAGATTCTGTGGCTAACTCAAATTAGAGCCTTTATTAGCTATGTGAAGGTCATAAACTTTAGGGGGATAGGGATTGTTTTTATTGCTTACAACACCAGAATTGCTGCTGCCAATCATGGTAAAAAATATTTTAGTAAATCTCTTTTATGCTTGAAAATAAATTGACCTCAGATTTAAAGAAAATACCCATTTAATGATTAAAAGAGGTTTGTAGGTTTTTTTGCAATTTGAATGTATAAACCTTTAAGATATTGATAAAATTCTCAAATGTTTCCTTCTAATATTTAAGTTACTTACATATACCTGTTTAAAGTTATGTATTATATAAGATGATTTATTAAGTTTAGAAATGTTGCTCTCTTCCACCATGACATTGCATGAAACTGTATTCAGACATTTCATAAGAGTCTTTGAAATTCATATCTCCATTAGTGGAGCACTTTTGAGACATCTAATACACTTTCTCCAAACACACTGCCATCTAACAGGTGTGATGGAGGGGAGAAATAAATTAGGGGGTTGAGATTAACATATACACACTACTATATATAAAATAGATAATCAACAAGGACCTACCATATATCACAGGGAACTCTACTCAATACTCTGTAATAACCTATATGGGAAAAGAATCTGAAAAAGAATAGCTATATGTATATGTATAACTGAATCACTTTGCTGTATACCTGAAACATTGTAAATGTTGTAAATCAACTATCCTCCAATATAAAGCAAAATTTAAAAGAAACAAACAGAAAAAAAAACAGTGTGATATATAGCACTTACTGAATGCACGGATGATGCTGTCCCTGGAAATTCTGCCCAAGCCACAAGTATCCATGGCATATCATTAGGACAGTTGTGTTTTACAGTTCATCTCATACACGAATATTTGTAATCTCCACAACATGACAAATGATGATGCTGCTTTTCATAATGATCTTTAAAGGTCTTGTTTATAATGATATCCAGCAGTTGTATTTGTGAGGCATATACTAAGAGTAATTATTAAATTTGTATTCTATTTCTTTGCCTTCTTGTTTAGAGATTCTGATATGTGGCTTCAATAAAGATTTTAAACTCCCATTGATTGAGGTCATGCCAGGCTTATGTTTTCTCCAAAAAGTGCTTTAAGCACTAAAGTTTAATGTTTAAAATAAAGTGATTCTGCATTCCTTCCATAACATGAAAGACAAAAACTCCAAAATATGGAAACTTCTTCTGAGAGATGTTTTTGGGAAACTGGGGGAAGACATTACATTCTATTCAGAAATCTATAATAATGGTTTTGCACATCTTTGTAACTTTTTTTTTATAAAGAACTTTCAGTACTGCACTTCCACAGACTGATACTACCAGACAATTGTTTGTACAGACTAGGACAGGCCACGAAGTTCTTACTAGGGTGAAGCAGTTCATGAAACAACACATCCTCCCAGCTGAAAAGGTAAGTATTCTATAAACAAACAGAATGTATTTGTGCTCCAAGACTATTGAAGAATTACTTCTGTTATCTCTGCTTCTAGGAGTACCATGGTATCATTTCTTTGCAGTCAATCCTTACCTAGATGCCCCTTCTCACCTTAGCACTGAACTGCTGCAGAACCTGATCCTGAGAAATTCCAAGCTTCTAAAATATGCCAAGGGAATGCCACAGATAAATCTGTGGAATTAAAATTAAGTTAGAGGGAATTAGCAGTTTACAAAGTTGAGATCTTTAAATATTTTAGAGTAAAATGCTACTTTGGGGGTCTTTTCCTAAGGCAGTGACTTTCAGCCTTTTTTTTCTTTAATGGGCCCCTTTGAAAATTGAGAACTGTAGGATAAACAAGAGAGGCATACCCGGAAAATTTTGTATATCATTTCAAACTGTTCACAGATACTACCATCACTCCCCCCACAAGCTACTATTTTAAGGTGTTAAGTTTCAGTAAATTCACTGAGAGTAGACAAGTTATGTGACACATTCATTCATTCAGTTAACAAATAATTATTAGGTACCTAATAATGGATTAGGCCATTGAAAGTAAAAGGAAGAATAAGAAGACAGGGCTTATGCTTCTACAGAGCTTATACTTTAGCATGAAAGAAAGACATTAAGTAAGAGATGATAAATGCTGTGAAGAAAAGATAAAAATTATTATAAAAATTTATATATATAAAATATACTATATATAAAATAGATAATCAACAAGGACCTACTGTATAGCACATGGAACTCTACTCAGTACTCTGTAATAACCAATATGGGAAAGGAATCTGAAAAAGAGTATATATATATGTATAACTGAATCACTTTGCTGCACACCTGAAACTGACACAACATTGTAAATCAACTATACTCCAGTATAAAATTAAAATATTTTTTAAAAACAAAATTCTGAACTTTTGGGTGTTAAAAAGAAAATGCAACACTTTGAGTTCAAGATGGCAGACTGAAATCAGCATTTACTTCCCCTCACACAAATAAAATCCTCTTGAATTAACAATAAAGAAATTTTTTTAAAAATGGAATTGGTAAAAGCACAAAAACAAAAGTACACATCGCAGGACTAAAGGTTTTGAAAAGAGAATGGAAAAGGATTTGGGAAGCAGAGTGGATCATACCAAAGAAAAAACCTTAACACATCTCAGAAGAATTTCTAAGTGAGAGAGGACTGACTGTAACTCAGGTGGTAACTTTTTTTTTTTTTTACAATGGAGTCCCCTATGATTGCCTGTTGTGGAGAGCAAGAATGAGAAGAGGAAGAGAAATCAAGATGTTTGATTTAAGAATTAACCTGTAATAGGTGGCCTGCTTGAGTTGGTTTCTAACACTCCTGGGTAGCAATGGTGTTTGCCCCAGGAAAAAGGCTGCCAGAGTACTCTTAAAAAGCATATGATGTGTTTCAAAGAAGCCGGGGTTTCAAATGACAGTTTCTCTCCATTTTTTTTCTTTTTTTTTTTTTTGCTGTATGCGGGCCTCTCACTGTTGTGGCCTCTCCCATTGCGGAGCACAGGCTCCGGATGCGCGGGCTTAGTGGCCATGGCTCACGGGCCCAGCCGCTCCGCGGCATGTGGGATCTTCCCGGACCAGGGCACGAACCCGCGTCGCCTGCATCGGCAGGCAGACTCTCAACCACAGCGCCACCAGGGAAGACCCCTCCATTTTTTTTTTTCCAGTGGTGGGTTTGGTGTAGACCCCAGCTTTCCTATCAGCCTTCCTGATTTATTCAAAGGAGACTCAAATTGGGAGAGGAAACCAAGTAGCCATGTTCTTTCATTCATAAATGTAAATGAGCGATCCAGGGAAGCATGTAGCACAGAAGAGGTGTTACAAATTGGATTGTGATACATCTGAACCTCATATCATGCAGCTACTAAAATATTTACAAAGAATTTGTAATAAAGGAAAATGCTTTATGATAAAAAAAAGCACTCTAGTTTTAAAGGGAAGATTATCAACATTTTGTGTGACAAGGAAAGCCATAATCATTTTGTGTCTGCAGATCTTTCAAATCTGGAATATATCTACATCTAATAATGTGAGCTTTTTCTTTCTTTAAAAACTTGTACTAACATCCATAAAAACATTTTATCCTGTAGAATGACTCTGGACTGTACTAATCCCTGTTTATGAACATATGCACTTGAAAAGTAATTAGCTTTTTCAAAATAGAAGGGGGGAAAGCCTATAAAATTCTAACCAATATGATTATAACTACATATATAAAAACTAAAACAGTCATATCTAGAAAATAAGATTGTATTATATAATACACTAACATCTTGATTGTACATATCTTTAGCTAGTAAGACTCTTGATGACTTTTTCTTAATACTTTATGTATTTTTCCAATTTTCTATAATGGGAAAAAATAAGGTCCGTTTATGCTATGCTAATGACCTTTTGAAACTCCTTGGATATCATAAAGTAAGAACATCAGAACCATCATCCATTTAAATGTTAAAAGGCAATTCTTCCTCAGGGGAGGAGGGGAAATTGGTTGAAGGTAGTCAAAACTACCTTTAACTTTCAGTTATACTAGGGATGTAATATACAACATGATAAATATAATTAACACTGCTGTATGTTATATGTGAAATATGAGTTCTCATCACAAGAAAAATATTTTTTCTATTTCTTTAATTTTGTATCTATATGAGATGATGTATATTCACTAAACTTATTGTGATAATCATTTCATTATGTATGTAAGTCAAATTATTATGCCCTATACCTTAAACATATACAGTGCTATATGTCAATTATATCTTAATAAAACTGGAAGAAAGAAAGAAATTTTTAAAAAAGGGCAATTCTTGCTATTTAAAATGGATGAGAAGTCCTAATAAAATAGCATGTAAAACAGGAACTAGCAACATGACATATCTGAGAACACACTTTTAACATAATGATAACATTAGTCATATTTTCCTACTGAGTTTAATAATATACTAGTGAGGAACTGTTGCTTCTTTTTTTCTAACTGACTTAAGTTTAAAGTAAAAAACATATTATATTGCAAAATTATTTGTAGGCTCAGATTTAAGATTCTGAACCAACATAATACAAAGCAGTATCTCAATCAGTGAATGAGAAAGTTAGATGTTAAAGGTGATATTTGGGGAGAATTGATCAGGCACAAAGCATATTTTCTGCTTTCTTTTTTCATCAGTAAACTCTTGTTCGTACTTAAAGAATTAAAGAAAGCTTCTTTGTAATGAGATATTTTATTTTAATTCTGACTCCTACCATACCACAAATAGATTTTGCAAATCTCCAAATCGATAGACTTTAGAACAGGAAGTATTAAATAATACAAATTTTTAAATAATTATATAAATGGCATAATTTAATTTCTCAGAACTGTAGTGTCATAGAGAGGTAGTCACAGATGGGGAATTTGTACATGTATTACGTAACATATATCTTATCAAACACAATTGCATTGACTGTTTCCATAGTAATGTGAGGGATGGAAATAATAAACAACCCTAAACAGGAAATCTTCCAACTTAACTGACTTCCTGACAGAATGACAAGTGCTATTCATCCTGGTGCCTGTGAAAGAGCCATCCTTTGTCTTCTTGAAGTTTTAACTAAATATAACTGTATTCTATAAAGCAGAAACTAACACACCATTGTAAAGCAATTATACTCCAATAAAGATGTAAAAAAAGAAAAAAAAAGAAATCTACAAATGCACTATATCATCCATATCATTTTAGTTTATATATTTAAAAAATATATAGTTTATATATTCAATAAAAAAAAATTTAAATAGAAAAAATGTATATAACTGTAATCTAGACTAGCCATGCTTCAATAAAAGGAACATTTTAACATATTACTTATATGACTGTAAATTGGTGGAACAATTTTAGAAAATAATGTTGTAATTTGGAGTTTTGGCCAATGTTCATAGCCTTTAAATCAGTAATTCTACTAGCCTATGTGTAGAAAATAAGTACAGAGATGCTTTAATAGCAAAATATTGGAGAAGGCCCTTATAGTCCAATATTTTCGTTCATCTTGATTTAGTTGCACAAATTAGAGATTATTGTTATTATGTGGCTAGTTTTTAAATATCTGTTTACTCATGTATTTATCATCTTATTTACTATTCCTTGTTACAACTCAGATGTTTCTTTTTGGATCAAGCTGCTTTAATGAGAATCTGCTAATAAAATTTACCTTTTTTTTTTTCCTTTTATTTTCCTTTTTTTGCCTGAGAAAAGGGAAGTAATGATTCTCTCTGTATCATCATATCTTTTAACCACTCATATTTTCCTTCTATTGAATTTCTGTGCTTCATTCAAGAAAGGAATAATTTCTTCAGATCCTTCTTTCAATTTATTATTATTATTTTTTTGGCTGTATCTAATCTACTTTTCAACCTTGCATAGAGCAGTGGGTCTCATTATTTGGATTGTGTCAGAATTGCCTAGAGAGCTAGTTAAGATTACAGAAATAGAAATACAAAAGTAGACTCACTGAAGTAGGGTAGGGCCTGGGCTTTTGTGTTTTACCAAGTGATTCTGATGCCACCAAAGTTTGAGAACCACTGCCATTTAATTTTTAAGTTTAATTACTGTGGTTTTACTTTGCTTCAAGTTGCATTCGGTTCTTTTTCAAATTTGTCTGGCCAAGTTTGATAGTCCTTTGTCATCCTTTTAATTCCTTCCTTTATTTTTTAAATCTACTGGACACAAATACTTTATATTCTGTGTTTGATCATTATTCTATCTGTGGCCTTTGCAGGTGTGATTCTGTTTTGTTGAACTATTGTTTTTGTTAATTCTTGCTAATGGTGGCTTGTTACCTTGAGTGTTTAGTATTTTTTCATTCTGCACTCATGTTCTTTGGAATGGAATTTTATCTGCAGGGATTAGTTAAGACTTTTTATAAAAGCTCTTTTCCTCCAGAGTGAATTTGCTTTTGCTTCTGCCAGGTGCTTTCAAGCATTGTCACCAGGAACACTGTAAACTTAATTTTTGACTCAAAATTTTAGGGCCCCATAGGTCTGTGAATTAAGATCTCAAACTTGGGTGAAGACTGGCTCAGGTTAGAAATGTTTCTTTTTTCTCTTCCGTCCTGTGAATGGCCTTTATTCCCTTGGTCTACCACTGAGGGGTGGGTTTTTCGTTTTGCTTTCTATTTTTTTCCAGTTAGGTTTTGCTGATCAGGCATCCTGGCTTTGGTGGAGGGAAGTGGTGAGCTCTGATCCTCCCTCTTGCCTTGTGTGGGGCATTTGGTTTCACCTCCTGACCCCGCCTATGTGGCCCACTGCAAACTAGGGCCCAGGCGAACATAGATCAGCCTACATCCGCCAGACAAAGTTGGTTCCAGTGCTCACTCACACCTGAAGAGTCAGGCTTTTGTATTCCTGGCCTCTGAGGAATTTCCTTATTTTCTTTCCAGCATAGCTATGTATTATTACTACATGTATTTTTAAAATTATTTTTAATATTTTACCCAGCATTTTTAGTTGTATTATCCTGGGAGGGGATTCTATGACCGTCTAGTATGCCACATTGCTGAAAATGGAACACTCAAATCTTGGTATAGGATTTTGAAAGTTAATCCTCTAATATAGAGGCAGCATAATTTTGTGAGGAGCAAACATCTAGAATTTTTTATACTTCTGTGTCTGGTCTTAGAAAGAAATTTTACTGATTCAGTAGCAGCTGAAAAAGCTTCTTCACCTAAACATGTTTACTTTGGATATTAGCAGTTTATGGCATTATTTACTTTTCTAACTTTAACTAATGAACTTTTTTCCTTTTATACTTTAAGGAGGTAATTGAGTTCTATGTTCAAAATGAAAATTCAGTAGACAAGTGGAAAAAACCTTTAGTGATTGATAAACTCAAGGTAAGAAAAATAAGAGAACCTTAAAAGTGGAGAATTTATATAGAGGCATTTTTTGAGACCTTTGTTTTTTGTTGCTTCTGTTGTTATATATGTAGAGGATAATTATATCAATTATAACTTTTTAAAAAGAAAGTTAAAAATAGAATCTGTAATATACAAATTAGGTTACATAGTGTGTTGTGTATGGTATGTGATGAAGACAGCCTCTTAACAGCTGTTCAAATTAAAAATACAATCAGCACTACTCACTTGAGACTGAAGTTGAGGCAGGGTATTTTTCCCACATGGGCTTAATTCAATTTCATGTTTTCAGATTTTAACACATGTTAGAAATTGAAATGGACAAATAGTATATTTGGCATAATTATGCTCAGATGTAGGAGATTTTATAATCACTGTGATTCAATAAGAAGTACTCAAGTAAGCAAATTTAGTTTTTCAGCCAAATCTAAGGAAGCTTAACTGTTAAGAAATTGTTGATTTATAATGAATTAATAACTACTTGCACTGTAGAATACAATGAAATAAATAATTTCATAAGTTCAAAAGGCATAAATAGCAGTATCTTTTAAAAATAAATAATTTTAGGTCATGATAAATTATGATAACTCTGGCATATTCATCACCTTGACAGGAAATGGCCAAAGCAGAAGGCCTCTGGAACTTGTTTTTGCCAGCTGTAAGCGGTCTCAGCCAAGTAGACTATGCCTTGATTGCTGAAGAAACAGGAAAATGCTTTTTTGCTCCAGATGTCTTTAACTGCCAAGCACCAGGTTACTACATTATTTAAAAACAGAACTTTTCTCAGATATTTTGAGCAGTGTTTAAAATTTCTCTATTTTATGACAAGGAAGTTTTTCTACACAAAGTCATTGATTTATAAATTTGTCTATAATTTTACTTTCAGTTACTTTTATTTAAATATTTTAAAAAATGGACCTAAAGTTCTCATTGGATTATTCTTTTATTAAACATCATTACATTAAGAGTATTAGTGAATAGAAGTCACCACCAAAGGGATTGGCCATATAAGGTTTCCAGTTTTCTAACAGTATTAAACATATCTATGGTTAGTTAGAATGGATAGAGTTTTAAATCTTTTGGTTAGCCTCACTATATCTCCATTTACTCACCAATTATTTATCAGTTGCCTACTATATGCCAAGCACTATTTTAGCAACTATCATGAAATAAAATACACAAAGATTCCTGCCTCATGGAGCTGGCATTCTAATAGAGAGAGACAAAAATAAACAATAGCTAGATTAAATAAGTAATTATATAAGTAAGTTTGAAGATGAAAAGTGCTTTGGGGAAAAAAAACCGGCAAGGTAGGGGAGCTCTGGAGTGCTGAGGGACAGGTAATGTGTATAACAATTTAAGATGGAAGGCTCAGAATATGCCTTGTTAGGAAAATGACATTCAGTAAAGACTTAAAGAAGGTGAGAGAGTTAATCATGCTGAGATCTGGGGGAAGAGTTTTCATAGCATAGAGAACATAAAATGCAAAGGCCCTAAAGCAAGAGTGTGACTGGTATATTTCAAGAATAGCCAAGGAGGTCAGTGTGGCTGGGAAAGAATAGCAAAAGATATCAGAGAGGAAAGGGCCTTGTATGTTGGGACTTATAGGGCAGGTGAGTGCTTATACTTTCAGTGAAATGGGGATTTGAGCAGAGGAGTGACAAGATGTCACTTCAGTTTTAAAAGAATCCCTTTGGCTGCTATGTTGAGAATTAACAAAAGGAGAGAAGGAAGTAAGCAGGGAGTCTTGTTGTGATGGTCTTGGTGAGAGATGATGGGGATTTGTTCAAGGGAGTAGCAGTGGAGTGAGAAGTGGAAAGATTCTAAATATATTTTGAGGGCAGAGCCAAGAGGATTTCCTGATTGATTATGAGGTATTAATGGGGGAGTCAAGGATGCCTTCAAGGACTTTGGCATGAAAAATTGGAAGGATGAGGGAAGGAGGCCAACTTTTCTTTAAAAAGGTAATATGGAAGGAATAAACCAGGAATGTAGTCTTTAGAAGGTGTTTTCAAACCCAATTTGCAGAAGGAACCCCCTAAAAAGCTTTGAAAAAATCCGGATTCACAGGCTTCATCCCTGGAGATTCTGACTCAGTAGGTCTAGGGTAGACCCTTGATATGTCTTTTGTCTTTTTTCCCCAAAGTTACTGTGGTTATTTTTGATGCTTCCAGTCAAGGACTGGTATTTGATTTGTAGTAGAAGGATAATTGTATAATATCCTATAGTGTCCCTGCACAAGTTAGTCCTCGTTTTGCCTTTTGTGCTTATTGTATGGCCCTGGTACTGAAGCCTCCCAAAAAGAGTTAGTGAAGCGGGGAAGTGCCCAAAAGAGGTATGTTTGATGTCAGAGAAAACACAATCTAGTTGCTTCTCGAAGTGTTTCCACACTGGACTTTGACTCTCATTTCTCGGGAATTATTAAGATAATCCATAAACCTCTGATAATGGTTGAACTTGTCCCAGATATGGTTTTCTCTCTTCAAAACACTGATTTGTCTATTTACTGATGACTACATTTTAATCCAATAATGAGGCTACTGTAAAAGTAAATAAATCTATTCACAGAGTTTCTAAAGATTTTATCTCTTTATGTGTAGCTATTATATCATGTTACATAGGTAGCATAATTTTGTGGAAAGAGACTGGTAGTCTTTTGCTTAAAACTTTTTTTATTGCCACTCATAGTAAGATATATTTTATATTGTGACCCAATATGTAGTGTATGAAGCTGTATGTGTGTGTTCATGGATTGATTTATGGAAATGAGGAGGGGAGAGACATATATTACTGAAAAAAGGCTTCATGAAACAAGTTTCCCTTACTACATGAATTCATATATTTTCCACTGAGTCTAGTCTAATGTATTCTATTTTGATCTATTTTCATTTCTCAGAGAATGCTAGTCATATTCCATTGAATTAATTTTATGACAAACTAATGGGTCATAATATGAAAAATAATGCTATAGAAGGCATCCATTGCAGATGCAGCTCTGCCGCTATTTTTCCATTTGACCTATGAACTTTTCACTAGATGGTCATAGACTTTTTTCTAGTATTAAAATTTCGTTAGTCTATCGGTTATAATATGATACCACCAAACTGCTGAAATTTTAAAATTGGCAAGGGAAATACATTTTCTTTGACCAAAGTATGATAAGCAACTGTCCTCAGCAAACAAGATGTATAAAACCATAGGTAGAAAACTAGGCATTTTCTCTTTGTAGTGGAGATATATTCATGAAGGCCTTTGGGCTATTGTGTTTTAGAGCACTGTGTTTTGCTTTATACAAAGCAGATAAAGAAGGGAATATGATTGATGTTGATTAAATACTTAAGAGTTTTCTTAAGTGTATATGAGTTGAATTTCTACTCAAGATACCCAAATTATTTCCCAAATAGTTATAAAATATTATGGGACACATATGTAGTCTTCTGATTTGCCTTTTGTTTTGGTTTGGTTTTTTTGTCCATCAATAAGTCATACAATATTGTATATTGGAATGTTGAAAATAGTCATTTTAATTCTAAAGCCGTTACTAGAAAATTTGGAGGCCTTTAGGCTAATTTGGGGAAAATTTTTTTTTTTGTACAAGTAATTTATCTAGGCTTTTTTTTTTTTTAACGAACCTATAAATGATAACTTTGGTTATCTGATAACTTTGTCAGATTCTCAGAATAAACTAATTTTTGGAAAGTTTTTATTCAATATTTACCTCATTCAAACTACAAGAAACACTGGATTTAAAACAAGCAAAGAAAACAATGAACTTCATTAATTATAATTCAAGACTCATTTTCTCCCTCAGTTGAAAAGAATTTTAAGCTTGTGTTAATCTACTAGGAATTGTGTGCATTTTAATATAACTTGGGCCCTGTTAGGAGTGCCTGAACAGAGTACAAACATGTTTTGAGAGACTTAACTTAGACTTAGCTCAATTTTCATAGGCATTTCAATAGCTGTCCTTAATATCATTGTAAGAGACAATATTGAAAAATTCTTCCTCAAAATCTTATAAGTAATCAGCATTCAAGAGAAAGGTTTTAGAGAGTATTTTTAGAAATTTGATGGGAATGAAAATCAGAGAAAGGCATCTAGAGCATTTTGCTCCACAGCAGACATGAAGCATTCTTTTTCACCTGAGAGTGATACTGCAGTGTATCATGTATTGCACAATGCCCTCTGAGGGCTGGAGAGGGTCTTTGAAGTTATCTATTGTCATTTTCTATCCAGGGCAGGGATTCCATGTTTAGCATCCTTGAGATATTACCTAGTACTTTTCTAGGTGGTATGGGATCACAAAAGTAAGAGCAGTGTTAGCGGTAAAAAGACAATAACTACTATGTGAGGTCAAAGGAAGGAGATATTTCTGATTGGGTAGCTGGAGAGTCTTCACAATGGAGATGGCTCAGAAGCAGAAGTTTACTTAGGAGTGACAGGTAGAATTTCACCAGAGAGAAGGCCTGGCCCAAGCAAACATGTGGAAGTTAAAAAGCACAAGGTATGTTTGAGGAACAGGAGTCTCAGTAATAAGTAATGTTAATTGTTCTCTAAGAGCATTGCAGTCACTCCAAGCAGAGTATATTTGCAAGATAGCAGGGAAAGGTTAGGCCAGTAAATTATTTTCCTCAGTCCTAATTGAGTTAAAACTCAGAGCCATGCTTCATTGGGATGAAGTAGACAAGTGTCTGTGATTCAGAACAAGTTGAATAAATAGGCACCAAATGCCATGTACTTGTAACTACTTATGACACACCTTCCTTGTAAATTGTATTTACTATTATGTTTAGTCTACGGCCATGCCACCCTGAATGCACCCAATCTCGTCTGTTATGTTTCAAAATATTTTTGTTAGTAAATATTTGCTCTAAAAAGATTCATGTCTGTTTTCTATATATAGTTTGGATTTCACATTGATAAATTTTTAAATGCAAAACAAGTGCTTTTCCTTATTACGTGTAGACACAGGGAACATGGAGGTGCTTCACCTATATGGAAGTGAGAAACAGAAGCAGCAGTGGCTTGAGCCTCTTCTTCAAGGGAGCATTGCCTCTTGCTTCTGTATGACAGGTAAGAGCAATTCAGTCACATTCTCCCATTGGGCAGCCACTCGTCCCAGTTATTATGGAGGAACTGAAGAAATGTGGGACGTGGCTCTGTGTTTCAGGCAAATTTGCCTGTGACCAGAAATGTGAACATGTTTGTTGGAGCCCAATTTTAATTTTTGGCATTTTTAAATGTGCAGAATAAAATTGTCCTCCCCTTTGGGAGGACACCAGATGATGTTTTCTGGTAGCCTGCTTTAGGCATTAGCAGCAGAGTAAACCTAGTTTTATAACCTTTTGACTTGCATCTAAAATTGCCATCTGTGGGTGTTTAAGATCTTTTTTACCCTAGTGTATGAAATATTGATCTTTGTGATAATTTTATATTGACACTTAAAAACTACTCAACTCTTCCATAAACCCAGAAAAATAGAACTTTCACCAGTGTTGGTCATATAGCTCAAATTATAATCATGTAGGGTAATTAAACTAGGAGCATGTTAATAAAAATGGGTTTTGGTGCATTTGTACATAGGAAACAGTAATTAAGCACTCTTCAAAGGACAAAATCATTGTTCCATATTTGAGTTTAGAATTAAACTCAATTTCATCTGGCCATGATTTTGGCCAGATTTTATTGTCCTTCTCTAACATTGCATACATTTATAATAGCAAAACTGATCTCCATTTAAACCAGTAAGAGGCCTTTATTGAATACCTGCTGTATGCTGTGTTGTCTACAAAGCTCTAATTAATTACAAAATAAATAGAGTACACACCTCCTTTTCTAAAGAAAGAGGGTCTCTAGTTTTAGAAAGAGAACACATAAAATATCTTAAGGATCCATTCAAAAGAGCAGCACATTAACAAGTGCAGATTACTATGATTGAGAGCTAGCCTCTAAGTTCTAAAATGCAATGCAGTAAAGCAGTCTTGTAAAAGTGTCCTATGGAAAACTTTCTGAAGACATTAAGTGTTGAGCAAGCTTTATAGAATGCAAAATAAATAGATTGGTGAAAGCATTCCTGATGGAATTTGCAGTTAGAAGTTGTTTAAGATACTACAGAAATAGAGTCACAGATGTCAAAAACAAATTTATGATTACCAAGGGGGAAAGCCGGGGAGGGAGTGGGGAGATAAATAGGGAGATTGGGATTAACATATACACATTACTATGTATAAAACAGATAACTGCTGAGAACCTACTGTATAGCACAGGGAACTCTACTCAATACTCTGTAATGACCTATATGGGAAAAGAATCTGAGAAAGAGTGGATATATGATTCACTTTTCTGTACAGCAGAAACTAACACGACATTGTAAATCAACTACACTCCAATAAAAATTAATTTAAAAAAAAAAAGAAAAAAAAGAAGTTGTTTAAGATACTAAACCTATGGTGGGGAAATCTGGCTTGCAAATATGTAGTACAGATTTTCATTGTGGGAAGTAAAGAACGATTTTTTTTTTTTTTTCTGTACTTGGGCCTCTCGCTGTTGTGGCCTCTCCCGTTGCGGAGCACAGGCTCCGGACGCGCAGGCTCAGCGGCCATGACTCACGAGCCCAGCCGCTCCGCGGCATGTGAGATCTTCCCGGACCGGGGCACAAACCCGCGTCCCCTGCGTCGGCAGGCGGACTCTCAACCACTGCGCCACCAGGGAAGCCCAAGAACGATATTTTTAATGCACGTTTGATGATTGGAGAAAAGATTGAGTTGTATCCCAAGTCATATATCACTGAGGATGCCAAGAACACAATTCAGATAGTTGATCTATCTTGAGTTGTTCTAAATACTTCATTTATTCATTTTTCCAATGCACATTTATTGAATACCTACTATGTGTAGGTTGTAGAAGAACCAGGGGGAATGGGGGAAGGGTAGGAAGATGAAAAAGACAAAGATGCCTCTGTCCTCAAAGAGTTCACATTTCTTTAACTAAGGGTCTTTTGTAAACTAATGGTGTCTGCCTGCCTGTAAATTCAGCCTTTGCTTATTTATAGAGCCCGATGTAGCTTCAAGTGATGCCACAAATATTGAATGTAGCATCCAGCAAGATGGAGATAGCTATATAATTAACGGCAAGAAATGGTGGTGCACTGGTGAGTATTCTATTGATTCTTCGTGCTAGATACTGTGCTAGAATAATAAGATACATAGTTATTCATTTCATGACCACAGTTCTTTAAATTCTGTCTTTGAAAGCATTTTCAAATTTAGAAATAGTTGATAAAAAGAAAAGTAATTTTAAAACAATGTCTTGATTGGGCAATGTTTATTTAAGAGCAGAAAACGTCTTCTTTTTTACAGTTTGTGAGAGAAAAAATTTATATTAGTGCACACTATTTTTGACCATTGTCATTTGTATCAAAAATTTTAATAGGGGCATATTACATGGACTATAATAATTTATATATAATTGTTTTTAAAGAGATAAGCAGCCCATATTATTAAAAATAATTTATTGTGGTACATATTTTCATTGTTTAAAAATACAAGTATTTAAGTGAAAAATAAGAGTCTTGGGGCTTCCCTGGTGGCGCAGTGGTTGAGAGTCCGCCTGCCGATGCAGGGGACACGGGTTCGTGCCCCGGTCTGGGAAGATCCCACGTGCCGCGGAGCGGCTGGGCCCGTGAGCCATGGCCGCTGAGCCTGCGCGTCCGGAGCCTGTGCTCCGCAACGGGAGAGGCCACAACAGTGAGAGGCCCGCATACCGCCAAAAAAAAAGAGTCTTTAGACATAGGAAAATATATTATTTAGTCAACCCTCAGTAATTGACTCACGTAAATGGATGAGCCCTTTAGGCAGTTATAAAAATTGAAACCTAGATAAATGTGATTGTCTGAGGATTGCTTCTAGAGTATAAATGATAAATCTAACAGGATAACCAGCTTATTACTAAAGAAAGTTGACATCATAAAAGCAAATTACATGTTTAGAAACTTACCAGTAATATATTACAATAGCCAGAAAAGCTTTTTGTTTTTGCTTTTTTTTTTTTGATTGCCAATTGTTATTCTTTCTGGAGTTTTATGAAATCTCTTACAAATTAAGAAACAAGAAAAAGAAAAAGACATTGAATTTTGCTGCATAGTTATTCAAGTACTAAAGTTATGCAGGGAAATTGTTCTTATATTAAAATTTAGATAATTTAAAATAATTATAAATGCCCCTTAATTTAAATTTCTTTAATAATCTGTTTTAGATGACCTAACTTATAGTGTTTTTCTTATGTTTGACTGTTACTACTATTTTCCTATATTGTTAATTTTAATTTCCATGTTTTATGCATTTATTTTTTGTTTCCTCTTTTTCTTGGCTTCTACCTCACTCCCCTTCCCCACCCTAACCTCTTCTTTGTTATAAGTTGCCACCACAGTGTTTGAGATTTGAATTTCAGAGAAATGCAAATGTTTGATCTGAGGGAGAAACCTCATTCATGTGTATCAAAGCAAGAGACAGAGCAGTTTTATATTTAAATGCTGAAAGTACTGGTTGGCTCTGTAGCATCTTCAGAATCGAAAGGAATCTCCTCCACATTTTGTCTTTGTCTTCTCCAGGACCCATATTTCTTGGCAACTTTCATGATGTAGATTTTAAAAGAGTTTCCCATAAAAACATACAGGACCGGGTTGAGGCAGCTGTGAAAGAGTGCAATGCTCTCTGTGATTTGGATGGCAACATCCATACGTTTGCTCATGTCGCAGTTGGTGATCAGGGAGTAGATGATATCTATGGCTTGGCAGAACTTGACAATGTTATAAGGCAGCTGAGTGACAAGGAAAACTATGACCACTGTGAGCAGAATTTTGAGGGGCCGAGATTTTGTAGTGTTTGGCATCTTGATGAGCGTCTTTGCCGTGATGAAGTAGCACACTGCCATAATAAGAAAGGGTATTACAAATCCAACGCAAATTTCCAGCATTTGAATTGATGCTTTCATTGATGTTCCTAGGTGGTATGGAAAGATGGGAATGCACCTAGCCTTGTGATTTACTGTATAAAAAACCAGCTGAGGTATACTCAGCAAGATGGCAGCCATCCAGACACAGGAACAGATGAGCCAGCATTGTTTTTGCACTCCCGATTGACTGGGAGCTTTAGTTACTGCCCAATATCTGTCTATGCTGATACAAGCCAGAAACTGCATTCCAGAGACAAAGTTGACCGTGTACAAGGCTGAAGTGACTTTGCACATGATTTTCCCTAAAACCCACCCATGAACTGCATTAACTGCCCAAAAAGGCAGAGTGAATAGAAGGAGTAAATCTGCCACTGCCAAATTCAGGATGTACACATCTGTTTTGGTTCGCCTCTTTTTGTAATGGGCATAAATCGCCACTATTATAGAATTGCCTGCAAGTCCAATGATGAAAGCTATTGTGAAGAAGGCAGGCAGGAAAACTTTTGCAAATTTTCTGACCTCTTCTTTTATACAGATCACTTCATACTGACTATAGTCATGAGTGTCATTCATTTCATTTTCCTCATAATAGTAATCTGTTGACTGGTTGTGTTCCAAAGCCATGGCTCCAATCTAAATGGCAAAAAGAATACAGGATATTTATTTTAATATTTCTTAAGTGGAAACGCTTTTGATCTAGCATATGTTTTATTCTTTTATTAGAGAATAGATTGTTGCCATAACATATGTGAGCCTGAATCTGCCACTCTTTGAAACTCTTTAATGGAAGCCACGTTGGAATATATCCCCAAGAGTAGTTTTTCATCCCTTGTTTTTACAAGTTTGTGTACAGGGGCTGGGATTTACAGAGGGAAGATAAAAATAATACCCTGGGGAATTTTATTAATCATTAAACCCTGTAACTTTTATATATACAACTTTGTGATTCTTACACAGTATATTGACAATAAATTAAATTTTAAAATTAAAATAATTTTATTTATTTAAAATAAATATTATTTTTATATATTTATGAATTTATTTTAAAATAAGTTAAATATATTATATCAGCATTTTACTTAATTTTACTGGTTGGCTTTTATAAAACAAAGTCTCCTCTAGTTAGCTTCCCTCCAAAACCTGTCACTACATGCTGATTGCAAACTACTATTTGGTAGCACTGTTGTTCCACTAGTCACCTAAGCCTTCAGCCTGTACCATCCTTGATTTATCTCTTATCTTCATCCCTGATTTCCAGTCAGCCCCTAAATTCTGATTTTACCTCCCAAATAGGTCTCAAATCTGTCTCTTCCTTTTAATCTGTGCTCCTTGACACATCCACACAATTCAACCATCATTATTACCTGGCCTATTACAATATCTTCCCAAGTGGCATCCTACTGTTCTTCTTTTTTTTTTTTTTTTTTTCCGGTACGCTGGCCTCTCACTGTTGTGGCCTCTCCCGTTGCAGAGCACAGGCTCCGGACGCGCAGGCTCAGCGGCCATGGCTCACGGGCCCAGCCGCTCCGCGGCCTGTGGGATCTTCCCGGACCGGGGCACAAACCCGTGTCCCCTATATCGGCAGGCGGACTCTCAACCACTGCGCCACCAGGGAAGCCCCGTCCTACTGTTCTTATTCCTCCTTACCACCTCCTTACCAACATTTTTCTTACTGCCATCAGAGTGCTCTCTCTCTAAAATGTCAATCCATCACTGCTGCTTATTAGCTCCTCACCTGAAAGACACATCCCTTCATCTGAAAGATACAATCTAAGCTCCTTACCATGATACCCAAGGCTCCTTCCATAATGTTGTCCTACCCATGGTTCCTGCTACATCTCTCTACTGTGCACCCTGCACGGTAGACAGCAACAATATTGATTTGCCAGCGATTTTCTGGCACACACCATGCTACAGCACATGTCTACATCATTACTCATTCTGTTCTTTTATCTGATGGACTATTTCCTGCCCTTCCCTTGAAGGGCCAGTTCCTACCCAGTTAACTTAGATGTCACCTCTCCAGAAGACTTTCCCGATCCAATAACTGTATCTGCATATCTCTCAGAGAACTGACCCCATCCTATGGAAGACATGTTTCTCAGACTACCTTTTCCCTCTGTGCTCTAAGTTCCCTAAGACTATGACCTGTTGGATTTATGTTTATAATTAATACCCGAAGAGAGTGCCAGGCCCACTCTAGGTGCCCAGCAAATATTTGTCAAACTAAACGTTTTACCAATAGGTTTAAAGCTATTACTCTAGAATGGAAGGATGATACTGCAGGAATCTCATGTCTCTTCATTAAGTTATTCTACTGTACTGGCTATTAACACCCTGTAGTATTAAGATAAGCTTGCACAGAATTCACAAGTTCTAAAATATATATAATAATAACTTTCAGTGTTTTTATTATAGTGCTGAGTTTTGTTATACTTTTTCCTTAGCCCTTCTGTCTCCCTTTATCCTTAAAGTTATTTGAAAAGTTCCAATCTGGAAGACTACTTTAGTCTTCGTTTTCTTATATGTTAATTATTAATACGGTAGGAACTTTGTTCTTTCCTTCTCTTTTATCACACAAATCTTGAACCCAGTGATAAGGTATAATATGGCCAAACAGTATAAGATATTAAGGAAAGATATTTTAAAAGAATTAATCATGCTAAAAATATGAATAAATAAGCGTAGGAATGGAAACTATTTGCAGAAGTGATCCTTCTGGCAGAAACATAGAAACACATTTAAATGCCTTTGTAATTATCATAAGAATAAAAAAATTTAACAATAAAACAAAGCAGGAAAAAATGATATAGCAAAACCTATTATTAACAAAGTTTTATAGGCAAGTAATCGTATTAAAATAATATTTTCTTCTTGCTATGTTCATATTTTTGTTTTAAGGTTAACATGTATAACTTTTCAAATAGCTCTTTTCTGCACATGTAAACTTTTATGCATACATAAATATACCAAACCTTTGGGCTTAAAAAAAAATCATATACAAGTCTGAATGGAAGAAGAAAGAAAAAACCAACCTGTTTCTGTCAGCAGACAGGAGCAGTCTTGAGTGCAGAGAGTAAGATAGAATGACCTCTCTAACTCAGCATACTTTTATTTTCGTTTTATACCCCGCCTTTGTCTTACATCCAGTAAGGCTTTCAGGAAATTTAACCTTGTGAGCACTTGATCTTTTATTTTATGTATAACCATCCTGTGAACTCAAATCCAAGTTCTTAAGTGTCCTAGGTTACAAACTTGAAGGAATTCAATCTCGTTTCAAAAACTACAGACCTTTCGAAGTTTCCACTTAGCCAAAGGGAACAGGAACGTGCCTGCAGCTGAGGTACTGACTGCCAAACCAAAAGAATTCACCAGAGCGCCTCAAGGCAGCTAACAAGTATTTACTTGTAGGTAGCATCTAGAAAAATACTCTCTAAAATTATTTTGTCTAGGAAAGAAAACAAAAAATGATTGTAACCTAGAAAGTTATCTTTGTGAAGACTAAATTATCAAAAACTAAATTTTAAGTAATCATTAGGTATTTATAGTAGAATTTAAATCTTTATACCACATCATTTTGTATTTTTCTTAAACTATGAGACTCCCCTTGGCCTCACTGTACTCCTTATCTGTCCTTGACCCCAGAGTATGACTTTCCCCACAACTTTAAATTCTTGTTCCTTCCTGTAATCTTCTTCAATGGCCAGCTCCAAACTTTCAAAATCCTTCTGTCTGGAAAGGCTATCTCTGGCTATCTCCCCCTCCCCCTACTTCCAAACAAATGAAAGTTAGAGAAAGAAGATAAATGTATGCAGATTTAACCCTTGGCCTTGACTCTCCCTATATTTGCATAACAGTTCCCTTATTTGCTTTCTCTAGGCTCAGTCTCCCCCTTCAGAAGTTATTTCAGACCAATGCCATTTTTTCTAAAAGCAACTGATCTAACTTTCCTGTTGATTCACAGAAAAGAGACTCTAGAGCACTGGGGCCTTCATCTTCCCACAGTATGTGTCTGGGGATACAGCCAACTTCTCCTCCTTGTTATCCACCAGTCTTTGAGAAGAGTTATTTGCATGCAGCTAAACCATCTCACCAAGAAAAAAATGCCTGACCAAATGTAAAATAGATAGCAAGTGGGAAGCAGCCCCATAGCACAGGAAGATCAGCTCAGTGCTTTGTGACCACCTAGAGGGGTGGGATAGGGAGAGTGGGAGGGAGGGAGACGCAAGAGGGAAGAGATATGGGGATATATGTATATGTATTAGTGATTCACTTTGTTATACAGCAGAAACTAACACACCATTGTAAAGCAATTATACTCCAATAAAGATGTTTAAAAAATAAATAAATAAAATAAAACACTTCCAAATTGAAAAAAAGAAAAAAGTGCCTGGATTTGTAGTGTTAGACATTTTCCATGGTGTAAACACTCCCACCATGGCCAATATCAGCTACCAATGTGAAGTCACTGAGGGCAAAGTTGCTAAGAGATGAGCATATCAGCCTTCCTCAGCAGACTCTAGCACAATTCTTCCAAAAGAGGCATCTCTTCTCCTTACCATGGCTGATCATTACTCTGATCTCTTGCTGCTTGCTGAGGGATACTGCTTTTAAATTTATCCCTGCCCTCTCTAGACTCTCTGGTCTTTTGCCTTCTCTTACCTCTTATTCTTCTTTATCTTATGTATTTTGGGAGCAGGAGGAAGCAAACAAGCAACCTTCCACTAAATTCTTAGAATGGCCTACCCTCCATCCCTCATTGCCTCTCTGACTTATTTCCTTCTCCTCCTCTTTGCTTGCTTATTCTGCCACACCAACCTCCTTGCTGTTTTGAAATGTGCTAGGCACATTCCTTCTTAGGGCTTTTGTACTGGCTCTTCTATCTGCCTGGACTGTGCTTCCTTTCAGTACTTGCAACGCTCACTCCCTCATGTCTTTCCAGTCTTTGTCCAATCACCACCTTCTCACTGAGGCAAGCCCTGATTATTCTATTTAAAATACCCTTCACAAACAAAACAAATGAACAAACATAACAAAACAGAAACAGAGTTATAGATACAGAGAACAAACCGATGGTTGCCGACAGGTGGGAGGGGGATGGGGGAGGAAAGAAATAGGTAAGGGAGATTAAGAGATTACAAACTTTTTTTTTTTTTTCTGTACGCGGGCCTCTCACAGGCTCCGCACGCACTCACGGGCGCAGCCGCTCCGCGGCACGTGGGATCCTCCCAGACCAGGACACGAACCCGTGTACCCTGCATTGGCAGGCGGACTCTCAACCACTGCACCACCAGGGAAGCCCAAGATTACAAACTCTTAAAAAGAGATTACAGGGCTTCCCTGATGGTGCAGTGGCTAAGAATCTGCCTGCCAATGCAGGGAACACGGGTTCAAGCCCTGGTCTGGGATGATCCCACATGCCTCCGAGCAACTAAGCCCACATGCCACAACTACCGAGCCTGAGCTCTAGAGCCGGAGCTCCGCAACAAGAGAAGCCACAGCAATGAGAAGCCTGTGGGCACCGCAACGAAGAGTAGCCCCTGCTTGCCCGAAGACCCAAGGCAGCCAAAAATAAATAAATGTATAAAAACAAATACATCTTTGTTGATATGTATACATTTAATACATTATTCCATAGCATGCATCAAATTTTCAAAAAAAAAAAAGGATTACAAACTTCCAGTTGCAAAATAAATGAGTCATGGGGATGAAATATATAGTGTGAGGTATATAGCCAATAAGTAAGTAATATCTTTGTATGTTGACATATCATAACTAGATTTATCATAGTGGTCAGTTTAAAATGTTTAGAAATATCCAGTCACTGTGTCGTGTAACAGGAACTAACATAGTGTTGTAGGTCAATTGTACTTCAAAAACAAACAAACATAAAAAAAAGAGATCAGATATGTGGTTGCAAGAGGCAGGTGGAAGGGGAAGGGAATTGGATGAAGGTGGTCAAAAAAGGTACAAACTTCCAGTTATAAGATACACAAGTAGTAGGGATGTAATGTACAACATAATAAATAGAATTAACACTGTTGTATGTTATATATGGAAGGTGTTAAGAGAGTAAACCCTAAGAGTTCTCATCACAAGGAAGAAAATATTTTTCTATTTCTTTCATTTTGTATCTGTGTGAGATGATAGATGTTCACCAAACTTATTGTGATAATCATTTCATGATGTATGTAAGTCAAACTTATACAGAGCTGTATGTCAATTATATCTCAATAAAACAGAGGGCAAAAATTAAATAAATAAATTAAACTAAATACCCTTCACCTGCCTATACTCCCAATCAACCTTACCCATAGCACTTTTCATGTGCTAATGTACCATATCATTTATATTGTGTTTGGTGTCTAATGTATCTCACCCTGTATTAGAATATAAGCTTCATCAGATTAGGGACTTTTGTATAATTTTTCATATATAAATATATAGAATAGTGCCTGGCACATAGTAGATACTCAATAAATATTTTGAATTAATAAATAATTCTACTTTCCCTTCTGATTATTGTCCCATTTTACTTGCCCTTGATGCTGTAGTTCTTTAATGACTAATTAAATTTATGAATGAATGAATCAATCAATCAACCAGTCAGTGCTTAAGTAACTTATCTTCCACAGACTTATAAATTTAGCAATGCAGTTGGAATTTTAGATCCAGATCTTTAGCCTTAGACGATTTCTACTTTTTCATACTATCCCTTATGCATATGTATAATTCCATGATGTCATCTATTATAGAATTTTGATACATATTTATAGATATTTAAAAGTATCTGTCCTTTTCCTTCATTTCCTCCCCCATGTACTTTCAACCACATACTTTCTTGTAAATAGGATTCCCTTCTTGTAAATCAGTTATAAAGCTATAATCTTTACATCTTTTCAATTCGGTCATTATTTTTGCTGACTCAAAGACATACCCAGCCCTTGGGGCATAAAGGGTCTCAGGATCAAGCTTCCTCTGGTAGTATATAGTGAGTCACACCTGTGTATGAAACATGGTGAAACTAGCTCACTGACTGACCTTTTCCTGTATTTTCCTCCTCAACAGAACTAGAAGAGGTGTTAATAGGGAATACTTGACAACATTTGAAAGTCAATCATAAAGCTTGGAGGATAGGGAAAGGCATCACTTACCTTAGGCAACTTTTCAAAGTATTTACTTGATGCTTCTTTAGCACCTTTTTTTTTTGCACCTCTCTTCCACTTGCCTTCCACCATAAGTTTATTCCAACTGGCTTCTCACCATAAATTGTCTCTCACCCTTCCTCACCGGTCCTAACAGCAATGTCCCTTGTTCCTATAGAATCTCTCTCTCCACACCCATTTCTCATTTTCTTCTTGTAGTGCCATTTTTCTCAGTATTAGGTGCTTGGGAAGCAATCTGACTAAACTATATTTTACATTTTCACTGAAAATGTCTTTGATATTAAGATACAAATTGAGCATTATTTAATAATCTTATGATTACTCTTTAGTGTCCATACCACCTATTGAATTCATATTGTATATGAGTTTTTTATTTAGCATTTTTGCTTAAGCATTTTCATGTCATTCAAACTCACTATAAATGACATTTTTCGTAGCTAAATAATATTTTATGTGGATTACCATAATTTGACTTACCATTCAACTGCTATAGGACTTTGAATGTTTCCAGCATTTTGCTATTACAAATAATGTTATAGAGAGCATCTTTATAGATATGGTAGGAAACTGCACTTAATCTAATCTTACTGAGGGATGTTGAAGAATGGGACTAACCATGTATAACTATCCCTTTTCTTATTACACTAAAGATAGCATTCTGTAGAATAATCTTAGAGTTCTTTCAATTAAGTGCATTGAAAGCTTCCTTATTCTTTTTAGAAGGGTTCCATTATGTGGACATACCATATAATAGTCTCCTATTGATGGATATTGATTTATGCCCAATTCTTTGCAAGTATAAACAATACTACTACAGTTAATAATCTACATCTGTCAGTTCATTCAGAAACAGCTATACCTGTAGGATAAATCCCAGAAGTTGAATTGGTGGATCAAAGGATAAGCGAATCTGTAATTTTGATGGATATTACCAAATTGTACTACATAGGAATATGGTATTACTTTGCACTTTCACCAATAATATATGGAAGTGTCTATTTCCCTAGAACGTTGCCAGTTGAATGTGTTATTCCACTACCATCTTGCTGTCTTAAATGACTTGTAACAGATTCAGTACCCTTCCCCTGCCCTTGCCAACTATGTGTGAGATATTTTCCCTAAATTGTTTTTTGCTTTAATTTTGTTTCTTACTGTACAATAATTTTATACAGCTAAACCAGTCAATCTTTTTCCTTTGATTTCTTTTTTTTTTTTTTTGGCTGCATGCAGGGATTGAAGCCGGGGCCTTGGCAGTAAGAGCTCAGAGTCCTAACCACTGGACTGCCAGGGAATCCCCACATTTATTTTTGAGGCTCAACATTTCTTTCCCATCCAGAGATTTCATAGATACTAAATTGTTTTTTCTTCTAGTTTTTTTAATGTCTTTTTAAAATAAATTTATTTATTTATTTATTTATTTTTGGTTGCATTGAGTCTTCGTTGCTGTGCACGGGCTTCTCACTGCGGTGGCTTCTCTTTTTATGACACATGGGCTCTAGGCGTGTGGGCTTCAGTAGTTGTGGTGCGTGGGATTCAGTAATTGTAGCTCATGGGCCTTAGAGCACAGGCTCAGTAGTTGTGGCGCACAGGCTTTGTTGCTCCGCAGCATGTGGGATCTTCCCGGACCAGGGTTTGAACCCGTGTACCATGCATTGGCAGGCGGATTCTTAACCACTGCACCAACGGGGAAGCCCTTTAATGTCTTGATTATTTAATTTTTTTTTAAATTTTCAATTCTGATCTATTTGGACCTGATTTTGATCCAACTATATTTTGTAATAGTGACAGCATGTAACATTTATTGAATACTTATTAAATGTAAACCTTCCTAGCAGTAGAGTAAGTGAATTTCAAAGGTTGTTTCCCCTATTAATAATAGCACATATTCCAAAGGCACACATGAGATTGTTTTTTTTTTAACTGAATGATAAACTTTTTCTTTTTTTTAACAAGTGGAAATTTCATTTTAAAATGTTACTTAACTCATATTGGTTTTTTATTCGTATTTGAATTAAAACTAAGTATTAATGCTAAGACCAAATGAAGTTTAAGTATTTCACCTTAGAAGTTCAATGTTGGTAGAAGAAATAACCTTGAGACTTTGTACATAGCTAACTGCACTTCACATTATATTATTGTTTATATCACTTTTTTTTATTGTTACAGACCATATCCATACCCAATAGTCATGTTTTTCTCTACCTGTCATCTTTCCTTGTGTTAGAGAATGATTTTGTTTGATAACCATGTGGCTGTAAGAGCCTGTGAAATTAAAACTCATCAGCAAATATCAGTAAAATGTCCTTTTCAGCCTGACTTAATCCTGGCACTTGAACAGTCTTGAAATACCACAGAGTCTGGATTAAAAACAAAATTATCTTATCTATGCCATCTGTTTTCATTCATGAAGGCCTGTGACACAGCAGATATATTTAGATGTTTTCTGGTCTATTCAGATTTCCTTTAATATATTTAATTTATGACATTTGGTATCCTGTTCATTAACTAAAATAACATGAGAGCAAAAACTCCCTTTAGAAGAAGGACATTTCTGTTGCTGCACCTGCCAAATTATGCTTGTAGCTAAGATGAGATGATATATTTGTGAGAGAGTTTTCCCATTTTCTGAAACATCAAGGTTAAATCAAAATATTTCAAAATTTACAGCTTATATATTCACCCTTACTTCCTCTACTTAATGACCCCAAAAAGGAGAGCCAATTTAGAAGTTTTATCTTTTAAGAATCTGAATTGTTTTCCATATTAGATTGAGCAAAGCAGAATTAAAGAATTATTTGCCTTGTTTCTTGAGTTTCTTCAAAATTTACCTGATATCTGAAATCTGCTGGGCACTTACATAAAGCTGTGACAACAATTTTTTATGATAGAAAGAACAAGACAAGAAATACTATTGGGAAATATTAGAGAGAAATATAGAATTGGAAAAAGATGGCTTTTGGTTAGGGTTTGAGGGAATTGTAGAGAAGATTTTACTTTTGAAGGATTCAGCTTCTGTTTATCTAGAATTAAAATCCATGAAACCTTAAAAGATTTACCCAAAATGTTCTTGATTACCAGGATAGAAAGTAGACAAAGAAAAGATCTGTAATGAAAATGAACCCCAAGTCATACCATTATGTCCTAATCTGATTTTCAGAAGTACACTCACCAAGGAGACACTGTGTTATATGGGGCAAGTGGCCTGACTCTTCAGCCTAAGGGCCTCAAGTCTTCCTACGAGTAAAAGCTCAAAAACCCCAAGTAGAAAAATATCCAGTTGAAAAATTAAAAGTAAGCCTTTCTGGAAAAGACTCTTTTCTCAATAATTTCTAGCTAAGAATCAAAGCATGATTACATATTATTGCAGAGCCAGGACGAATCAAGGGTAAAAAAAATTCCCCCAGCCCAGTGTTTTCAGATAAGAAATTTCAGTTAAGATGCACAGTGTAATTTAAGTATTATCATCTACCATTTGAATCATCCTGATGTTCTGAAATCTTCTTTCAGATTTTATCTTTATATGATTTCACATCTCCTAAAACCACTTTTTATAAGAAGTTATGTGTTTAACTTAATCTGACCCAGTTGCTTGCAGTCTTATAATTAGAACACCAGTTAAATGGTAGTTTCCCTGAGGCACTAGGTGCTTAGACTGGTGAAAATGAAACTTACTTTTTGCAAGAAGGCCCCTTTGGGGAATTGCCATAGACCTTAAACTGTAGTTAAATAAAAGTTTACATTAAAATGAAAATAGCTTTATATTTTCAAATTTTAACCCTTAATAAATCAATGAATGAAAACCTAGGCTTACTGAAGGTGGAATCAGAGCCTCATATATGTGGACAGCTCCAAGTAAACCATCTTCAGCTACTCCATAGCGTAACTAGGGCAAATGATGTAATCTGGGATGGGTACTGAAATCCTCAAATAGACTCACCCTCACCCAGCCCCATGGCTGGGGAAATTAGGTCTTTCTCAGTCACTGGTTGGGGAGTAAATATCATGAGTTTTAGTACTTCTTGTCCATATGTCAGAAAATATGGTATCTAAACAGGAGGAAATATGCTAGAAGAAGTTCACAACCTTTCTAGCATGCTGATGTCTGAAATGGTATGAATGGGAGAGCTGTCATTTTGTCTTAAGGGCTGCAGTTCTTTCACGGCTTCTTTATTTATTTATTTATTTATTTTTATTTTCTTTTTGCGGTACACGGGCCTCTCACTGCTGTGGCCTCTCCCGCCGCGGAGCACAGGCTCCGGATGCGCAGGCCCAGCGGCCACGGCCCACAGGCCCAGCTGCTCCACGGCACGTGGGATCCTCCCAGACCAGGGCATGAACCCGCGCCCCCTGCATCGGCAGGTGGACTCTCAACCACTGCGCCACCGGGGAAGTCCCTCATGGCTTCTTTGACTTCTGGTTATTTTCGTGCAGCAGCTCTCATTGAGAAGTCCATTCTTGGCCTTGGCTAGTGATTTTTCTTGGGTGATACACAGTTTTGTACATAGCATTATTTTTTTTAATGAATTAAGGGTTTTCTTCCTGTATGTTTGTTTGTTTGTTTTCCCAGAGGTAAACTTAGAAAGATTAGAACTTTTACGGTGAAATGTCAGGCTAAAAATTTCTTTTTATGATGTATTGTTCTCATTTTCTCTCTGGTTTTAGGAGCTGGGAATCCAAAGTGCAAAATTGCAATTGTTATGGGAAAAAGTAACAATAACTGTGTAACCAGGTAATAAAACAATAGTGATTGAGAAATCTATGAGGAATAAGAGTAGGTCTTTCTCTGTATCCACTTAATTTACTTAAAACGCACCATTTGGGCTCACAAATCATAATAATATAAAATATATTATGACATTAAATGTCACATGTTTGTATTTCACAATTATTTTGCTAAAACATGTATTTAGAAAACGTTTTAGGGAGTGTTACTGTACATTCTTCACTGTGGAATTTCCTGTATTAAAAGTGTTGCTGAATCCTCAAAGCTGTTTGGATCAGATTATAAGATATATAAAATTTTTCAAAACTGTTTGTAAGTTAGACATTTAGATCCAAGGCAATAGTTTTGAAATGTTTAGTGTATTGAACATCAGTTGCCAGTTACCACTTTGAGCAATGAGAAGCCTCAGTTAAATAACTTTCACATATTTTAAAATCATCATTGTTCCAGATCACAGCCTGCATCTGAATGTACTTAATGTATGTTTTTTACACAGTTCCCATTCCAGACATCATTGCTTACATAATTACATGATAACAACAATGAAAAAATGACAGTTGAGACTCTGCCTAACATCTGTTTTATTTTTCCACTTAGCACACTTTTCCTAACATCTGTTTTTCTTTTGACCAGACACAAACAACACAGCATGATTCTTGTTCCCATCAACACACCTGGAGTAGAAGTAATAAGGCCCTTGTCTGTTTTTGGCTACCTGGGTAAGTACTCAGTCAACCTGTCCTTGTATTTGCAAGCAGGAGGACTAGAATATGCAGTAACACTGAAGGGACTAAATAGCATTTTTTTTTAAATATTTATTTATTTGGCTGCATCAGGTCTTAGTTGTGGCACACAGGATCTTCATTGCGGCATGTGGGATCTTTCGTTGCAGTGGGCAGGCTCTCTAGTTGTGGTGCGCAGGCTCTAGAGAGCGCAGGCTTAGTAGTTGCGGCACGTGGGCTTAGTTGCCCCGCAGCATGTGGGATCTTAGTTCCCTGACCAGGGATCAAACCCATGTCCCCTGCATTGGAAGGTGGATTCTTAACCACTGGACCACCAGGGAAGTCCCCAGATAGCATTTTAATGCACAAGATGGGTTTTTAGAAATTTTTTGACGCTTAATAAAAATACGAGTGGAGTTCAGAATAGAACAAATAAAAAGAGAGGTGGTGCAGCATTCTACCACGTTTTGTTTGCTTTTGGGAAAGGGCAGACTAGTATTCAAGGAATAATGACTCTGTCTGCCAGTCTTCTCTTCATCATCCAGGAGAATAGATTAATGAAATACACCTGGAAAATTAAATCTAGGTAACCCATAGTAACATTCATTTTTGTTTTCAAGTTTAGCTTTCTTAGTCAATCAACCTCAAGAGCTATTAATAAGCAATGGGTTTTGACTGATTTGAATGCAAAACTTTTCCTTCCTTCTGTCCTTGGGTGGAATTTCTAAGAAGCAAGGATACTTTTGCTCAGGCTCACGTTCACTGTTTCCTTGCCAATCAGGTTGCTCACTCAGCAAGTATTTGTTGAGTGCTGAGCACCGTTCCAGGTACTTAAAATACATTAGTGAACACAGTAGACCAAGATCTCTGCCCTTGTGGAGCTTACATGCTGGGGGAAGGAGACAGAGAATAAATACAAACATGTAAATAAGAAGTTATATAGCTGTCAGCCAGTGATAAATGTTATGAAAAAGTTTACTGAACTTCAGGTTTTGTGGTGATGCTGGCTTTCTGTTTATTGTTGAAAGTGGCTAATGAAAATACTCAAGTAGTGGATATAAGACTTGCAGTTTTATGGAACATTTGGCATCATCACTTTCTGTAGGCTGCAGCTGGAGAATGCACCCACAGGTTAAGTGTGTTGGCAAACATGAAAAGATGCCCAACAACACTGATTATTAGAGAAAAGCAAATCAAAACTACAATGAGGTATCACCTCACACTTGTCAGAATGGCCACCATCAAAATATCTACAAACAGTAAATGCTGGAGAGGGTGTGGAGCAAAGGGAACCCCTCCTGCACTGTCGGTGGGAATGTAAATTGATACAGCCACTATGGAGAACAGTATGGAGGTTGCTTAAAAAACTAAAACTACAACTACCATATGACACAGCAATCCCAATCCTGGGCATATACTCTGAGAAAACCATAATTCAAAAAGACACATGCACCCCAGTGTTCATTGCAGCACTATTTACAATAGCCAGGACATGGAAGCAACCTAAATTTCCATCAACAGATGAATGGATAAAAAAGATGTGGTACATATATACAATGGAATATTACTCAGTCATAAAAAGGAATGAAATTGGGTCATTTGTAGAGATGTGGATGGACCTAGAGAGTGTCATACAGAGTGAAGTAAGTCAGAAAAACAAATATTGTATATTAATGCATATATGTGGAATCTAGAAAAATGGTATAGATGATCTTATTTGCAAAGCAGAAATGGAGACACAGACATAGAGAACAAATGTATGGATACCAAGGGAGGGGGGAGGAGGGAGGGGGGAGGAATTGGGAGATTGGGATTGACACATATACACTATTGATACTATGTATAAAATAGACAACTAATGAGAACATATTGTATAGCCCAGGGAACTCTGCTTAATGCACGTGATAACCTAAGTGGCAAGGAAATCCAAAAAAGAGGGGATATGTGTAGCTGATTAATTTTGCTGTACAGTAGAAACTAATACAACATTGTAAAGCAATTATACTCCAATACAAATTAACTAAAAAAAAAAAGGATTGAATTATAAAGAAAAGAAAAGTGTTGGCAAGATGGGGATAAACAAGCTCACTGTGCATGGGAAGTCACTGGGTTGCAGAGCAACAGCCTGAAAGACCACCAAAATGAGTTTATAATGTTGGTTGGCTACGGATACCCTCCATTGTAGAGCCTATGTTTGAAATTTCAGTATGACAATTTCACCAGCACCTCTCCAACTCCCTGTGCCAAGGCCAAAGGAAACAGTGTGGACATAATTGATTATTAATATCTATTCTGACTGGGAAAGGGTGTGGAGTTAGCATGAGATTATCTGAAGAATTTGGCAGGGAGGAGGGGTGATATAAAGACAAAATGTGAATGTGTTCCCAATCTCAGTCACATGCCAGCATTTTCAAGAGGCAAACACACAGTGAACAAGCCTAGACTGGGAGCAAACATACCTGAAGGCCCAGCCTCAGCTTTGTCTCTAATGCTGAACCTGCTCTGTCCCTTCAAGCAGGTTCTTCACATCATCAGGCATTGGTTTCCACAATGGTCAAATCAGAAATTTAAATTACTTTATTCACTTTCAATTTTTGAACCATTGGAACTTTTCTTTTCCGAGCAGAATTTTCTTTGGAAGCCCATATATAAAAAATTTCAAAGAAGAAGCAATAATAAAACAATAATAAAATAGTCTGATCGGAGCTGTGGAGCCGTCTTCCTTTTTCATAGCTCTACAACTTCAGAGAATGAGTTCAGAAACCTCTTGATGAAATGATATCTAAAATCTCTTAAAATTTCTAAAACAGTTGATAAGTTTTCTGGCCTACACAGTGCTGGGGGTTCAGGGCTCTGGTCTACCTAGGAATGTATGACATTATGGCCTTTAAATTCCACTATCTTTGAGTAATTATATTTCAATAGATTAATTATCTGTGACTGTTTTATGGTCAATTCATTTTGCTTTTGAAAATTTTATTCTCTATTTTATAGACAATTTCCATGGAGGACATTTTGAGATCCATTTTAATCAAGTGCGAGTTCCTGCCACCAATCTAATACTAGGTGAGATAAGTTTGGAAAAATGATTCTCTATTATTTTGTTTTAAAATATTTTCAGGTCTAAATCTGGAAAAGATACGAAGTATACCATAATTTAGATACTTTCGCCTCTTATTTACTCCATTTATAAAGGAAAATTTTTTCCTTTGGTGGATTTTCTTCATGGAATAATAAGGTTTTATTTAAGTATTTGATGTGGTGTCACATCAGTTGAAAACACAGCTAAATACAAAAATTATACAATTCAGAGCAACACACTTTTTCCTAAAACGTGATCTTCAAGCCTCTACTTGTTTTACTAAAACCTCAGTACTTTCTGAATTCAAGTCATATACACAGTAGAAGCATAAATAACTTTGAATACTGTATGCCTAGAATGGCTCCATCTTCTTGCTTGTTGGAATCCTACTCAACCTTCAGGGAACACCTCTGATGCCACCTCTTTCAGGAAGGTTCTTGTATTCCTCATCTCATCCACTCAACAAGCCCCTGATCCTGCCAGGCCCTAAGGTTACCATGATGAAGAGACAGCATCTCTCTCCTTTGCCTTTCTTGTCCCTCTCCATATCCCTTATCCCTAGCATCCTTGCCCCTCTTCTAGGTTCTAAACTCGGGTCTGTGTCTTATCTACATTTGTAACCATTGCAGCACTAACAAAACAACTTATGCAGAGTAGGTACTCAAAAGACAGTTCTTAAATTTGATCCAAGTTTTTCATGATGGTGGTTTAAAATACATAGAAATCAAAGTTCCATAAAGGTATAGTGAACCTTATTACAGAACTGACTTTTTTCCTACTGGAATGCCATTTTTATTGAGGGCATCTCATTAGTTTCTCAGGATTTGTGTAAATAACAAAAGAAATAGGCTGTGGTCATGTTATCCTTTCTTTCTCACAGGTGAAGGTAGGGGATTTGAAATTGCCCAAGGCCGCCTTGGACCTGGCAGAATCCACCACTGTATGAGAACAATAGGTTTGGCTGAACGTGCTTTGCAGATCATGTGTGAACGGGCAAAACAAAGGGTGGCCTTTAAGAAGAAACTGTATTCACATGTAAGGATAATTACTTATTTGAATTTATTGTAGCCCAATGTACTACACTAACCTTGAACCAAAACAGCATTACTTGGTCAGCAAGAGATTTCCTCTGCATAAACAAGGAGAAAATATGTTTTCCACAAAACATATTTATGTCTGAATTTAAATATAGTCTGACCAGAGGTAGTTATCTTTGTGAACGATTAAATAACTCTTTAAGTGCTTCAACACCTCAGCACACAGAGTGTGGACAATTCCTTCAACTTTCCCAGACTCTCGTTCTCTAGAGAACCTCGTACAGTAGCCTTCTGTACTAGTGTCTAGCCCTCTGTACTAGCCCTCTGTACATGTCCACTACTACTAGCCCTCCAGTAGTAGTGGACATGAGAGGGCTGTTGTAAGGAGGAAGGAAGCCTTGTCCTTTGGCTTTCTGGAAGGAATTAGGACAGATAAATGGAGAGATATAGGAAAATAGCCTAAAACTCAGTGAAATAAGAGAGAGATAAAAATGAAATGGACTGCTTTAAAAAGAAGTGAGATTCCTGTCAATGGAGAAATGCAAGTAGAAATGGGATCAGCATTTGGTGGGATGTTCATGATATTTTGAATTCTCATCTCTAAATTATGTACTACTGAGTCTGTTGTTTACAAAGTACAGTAAACAATATAGTTACATCTGGGCACTACAATCCAAATTAGACAATATTTATCAAGAGAAAAAGAGACGGTACTTCCCTGGTAGCGCAGTGGTTAAGAATCTGCATGCCAATGCAGGGGACACAAATTCGAACCCTGGTCCGGGAAGATCCCACATGCCATGGAGCAACTAAGCCCGTGTGCCACAACTACTGAGCCTGCGTTCTAGAGCCCACAAGCCACAGCTACTGAGCCTGTGAGCCACAACTACTGAAGCCCACGCACCTAGAGCCTGTGCTCTAAAACAAGAAAAGCCACTGCAATGAGAAGCCTGTGCGCTACAATGAAGAGTAGCCCCCACTCGCTGCAACTAGAGAAAAATCCGCACACAGCAACGAAGACCCAATGCAACTAAAAATAAATAATTGAATAAATTTATTTTTTTAAAAAAAGAGGAAAAGACGCTATCATTTCAGACTTCCTTCCTTATAAGAAATGTTGAAGGGAGCTTTTAAGCTGAAATAGAAAACTTTTTAAGAGAAATGAGATATCCAAATCATCTCCCCAAAAGCCCTTGTAAATTTTAAGGAGGCAAGAAAAATTATTATTAAATATTTAATACTTATGATTGCTAGCATGTAGTGTTAGGTCAAACTTGTAGTAATAAAATTGTGTTCTAGAGAACCTTGCTAGTCATGTTTGCCGGACATGTGTATTTTAGTACATTTTATAAGATTGTCACAAATGTACTTTACAGCCCCTTGTAAGGTACATTTGTGACAATCATAAAAATTTTGCAGTATATTTTTTACCTTGAATTCCTATAGGCCATGTTTGCTTTTTTATGAAATATTATTCAGCATATCTATGATTTAGTTGTAACATTGTTCTTATGGAAAAATAACAGCCTGCTTTATGGCACATACCTAGGAATAATTTGTGGAAGAACCCCTTTAGTTAACTTTGAGAGCAAGTGTTCAGCTGTTAGATGGGCACTATTGGAAGAGGTAAGAAGATGTGAATGTTTGAGGCCATGGACACAACTCCACAATGCTGCTGGAGTAGGAGCTAAAGAGTTGCTCATGGCATCAACTGTCACTTCTTACACTTTTCTCTTTTCAAGATTGCCTGGGAGGAGCTTCAAGATGGCAGAAGAGTAAGACATGGAGGTCACCTTCCTCCCCACAGATATATCAGAAATACATCTACATGTGGAACAACTTCTACAGAACACCTACTAATGCTGGCAGAAGACCTCAGACCTCCCAAAAGGCCAAAAACTCCCCACGTACCTGGGTAGGGCAAAAGAAAAAAGAAAAAACAGAGACAAAAAAATAGGGACAGGACCTGCACCAGTGGGAGGGAGCTGTGAAGGAGGAAAGGTTTCCACACACTAGCAAGCCCCTTCGCGGGTGGAGACTGCAGGTGTCAGAAGAGGAATCTTCGGAGCCACAGAGGAGAGTGCAGCCACAGGGGTGCAGAGGGCAAAGCGGAGAGATTCCCGCACGGAGGATCGGTGCCGATCAGCACTCACCAGCCCGAGAGGTTTGACTGCTCACCCGCCGGGGCGGGCAGGGCTGGGAGCTGAGGCTCGGGCTTCGGAGGTCAGATCCCAGGGAGAGGACTGGGGTTCGCTGCGTGAACACAGCCTGAAGGGGCTAGTGCACCACAGCTAGCCAGGAGGGAGTCCAGGAAAAAGTCTGGAGCTGCCGAAGAGGCAAGAGACATTTTCTTGCCTCTTTGTTTCACGGTGCACGAGGAGAGGGGATTAAGACCACCGACTAAATGAGCTCCAGAAACAGGTGCATCAGCACAGACACCAGGGATGGGCATGAGATGCTAAGGCTGCTGCTGCCACCACCAAGAAGCCTGTGAGCAAGCACAGGTCACTATCCACACCTCCCCTCCCGGGAGCCTGTGCAGCCCGCCACTGCCAGGGTCCCGTAATCCAGGGACAACTTCCCAGGAGAACACATGGCGCACCTCAGGCTGTTGCAACATCACACCAGCCTCTGCCGCCGCAGGCTCACCCTGTGTTCCGTACCCCTCCCTCCCCCCGGCCTGCGTGAGCCAGAGCCCCCTAATCAGCTGCCCCTTTAACCCCATCCTGTCTAAGCAAAGAACAGTTGCCCTCAGGTGACCTACATGCAGAGGCGGGGCAAAATCCAAAGGTGAACCCCAGGAGCTGTGCGAACAAAGAAGAGAAAGGGAAATCTCTCCCAGCAGCCTCAGGAGCAGCGGATTAAATCTCCACAATCAACTTGATGTACCCTGCATCTCTGGAATTCCTGAATAGACAATGAATCATCCCAAAATTGAGGGGTGGACTTTGGGAGCAATGATATATATATTTTTTTTCCCCTTTTCTCTTTTTGGGAGTGTGTATGTATATGTTTCTGTGTGTGATTTTGTCTGTATATCTTTGCTTTTACCATTTGTCCTAGGGTTCTATCTGTCCGGGTTTTGGGTTTTTTTTTTTTTTTCACTATAGTTTTTAGTGCTTGTTATCATTGGTGGCTCTGTTTTTAGGTTTGGTTGCTCTCTTCTTTCTTTTTTTATTTTTATTACTTAAATTTTTTTTTATTTTCAATAATTATTTTTTATTTTATTATTTTATTTATTTATTTTCCTTTTTTCTCCCTTTTACTCTGAGCCATGTGGATGACAGGATCTTGCTGCTCCAACCGGGTGTCAGACCTGTGCCTCTGAGGTGGGAGAGCCGAATTCAGGACATTGGTCCACTAGAGACCTCCCAGCTCCATGTAATATCAAATGGTGAAAATCTCCCAGAGATCTCCATCTCAGCGCCAAGACCCAACTCCACTCAACAACCAGCAAGCTACAGTGTTGGACACCCTATGCCAAACAACTAGCAAGACAGGAACAAAACCCTACCAATTAGCAGAGAGGCTGCCTAAAATCATGATAAGGTCACAGACACCACAAAACACACCACCAGAGGCAGACCTGCCCACCAGAAAGACAAGATCCACCCTCATCCACCAGAACACAGCCAGTAGTCCCCTCCAACAGGAGCCTGACACAACCCACTGAACCAACCTTGGCCACTGGGGGCAGACAGCAAAAGCAACAGGAACTACGAACCTGCAGCCTGTGAAAAGGACACCCCCAAACCCAGTAAGTTAAGCAAAATGAGAAGACAGAGAAATACATAGCAGATTAAGGAGCAAGGTAAAAACCCACCAGACCAAACAAATGAAGAGGAAATAGGCAGTCTACGTGAAAAACAATTCAGAATAATGATAGTAAAGATGATCCAAAATCTTGGAAATGGAATGGAGAAAATACAAGAAACATTTAACAAGGATCTAGAAGAACCTAAGAGCAAACAATGATGAACAACACAATAAATGAAATTTAAAATTCTCTAGAAGGACTCAATAGCAGAATAACTGAGGCAAAAGAATGGCTAAGTGACCTGGAAGATAATATAATGGAAATAACTACTGCAGAGCCAAATAAAGAAAAAAGAATGAAAAGAATTGAGGTCAGTCTCAGAGACCTCTGGGACAACATTAAACGCACCAACATTTGAATTATAGGGGTCCCAGAAGGAGAAGAGAAAAAGAAAGGGACTGAGAAAATATTTGAAGAGATTATAGTTGAAAATTCCCTAATATGGGAAAGGAAATAGTTAATCAAGTCCAGGAAGCACAGAGAGTCCCATACAGGATAAATCCAAGGAGAAATACACCAAGACACATATTAATCAAACTGTCAAAAATTAAATACAAAGAAAGCATAATAAAAGCAGCAAGGGAAAAACAACAAATAACATACAATGGAATCCCCATAAGGTTAACAGCTGATACTTCAGCAGAAACTCTGCAAGCCAGAAGGGAGTGGCAGTACATATTTAAAGTGATAAAAAGGAAAAACCTACAACCAAGATTACTCTACCCAGCAAGGATCTCATTCAGATTCAAAGGAGAACCTTTACTGACAAGCAAAAGCTAACATAACTCAGCACCACCAAACCAGCTTTATAACAAATGCTACAGGAACTTCTCTAGGCAGGAAACTCAAGAGAAGGAAAAGACCTACAATAACAAACCCAAAACAATTAAGAAAATGGGAATAGGAACATATATATCAATAATTACTTTAAATGTAAATGGATTAAATGCTCCAAACAAAAGCCCTACACTGGCTGAAAGGATACAAAAACAAAACCCTTATATATGCTGTCTACAAGAGACCCACTTCAGATCTAGGGACACATACAGACTGAAAGTGAGGGGATGGAAAAAGGTATTCCATGCAAATGAAAATCAACAGAAAGCTGGAGTAGCAATCCTCATATCAGACAAAATAGACTTTAAAATAAAGACTATTAGAAGAGACAAAGAAGGACACTACATAATGATCAAGAGATCAATCCAAGAAGAAGATATAACAATTGTAAATATTTATGCACCCAACATAGGAGCACCTCAATACATAAGACAAATACTAACAGCCATAAAAGAGGAAATCGACAGTAACACAATCATAGTAGGGGACTTTAACACCCCACTTTCACCAATGGACAGATCATCCAAGATTAAAATAAATAAGGAAACAAGCTTTAAATGATACATTAAACAAGATGCACTTAATTGATATTTATAGGACATTCCATCCAAAAACAACAGAACACACTTTCTTCTCAGCTTCTCATGGAATTTTCTCCAGGATGGATCATATTTGGGTCACAAATCAAGCCTCAGGTAATTTAAGAAAATTGAAATCATATCAAGTATCTTTTCCTACTACAACATTATGAGACTAGATATCAATTACAGGAAAAAAGCTGTAAAAAATACAACACATGGAGGCTAAACAATACACTACTTAATAACCAAGAGATCACTGAAAAAATCAGACAGGAAATCAAAAAATACCTAGAAACAAATGAAAATGAAAACAGATGACCCAAAACCTATGCAATGCAGCAAAAGCAGTTCTAAGAGGGAAGTTTATAGCAATACAATCCTATCTTCAAAAACAAGAAACACCTCAAATAAACAACCTAACCTTACACCTAAAGCAATTAGAGAAAGAAGAACAAAAAAACCCCAAAGTTAGCAGAAGGAAAGAAATCATAAATATCAGATCAGAAATAAATGAAGGAAACAATAGCAAAGATCAATAAAACTCAAAGCTGGTTCTTTGAGAAGATATACAAAATTGATAAACCATTAGCCAGACTCATCAAGAAAAAGAGGGAGAGGACTCAAATCAATAAAATTAGAAATGAAAAAGGAGAAGTAACTGCTGAAACTGCAGAGATACAAAGGATCATAAGTGATTACTACAATCAACTCTATGCCAAAAAATGGACAACCTGGAAGAAATGGACAAATTCTTAGAAAAGCACAACCTTCTGAGATTGAACCAGGAAGAAATAGAAAATATAAATAGAAAAATCACAAGCACTGAAATTTAAACTGTGATTAAAAGTCTTCCAACAAACAAAAACCCAGGATCAGATGGCTTCACAGGCGAATTCTATCAAACATTTAGAGAAGAGCTAACACCTTTCTTTCTCAAACTCTTCCAAACTATAGCAGAGGGATGAACACTCCCAAACTCATTCTACGAGGCCACCATCACCCTGATACCAAAACCAGACAGATGTCACAAAGAAAGAAAACTACAGGCCAATATCACTGATGAACATAGATGCAAAAACCCTCAACAAAATACTAGCAAACAGACTTCAACAGCACATTAAAAGGATCATACACCATGATCAAGTGGGGTTTATCCCAGGAATGCAAGGATTCTTCAATATATGCAAATCATTCAATGTGATACACCATATTAACAAATTGAAGAAGAAAAACCATATGATAATCTCAATAGATGCAGAAAAAGCTTTGGAAAAAATTCAACACCCATTTATGATAAAAACCCTCCAGGAAGTAGGCATAGAGACAACTTACCTCAGCATAATAAAGGCCATATATAACAAACCCACAGCCGACATCATCCTCAATGGTGAAAAACTGAAACCATTTACACTAAGATCAGGAACAAGACAAGGTTGCCCACCCTCACCACTATTATTCAACATTGTTTTGGAAGTTTTAGCCACAGCAATCAGAGAAGAAAAGGAAATAGAAGGAATCCAAATCGTAAAAGAAGTAAAGCTGTCACTGTTTGCAGATGACATGATGCTATACATAGAGAATCCTAAAGATGTTACCAGAAAATTACTAGAGCTAATCAATGAATCTGGTAAAGTAGCGGGATACAAAATGAATGCACGGAAATCTCTTGCATTCCTATACACTAATGATGAAAAAATCTGAAAGTGAAATTAAGGAAACACTTCCATTTACCATTGCAACAAAAAGAATAAAATACCTAGGAATAGGGCTTCCCTGGTTGCGCAGTGGTTGAGAATCCACCTGCCGATGCAGGGGACACAGGTTTGTGCCCCGGTCCAGGAAGATCCCACATGCTGCGGAGCAGCTAGGCCCATGAGCCATGGCCACTGAGCCTGCGCGTCCGGAGCCTGTGCTCCACAACGGGAGAGGCCACAACAGTGAGAGGCCCATGTACCTAAAAAAAAAAAAAAAACACCTAGGAATAAACCTACCTAGGAGACAAAAGAGCTGTATGCAGAAAAATATAAGACACTGATGAAAGAAATTAAAGATGATACAAATAGATGGAGAGATATACCATGTTCTTGGATTGGAAGAATCAGCATTGTGAAAATGACTATACTACCCAAAGCAATCTATAGATTCAATGCAATCCCTATCAAACAGGCATTTTTCACAGAACTAGAACAAAAAATTTCACAATTTTTATGGAAACACAAAGGACCCTGAATAGCCAAAGCAATCTTGAGTAAGAAAAACAGAGCTGGAGGAATCAGGCTCCCTGACTTCAGATTATACTACAAAGCTACAGGAATCAAGACAGTATGGTCTGGCACAAAAACAAACATAGATCAATGGAACAGGATCCAAAGCCCAGAGATAAACCCATGCACATATGGTCACCTTATTTTTGATAAATGAAGCAAGATTATTCAATGGAGAAAAGACAGCCTCTTCAATAAGTGGTGCTGGGAAAACTGGACAGCTACATGTAAAAGAATGAAATTAGGACACTCCTTAACACCACACACAAAGATAAACTCAAAATGGATTAAAGACCTAAATATAAGGCCAGACACTATAAAACTCTTAGAGGAAAACATAGGCAGAACACTCTATGACATAAATCACAGCAAGATCCTTTCTGACCCACCTCCTAGAAAAATGGAAATAAAAACAAAACTAAACAAATGGTACTTAATGAAACTTAAAAGCTTTTGCACAGCAAAGGAAATCGTAAGATGAAAAGACAACCCTCGGAATGGGAGAAAATATTTGGAAATGAAGCAACTGACAAAGGATTAACCTCCAATTTTAGAAGCAGCTCGTGCAACTCAGTATGAAAAAAACAACCCCATCCAAAAATTGGCAGAAGACCTAAATAGACATTTCTCCAAAGAAGACATACAGATGGCCAAGAAGCTCATTAAAAGCTGCTCAACATCACTAATTATTAGAGAAATGCAAATCAAAACTACAGTGAGGTATCACCTCACACCAGTTAGAATGGGCGTCATCAGAAAATCTAGAAACAGCAAATGCTGGAGAGGGTGTGGAGAAAAGGGAACCCTCTGGCCCTGTTGGTGGGAATGTAAATTGATGCAGCCACTATGGAGAACAGTATGGAGGTTCCTCAAAGAACTAAAAATAGAATTATCATATGATCCAGCATTCCCACTACTGGGCATATACCCAGAGGAAACCATAATTCGAAAAGACAGATGCATCCCAATGTTCGTTGCAGTACTGTTTACAGTAGGCAGGTAATGGAAACAACCTAAATGCCCATCGACAGACAAATGGATAAAGAAGATGTGGTACATATATACAATGGAATATTACTCAGCCATAAAAAGGAATGAAATTGGGTCATTTGTTGAGACGTGAATGGATCTAGAGACTGTCACACAGAGTGAAGTAAGTCAGAAAGAGAAAAACAAATATCGTGTATTAACACACATATGTGGAACCTAGAAAAATGGTACAGATGAACTGGTTTTCAGGGCAGAAATTGAGACACAGACGTACAGAACAAATGTATGGACATGAAGGCGGAAAGTGGCAGGGTTTGGGGGTGGAGGGGTGATGAATTTGGTGATTGGGATTGACATGTATACACTGATATGTATAAAATGGATGACTAATAAGAACCTGCTGTATAAAAAAATAAGTAAAATTCAAAAAAAAATAATACAGAGAGAAACCTTGTACCTTTGACCCAGTTTCCCCCAGTTGCAACATCTTATCAAACTATAATACATTATCAGAACCAAGATATTGTCATCAATATAGTCAAGATACAGAACATTTCCATTACCACAGAGAGCCCTCATGTTGTCATTTTATAGCTGCACCCATTTCACTCTCACCCCTCCTTCCTCCTTAACTCCTGGCAACCACTAATCTGTTCTTCATCTTTATAATTTTGTCATTTCAGAAAAGAAATTATACAGTATTTAAACTTTTGGGGTTGTTTTCTTTCATTCAGCATAATTCTTTGGAGATTTATCCAGGTTATATGTATTAGTAGCTGGCTTCTTTTTATTGCTGAGTAGTATTCCTTGGTGTGGATTATCACAGTTTAACTATTCACCTGTTGAGGGATATTTGGGTTTTTTTCAGTTTTGAGCTGTTACAAATAAAGCTGCTATAAACATTCAAGTATAGGTTTTAGCATAAACTTAAGACTTTATTTCTCTGGTATAAATGCCTAAAAATGCAGTTGCTGGGTCATGTGGTAGTTGCATGTTTAGTTTTTTAAGAAACCACCAAACTGTCTTCCAGAATGACTATGCCATTTTTCATTCTCACCAGCTGTGTATGAGTGATCCAGTTTCTTAGTAGAACATTATGTATAATGTTGGCTGCAGATTTTTGGAGATGTTCTTTGTTAAGTTGAATTACCCTCTATAACTAGTTTTCTGAGAGTTTTTATCATGAATGAATGTTGAATTTTGTCAAATGATTTTTCTGCATTAATTTGTATGACCATGTGATTTTTTTTCAGTTTGTTAATATGATGGAGTACATTGATCGATTTTCAATACTAAACTACCTTTGCATCCTTAGAATAAACCCTACTTTGTCATTATGTATAATTCTTTTTATTTTTTTTGAAAGTTTTATTTATTTTTAAAATTTACTATTTATTTATTTATTTTGGCTGCGCCAGGTCTTAGTTGTGGCATGCGTGATCTTTAGTTGCAGCATGTGGACTCTCTTAGTTGTGGCACGTGGGTTCTTAGTTGAAGCATGCAGACTTCTTAGTTGTGGCATGCGAACTCCTAGTTGCTGCATGCATGCATGCGGGATCTAGTTCCCCGACCAGGGATTGATCATGGGCCCCCTGCAATGGGAGCACAGAGTCTAACCCACTGGCCCACCAGGGAAGTCCCGAGAGTTATGTTTTACTTGGTGGAAATTTTTAGGACTTCAAGCCTGAGAGACAGCATCTCAAGTAACCCTGAGAGAACTGTTCCTAGGAGGGAGCCAGGATATATAGGAGTTTTGCAACAAAGGGCAGGTAGTCTGAACATCAAAAGATTATTGTTAATTAAAGAAAACCAGATTGTCTAGATTTATGTTAATTCTTCTTTAGACATTTGGTAGAGTTCTCCAATGAAACCATTTGGGCCTGGAGATTTGGTCTGGGGGTAGTTTTTAATTTACAGTTCAGTTTCCTTAATAGTTATAGGGTTATTCACATTATCAATTTTATATTGAATGAATTGTGGTAGTTTGTATTTTTTGAGGAAGTGATCCATTTTGTCTAAGCTGTCAATTTTATGTGTTTAGAGTTGTTCATAATATTCTCCTGTTATCCTATTGATGTCTGCAGGGTCTTCAGTGATACCCTGTTTCATTACTGAAATTAGTTATTTGTACCTTCCTTTTCCTTTGTCTGTCTTGTTAGAGGTCTGTCAATTTTACTGGTCTTTTCAAAGAATATATATTAATTATTAATATATAAAATTATACAATATAATAATTGATATGACTTAACATTAACAAGATCTTTGTTTCATTGATTTTCTCTTTTTTTTGTTTTGTTTTCAATTTTATTGATTTCTGCTATTTATCATATCTTTTCTTTTGCTTTCTTCAGACTTATTTTGCTCTTTTTTTTCTAGGTTCTTGGTGCGGTAGCAAGGAGTATTGATGTGAGACATTTCCTCTTTTCTAATCTATGTGTTTAGTGCTGTAAATTTTCCTCTCAACACTGCTTTACCTGTATTCCACAAATTTTTATGTATTGTATTTTCATATTAATCCCATCAGTGTATTTTTCAATTTTCCTTGAGATTCTCTTTTTTAAATTTTTTAATTAATTAATTTGTTTATTTTAATGCTATTCTTTAAAAAAAAATTTTTGGTCTGTTTTCTCTCTGTGGTTCAGATTGGGCAATTGCTATTGTCCTGTCTTCCAGTTCATTGATTTGTCCCTTTGTTCCCTCCATTCTGCTGTTGAGCCCATCCACTGAGCTTTTTATTTAAATGGTTATATTTTTCAGTTACAAAATATCCATTTTTTTCTTCTTTATTTCTTCTTAGTAATTTCATTACTAAGACTTAAGTTCCTTTGCTGAGGCTTTCTGTTTTCTCATTAGTTTCAGTTGTGTTTCTATTTACTGATTGAAGCATTTTTATCATAGTTGCTTTAAAATCTTTGTCAGAAATTATAACATTTCTGTTATCTCAGAGTTGTCATCATCATAAATTTTGAAACTTCCTGGGTTTTGGCATGACAAATGATTTTTTTGTTAAAACCTAGACATTTTCATATTATGTTATGAGATTCTGGATCTTATTTAAACTTTCTATTTTAGCTGGGTTTCTCTGACACTGCTCTGTTAGAGGAAGGGGTTGCACCTCATTACTGCCAGGCAGAGGTAGGTAGAAGTACAGCTTCCCACTCAGCCTCCACTGATAGCTGAGGAAAGGGGTGCATTCTCATCACTGAGTGGTCCCCAATGACATCATAGAGGGGTGGGAACTTGTTCCTGGTGTTGCTCCTTACTTGACACTCTCTGTCTGATACCACCCTGGCAAGGGTGTTGAGGTACCTCATCTCAGCACTCACAAGGGTGGAAGTCTGTGCTGGCATGAGTAGGAGTGGGGCCAGTGCTTTTTTTTTTTTAGTATTGGCTTGGGTAGAGTGGTTATTCTCTAAGTTTTCTGTCTTTCTAGCTGCCCCTTCCCAATCCTTCAGCTAAAGACAGTATTTGTTGAGGCTGTTCTTCGTTTGATTTTTGTCTGTGCTCCTTGGTATTTCCAGGTTGCTGGCTTCTTCAGCTCCAAGTCTGGGATATATGAGACAAAGAGGAAACGGAGGGAACTTACTACCATGTTGTTCTTCTGTTCCCAAAGTCCCTGGCCAGTCTGGCTTCTTCTCTCTACCTTTCAGAGTCTTCTTGTGTTTGTTCTATGGATGATACCCAAGATTTTAGTTGTACTTTGCAGGAGGAATAGGGAAACATACATCTATTCCCTCTTCCTGGAAATAGAAGTCTTTGGAAATACCAATTTCATAATTTGTGCAAGTATTCTATAAACCACAATGTGGAGTTCTCTGGGAAAACCTGAACTGGAGAATAGGGACTGGTGCTGAAGCTGAGGTAGAATCTGCTCCACTCTAGATCTGGGGCTTAGGAAACACACACTCAGGCATGTATACAGAGCACATAAATTTAGCAACTTAGATGAAATGGATCAATTCCTCAAAAGCCACAAAATACCAAAACTCACTGAATGTGAAATAGATAACCTGAATGGTTCTACAACTATTAAAGAAGCTGAATACACAGTTTAAAATATCCTGAGAAAAGAAATCTTCAGGCCCAAATGGTTTCACTGGTAAATTCTGCTAAACAGTTAAAGAAGAAATAACACAAATTCTACACAATCTCTTCCAGAAAAACGAAGAGGAGGAAGCACGTGCCAACTCATTTATGAGACCAGAATTACACTAATCCAAAACCAGACAAGAACAAACTACAGACCAGTATAGATGCAAAAACCTAGCAAATATAATCCAGCAATATGTAAAAAGGACAACCAAGTGAGGTTTATCCCAGGAATGCAAGGCTGATTCATATTCGAATATCAATCATTAAGAAAATTAATCATTGTAATGTGCCATATTAACAGCCTAGAAAAGAAAAACCACATGATCATATCGATTGATAGAAAAAGGCACTTGACAAAATTCAGCATCTATTCATGATAAAACTCTCAGCATACTAGAGATAGAAAGGAATTTATTTAACCTGAAACAGAGCATCTAAAAATTCTACAGCCAACATCATACTTAATAATGAAAGACTGAATGTTTTCATTCCCAAGATTGGGAACAAAGCAAGGATGTTTACTCTCACCACTGCTCTTTTTTTTTTTTTTTAACACTTTTAAAATGTTTATTTATTTATTTATTTATTTTTAGCTGTGTTGGGTCTTCATTGCTGCATGCAGGCTTTCTCTAGTTGGGGCGAGCAGGGGCTACTCTTCATTGCAGTGCACGGACTTCTCATTGCGGTGGCTTCTCTTGTTGTGGAGCATGGGCTCTAGGTGCGCAAGCTTCAGTAGTTGTGGCACATGGGCTCCGTAGTTGTGGCTCACAGGCTCTAGAGCATAAGCTCAGTAGTTTTGGCACACAGACTTAGTTGCTCAGCGTCATGTGGGATCTTCCCAGACCAGGGCTCGAACACATGTCCCCTGCATTGGCAGGTAGATTCTTAACCACTGTGCCACCAGGGAAGTCCCATCACCACTGCTCTTTATCATCATAGAGGAAGTCTTAGCCATTGTGGTGAGACAAGAAAAAGAAATAAAGTGCATAGTTGGGGGAAAAAATAAATAAAGCTGCCCCTCTTTGTAAACATGATTGTGTAGAAAATCCTTAGAAATCTACCAAACAAATCAAAACAATCCTCCTAGAACTAATAATAAGTGACTTTAGCAAAGTCATAGGATTGAATCAACACATAAAATTAATTTTATTTCTGTATACTAGCAGTGAACAATTGGAAGCTGAAATTTTTTAAATACCATTTACAATAGACTAAGAAAGGAAATAGGTACAAATCTAACCAAACATGTATAGAATCTAGATGCTAAAAATTATAAAAGTGTAAAAGAAACCAAAAGGAGCCTAAATAAATACAGAGAAATACTGTGTTCATGGATTGGAAGGCTAACATAGTAAAGATGTCAGCTATTCTCAAATTGATCTATAGATTTAATGTAATTCCAATCAGAATCCCAGCAGAACATTTTTGTAGATATAAGCAAGTTGATCCTAGAATTTATATGGAAATACAGAGAAACTAAAATAATAAAACAGTTTGAAAAAGAAGAGTAAAGTTGGAGGAATCACAGTATCTGATTGAAGACTTACCATAAGCTACGACAATCAAGACAGTGTGGTATAAGGAGAGACACATAGGTCTTTGGAACAGAATAGCAGGTCTAGAAACAGACTCATAAAAACATTGGTCAATTGACTTTTTTATATAGGTGAAAATATCACGAAGATAAAAGTCTCCTGACCTGGTATTAGGCAAAATGTTCTTAGACATGCACCAAAAACATGACACATAAGGGAAAAATTGACAAATTGTACTTCATTAAAATTGAACACTTTGGCACTATGAAAGTCACTATTAAGAGAATGAAAAAAGCTATGGACTGGGAGAAAGTATTTGCAAGTTGCCTATCTAACAAATGACTGAATAATGAACTCTAAGCCCAGCTCTCTAAGCCCACTTTAAAAATGGGCAAATGACTTGAACAGACTTGCCACCAAACAGAATTTATAAATGGCAAATAAACACATCAAGCGGTGACCAATATCATCAGCAATTAGGGAAATGCAAATTAAAACCACCATGAGATATCTCACATTGTTAAAATGGCTAAAATTTTAAAATACTGATGATAGCAAGTGCTGATGGTTTGAAGAGTAACTGGAACTCATATACTGCTGGTGGGAATGCAAAATGGTACAGTCACTCTGGAAAACTGACGGCTTCTTACAAGTATTTACCACATGACCTAACAATTCCACTCCTGGTATTTGCTTTAAAAAAGTAAAAAGGTATGTTCACACAGAAACCCATATACAGATATTTACAGAAGTTCTGTTAATAATTCACCAAAAACTGGAAATAACCCAACTGTCCTTCAACAGGTGAATGGAAAAACAAATCGTGTTACATCCCTACAATGGAATACTACTCAGTGATAAAGAGGAATGGACAGTTGATACACAGAACAATTCGGATGAAATTCAAAGGAATTATGCTGAGTGAAGGAAGCCGGCCTCTAAAGAATACATGCTAAATGATTCCATTTATATGACATTCTGGAAAAGGCAACAGTATAATAACTGAGAACCATTCAGTGGTTGCTAGAGGGCAGAAGTAGTGTTAAAAAGGGGCAGCATGAGGGAGTTTTTTGGGGGAGATGAAACTGTTCTGTATCTTGATTGTGGTTATACCAGTATACACGTGTTAAAATTCATAGAACTGTTCACCAAAGAAAAAGTTCATGTTTACTAAATAAATAATAGTGATAACACAACAAAGGATGCTGGACCATTCTAACACTGAAATTATCTTAGGAATTATCTAGATTGTCTATAAGCAGGTCCACCACCTTACATTTAACCAAGTGTCAATGGTAGTGTGCAGTTAGCATTCAGAAGGGCCAGTAAGGAGTGTCTTGGCAATAAGAAAATTGCTCAGTTAGACCATCTTAACTTTAGACACCAGGATATCCAAAATAAATTATTTTTCTTAGCAAATAAAGTTTTTTCTAAAATCCACTAATGTTACCTGCAGCATTCCATGGGTATGTGGCTGGCTGGTTATTTCAAACAAATTAACTCTTCCATTTAAAAATATATAGAGGACTTCCCCGGTGGTGCAGTGGTTAAGAATCTGCCTGCCAATGCAGGGAACATGGGTTCGAGCCCTGGTCTGGGAAGATCCCACATGTCGTGGAGCAACTAATCCCATGCGCCACAACTACTGAGCCTGCGTGCCACAACTACTGAAGCCCGCATGCCTAGAGCCTGTGCTCTGCAACAAGAGAGGCCACCACAATGAGAAGCCCACACACCACAACGAAGAGTAGCCCCCACTCACCGCAACTAGAGAAAGCCCGCATGCAGCAATTAAGACCCAACGCAGCCAAAGATTAAATAAATATATTTATTTAAAATATATAATTAAAATATATAGAGTAAGGCTTGAGAACAGTCCTTGGCGTAGAGGATGTTTTCACCAAACTACCAGTCTGTGTTACATGTGGACCTCAGACACCAGCTTATCTCCTCCTTCTTCTGCTGCCCTTTGCTCCCCTGCAGGAGGTGGTGGCTCACTGGATCGCTGAAAGCCGCATTGCCATTGAGGAGATCCGCTTGTTGACCTTGAAAGCTGCCCATAGCATTGATACTCTGGGCAGCTCTGGTGCTAAGAAGGAGGTGAGGCCCCTTGGACCACCATCTGCCAAGCCTTCTCCGAGAAGTTTGTCCCACTCTTTGGGCATTCCAGGTTTCATGGTGCCTGGAGGGCACTCAGAATATCAGAAGCTTCCATGTGATTTTGGTTTAAAAATTATAAATGTATAATTTATACATTTATACAATCACCCTTGCTAGTTTTCCTTTCACTGGGCTGCTTTAGGGAATGATTTTCAGGATGCAGAATATCTTCAGCTTTCTTGAGATGCAGCAAGAGAAGGCAGAGAAGGTAGGGAAATACCAGACTTCATACTGACTTGGAATTGTACCCGGTATGTTACTTTCTGCTAACCTCTTGACTTGGGCAAAGTATGTGACCTGTCTGCCTATGGCCTAGGGTTCTAGCAAAGACTGACCAAGTTGATACAGAATGCAGAGCACTGTGCTGCCACATAGAAATGTTTCATAGAAGACACCTCTTGTCCCCTGCCTTCTTATGTTTCTGGCTTATTTGGAATAAGAACATGATCGTTTAATTATAAAAGCAATGAAATTGCCAAGGGAAAACTGATTATCGAAGACTTTTTAACTCTTTGTCATCCCTAAGGTGATGAATGTCACTTATCAGTTGCCTGAAATCCTTTTAGAAACAAGACAATACAAGTAATAAATAAGTTAATAAAATGTGATTTGGAAGAGATATCTCTTTCCAGAAGGTCTGTGTTGACTGAAATATGTCCGTTAGCTGCATTAGTGGATCTTTGTTGGCTTTCATCAAAGATTGTGTTTCAGTGGTGTGTGTATGTGGGAAAGTTCCCTTGTTTCTTTTCACAAAGAAAATACAGATTATATCAAATTCTATCACATTGTGTATTGTCTAAGAAAGGAACATTCTTTTTATATCTTGTTTATGTAGATTGCAATGATTAAAGTGGCCGCTCCTCGGGCCGTCTGCAAAATTATTGACCAGGCCATCCAAGTGTGTGGAGGTGCCGGCGTTTCCCATGAATACCCTCTGGCTAACATGTGAGTAGATGTCATTTAATCACCATCTACATTTGATGAGCTTGGAGTTAAAAAAATCTACAGATGGCTTGATACTAATTGTTTATGAGAAAAATAAAAATAGCTAACTTACTTTAAAGCATAATTGAAGGCTAACTGAGGCAATATAGGTATTTTACTATAGAGCTCAGTACCAATAAATAGTTTTATGATTACAATTGTCATTTCACTCATTCATGTTCACTTTTACACTGAGAAGATGCACTGAGGGTTCCTGAGCTGTAAATAACTCATGGGGGTTCACCCTGGAACAGGAAGGAGAGGAGGGGAGCAGAGCAAGGCTTAGGTATGCACTTAGGACACTTTACCACCCACACCCAGAGGCCGTGGCCAGACTGCGGCAGTGCATGCCAGCCACCACCTCATGTCCACATGTGCTTTCTGGGATCAAGAAGGAATACTCTCCACTGCCCATCACCACTGGGCATGGTGCCACCTTCTCTCTCACACTGGAGATAAGAGTCTGGTGCCCCATCAGTTTCCCCCATCAATTTTTAATAAGAAAGAACTAAATATATAGTACTATATATTTATAGTATATAAATGTTATATATTCTTCATGGCCTGTGGATTACCTAAAATATCTCCTAGTTCTAGCAAATACTAGTACCTACAGCAAACCAAGACTGAGATTAAGCCCACTGCACTGTGCCATTTAAGATTCCACTCCCAAGGTGAGGACTTGAAAATGGCATTTCACAAGCCCTTGGGCTGACTTTCCTTGATTTTCCCTGTGCAATTTTTCTTATCACTGCCTTGGCGAGATTTCAAACACTAATAATCTTGGCTTAGAATCAGAGTGACTGATGTTAAAGCATCAGGTTCCTCTTTGCTAAGTCCTGCCATCCCTGCTTTTTGTGTTTTTGCAGGTATGCCCTAACGCGAACTTTGCGCTTAGCAGATGGGCCCGATGAAGTTCACCTCTCGGCAGCTGCAAAAATGGAGCTGTGGGACCAAGCCAGAAGCCTGAGGGCCAAGGTGTAGAATTCATCGGCTCCAGCATTTGTATCTCATTCAGCTTTTGCAGCAGTTTAAGCACAGGATTAATTACTCACTTTGGTAAAGTTTTGAGCATCTGTTTTAATCAATGGGTTTTGTCATTTCAAGGGTCACACTTAAAATTTTATAATTTCAAGGGTTTCAGTGAAAAAGAAATTTCATAGCTGTTGTCATTCAGGCTAACACCTAAGTGTATAGCATTTATTTTTTAAATGCTTCTCTTGTAAAGAAATCATGAAATAAATTGGAGAACTAAAGCATAGTGTAAAAATATTTTCACTTCTTTACTTTCAGGAATTGTTCCACTTAAATAAATATTCAAGGAATATTTAATCACTACTTTGTAAAAAATATTGTGGGATCCCCTTTTTAACATTGGTTTTAGGGGCTGGTTTAACACTTTGTGGTAATGTTTGCACTGGAGAAGGATGGATGACTGATTGGGTCATTTTAGAGTTTGTATTGCTATAAGCCTCTTCATAATTCAACAGGAAGCATTTATACGTAAAATCTGATTGTTACTAGAAGACATGGCATCTTATGAGAAAATATAATTAAGAAAAATTTTAATTATGTATAAAATGTTGATGCTAACAGTGGATAGTTTAACCTACAAGAAAGTTATGCAGTTTTGAGAGGAGATTAAAGACAGTGTTCTCTGAACACCATTCTGTTAATAGCAACACCCTAAGCCAACATCCTTGGGGCACTTTAAGTCAGTGCTGCCAAGGACTGCAGCCCAGGCCATGTTGTAAGTCTTGAGCACCTGAACTGTGGTCAGCATAACTGAGGAACTGAATTTTTGATTTTTTTAAATTTTAATTAATCCAAATATAGATTCTCAACTCAGTTACTGGAAAACTTTTAAGTATGCTTGGAATAACTTGGGTATGTGAATTGTCTTTTGCAAATGTAAATTGTATGAAATCTAAATACAGAGCAAGTATTTTGAATGAAAATTTAACATCCAAATTAAGAAAGTATACAATATATACCAGATTTTGAAGACTCAGTATGAAAAAAAATTAAATGTCTCATTAATACTTTTCTAATATTGATTACATGCTGAAATGGTAATATTTTGGATATATTGAGTTAAATAAAATAGATTATTTAAATTAATTTTACCTGTTTCTTGTTACATTTTTAGTTTGTGGAATTGGAATAGTTACTGGCAAATTTTTTTTTTTTTTTTTTTTTTTTTTTTTGCGGTATGCAGGCCTCTCACTGTTGTGGCCTCCCCCATTGCGGAGCACAGGCTCCGGAGGCACAGGCTCAGTGGCCATGGCTCACAGGCCCAGCCGCTCCACGGCATGTGGGATCCTCCCGGACCGGGGCACGAACCTGCGTCCCCTGAATCGGCAGGCGGACTCTCAACCACTGCGCCACCAGGAAAGCCCGGCAATTTTTTTTTAATTTTCAAATGAAAGTATTTTGAGTTTGGAAAGCTTTAAAACTGTTTTATTAGAAAGCATACACATCACATGAATCTATTGATGCGTAGAGATTATTTCAATCATTATTTAAATGTCATCTTGGAGTGGGGTTGGGCCAGACATTTACAAAGCCCATGTCATGTGGGCTTTGTAAACATTTGCCTTTGAGCCTTAACCTCGCTGCACCTTGTATTTCTTTTTGTACGTTGGGATTAACTTTTAAACCTAGAAGACCCATATCTACTGAGGGCTTGTGTGGGAATCACTGAAGCCATATAGAAGCACTTTGATACTTGTGAACCACAATAAAGTACTTTATAAGGCATCCTTATTTAAAGTGGATAAAATCTTATAACCCAAGCTGGTCAACCTTATTACTAGTTTTAAAAGCTGTGACTTAGGAGAAATCAGGATTGTTTCTGAACAATTAGAATTAAAAGTTATATCTGGTAGTTGTAATTTTGTGATAATTTTTTCCTCTTTGAGAAAAACTGGCTGTGTTGGTGGTTGATTCATTTCAGTTGATCTGTTTTTATCTATGTCTGTCACATCCACAGCCATCCCCCCAATGTGATCCATATTCACCTCTCTCACCTACCTTTAATTTATTCAGATAAAATCATGTTAAAAAAGAGTAGTAAAAGTTGTTGAAACGGAAAATTCCAGTCTCCAAAGGATAAAGTAAGATCAAGGGAACTATGCCTCAGTCACAGTGAGTGAATGACTGTAAACATGGGAGTGGCAGGGCCATTTCTGGGGTCTCCTCAGGTTGTCACTGCGGCTCACTCTGAGCAGTCCACCCAGGACAATCAGCCCGGTTTTGCCAGGAATTTGAACCCACACAGCTGTAAAATGAGAAGTAGCCCTTCAGGGTGACCCCACGCGGGAAGGCAGGAAGAAGGGGAGAGCTCACCAGTCAGGGCTTTACCCAAGATTCGCAGTGTGGGCAGCAGCAGGAGAGGAGGGGCTGTGGCTGCCCGACAGGAAGTCACCATAAAGCTCTACACATAAACAGTCACAGAAGGTGTAGCAGTGCTTATCCAAGGGAGCAGCCAGTTAAGGATCTCTGGGAGTTGACGTTCTAACCTTTTAAGAACACACAAGAGAAATTTCAGCTGATCACGGAAGAGCTGATTTCCTCATCAACCTGTTTACAAGGCTTCCCCCAGGTCCATGTCACTCCAGCTCTTCCCACAACTCTGATCTACTTACATGTTATAGGCATGTGTGCATTTTGTCGAAGAAAATTAAAGTGGGTGACAGCAGCAAAGACCAATAGTAGCATGTAGGTGATTCAATAGATAGGCTGCACAAGGCTTGCAGACAAATACATCTCCCATTTTTCTTGAATTAAGCTACAACAGTTGCTGGGAAATTCAGAACAAGGCACTTCTCACCCAGGCTTCTGAAGGATTTAAATTAGTAAAGTTCTTAAATAAAGGATATTATAAAAATGAAATGTATTTAAGAAAATGACTGCTATGAACAAATGCTTGATTTCAGTCAAGCCAGGTAGCCTCAGCCAGACCTCTCTTTTTCCCAGGCGCCTGATGAACCCTCCCCAACAAGCAGAGTGGAAGGGGTGCAGGCCAAGCAGTGGGCCTCCTGTTAGCACTTGGGACCAATGTTTGTCTGTTGCACCTATTTCCCCACTCTCCCTTTGCCTGGATTACTGTGGTAGTCTTCTAACTGGGCTTCAAATCTGTTCTCATAGCAGCCAGCCTGACCCTCTCAAAATGCTGCAGTGGCTTTCCATCTCACTAGGAATAAAACCCTAACCCTCACCTTGGCTGACAAGGATCCACTTGAGCTTGTCCCCAGTACCTCTCTGCGCTCACCCACCTGCCTCCCTCCAAACAGCTTCTGGACTGTGCTTCCAAGAGACCACGACAGACCACGACAGCTGGGCCTCGGAGTCTTGGCTCTCACTCTTTTCTCTGCCTGGGAAGACCTACCCTGAGATTACCATATGCCTGCTCCTAAGTCACCTTGTCGAAAGGTCCTTTCCTGAGCACTTGTTCTGAACCAGCACCACCTGCTGAAACTCTCCAGCCTCTTTACCTGCCATTCTTTTCACAGCACTTATCACTTGACATATCTACTTATTTATGGTCTGTCTTCTCACTAGAGTCCACTTTTTTTGTGTACTGGAACCATGCCTGGCTGGTATGCACTCAAAAAAAAGTATGAATGAATGAATTCATGTACATGGATGCTCTCCTTGTCCCTGATTTGCAGTTGGCTAGAGGGCAAATCATTTACTTATAGGTCTGCAAACAGAACAGAGCAGAAGCCTGAGCACCAGCCCATGAGCACAGTGGTTGGACAACAGACCCAGAGTGGGTTATGGGTAACTGGAGAAACACTAGGGCTGAAAAGGGATATTAGTGCCCCAGAAGTGGGGTGCGCACAGCAGTTTGGACAGATCAGTTGATGAAATAGGTGTTTAATGAGTATTTTAACAATTCAGAGAATGCATGTTTACTTTTTAAAATTTTCTTGATGGGGAATGCAGCCTAAGCAGCCAGAGTGCTGTGATCAGCTCGAGGTACAGAGGGAAGTCAGAGTAACTAAGAAAAACAAAACCACATTCAGTGATTGTTAGAATTTTCCAAATAAACTATATTCTGGGACGTGTCCTCAATTCAGGACAAAGAGCATTCAGGGTTTATGATCCTGACACAATATTTTTATTTCTTTTTTTGTTATCTCTTTCTCATTGTGATTATGTGATTATCATGAAGAAAATCCACAAACATTCTAGTGTAATGTTTTGTGTGGTTGCGATAAGCTCTGTGAAACAAGGGCTTTTATCTGCTTTATCTTCACCCCAAAATATGTGAGGAAACAAAGGGTGATTGTCCTGAGCAGTGCCTCTCTGGGGCCCACCTGACAGGTGGAGAATTGCATGTGGCCAGAAGCTCCTTTGCCCGCTGCATGGATGGTTGTTACCAGCCAGTGGAAAGTCCCGTTTCACTCTTTTAAACAAGTGAAAGTGGAGGCTGCAGATGCCTCCTCGCCCCCCTGCCCTGGCCTCTGTGACTTCCGTTTCTACTGGTTTTTCCTTACTGCATACCAGCCACACCAGCCTTCTGCTATTCCTCGGATACCCCAGATTTTTTTTTAATTAGAAACGATATATATTGTTTCCTGTTAAAATAGGGCACTCTTATGAGAAACAAATGTGCAAAAAGAACATTCCTGTGTTTTCTCACTTATCCCAGCAGACCTGGACTGTTGATTCCAAACCTTCCTCACTCTGTACAGGGGAAGGCTCTCCACCTACTCCCAGGAAATTAGGCTACTCTAGTTTTAACTTTGATTACTCGCATGCATGAAAAACATCAAAACCCAACTGTTAACAGGCTACCTGTCCCTAGGCACACAGGCCCAGTCCACTTGGATAGACAGACAGATGTGAGCCTCAAGTCCACAACCCCCTGTGCAGGCCAGGATTAGAGGTACCCTGGTAGTCAAGTGGGTGCTGCTGGCTAGGGATCGAAGAAGACCCCAGCTCCTGGTCAGCTGGCTGAAAACATGCAGCCTCCAGTGAGAGGCTGAGATCCCTCCTTTTTTTTTTTTTTTAATAACTTTTATGTATTTATTTATTTTTGGCTGTGTTGGGTCTTTGTTGCTGTGCATGGGCTTTCTCTAGTTGCGGCGAGTGGGGGCTACTCTTTGTTGTGGTGCGTGGGCTTCTCATTTTGGTGGCTTCTCTTGTTGCGGAGCATAGGCTCTAGGCGTGTGGGCTTCAGTAGTTGTGGCACGCGGGCTCAGGAGTTGTAGCTCATGGGCTCTAGAGCGCAGGCTCAGTAGTTGTGGTGCACGGGCTTAGTTGCTCCGCGGCATGTGGGATCTTCCTGGAACAGGACTTGAACCCGTGTCCCCTGCATTGGCAGGCGGATTCTTAACCACTGTGCCACCAGGGAAGCCCTGAAGTCCCTTCTTAGCAAGGAATATATGGGTGAAGTAGGGCACCCATCTGGCCACAAAAGGTATCTGGTCTAGAAGCTCCGTAAATTCTCTTGTGATCCCTTAAACCGACAAAAGCGAATTCAAGTTTGAAAATGGCACATCAAGTTATACGAAGTAGAGAATGTCATTAAGGCAAGGGTCTCATCATGTCCTCACACAGACTCTGATCCCCCCCTCCCCCTCAGGACCACTGCTCCTTGCAGGCAACAGCTTCCAGCGTCCAGAAGCCTTGAGCAGCCTTCAGCATAACAAGTTGGGGGTGGCCCAACCCCACATTCTCAAGGCTTGCTCCCTTCCTGTAAATGTAACATTCTAGGTGTTCCCTCTGTGATCACCCTATCTAAATGTCTCTGCCCTTCTAACACATACACACACATACGCACACACATGCACACATTCCTTACCCCCTTCCCTGGTTTGGCTTTCTCCTGAGAATGTCTGTCTTGTAACATACTATGTATCTTTCCTTTTTATTTGCCTTATGATCCCCCCATTTCCCAACAAGAAGTATACTTGTGTTTTTGTCTCATTGCTACACACTTAGTATTTAGAACAATGCCCAGGGAGTGATTAATAAGTCCTCACTAAACATCTGTTGACTGCCAGAGTGCAGGGATCCCAGGAACTTTGCTTTCCTTCCCATCTGAAGTATGGTAGTATGCTGTTTACTCACTGGCCATGCAGATGCTTAAAAGAAGATGCTCTAAAGCCATGCTTATCGATCCCCTGAGGAGTTTGAGCTGCCCCAGCCCAGTCCCAATCCAGTGCTGGTGATGGTGACCTCAGTGGTAAATGATGCACCAGGGATTCTGGAGAAATGAGGACCTAGAGACTCACTCCTTGCAAATCCTGGTCAGATCTGTTTTAGGGTGTCTGGCTGAAAACCCTGGGAAGAGATTGGCTAACGTGTGCTAAAGGGAATCTGCTAGGTGGGCATGGAAGCAGAAGACCAAGAAAGGCTGGAGGGTCTCACCAGGAAAGGACACAGGGAGGGAGAGCGACCGACAAGCAGGGCTGATCTCCCTTGGCCTCCCCCGCCTTCAGTCTGCGCCTCGCCCGCTGCCTCACCCGATGAAGCTCTGAGGAGCTGCTGGTTGACCAAGCTCAGCTCACAGGCCACTGGGGCCTGTCCTGGAACAGGGAAAGAAAAGAGAAATATAGTGCCTGCCACATGTGTGATTTTAAATTGTCTAGTGCCACATTTAAAGAAGTACAAAGAAATGTGAGAAATTAATTTTAACAATATATTTTATTTAACCTAATATATCCAAATATTATCATTTCAACACGTAATCAATATAAAAAATCACCAGTAAGATATTTTGGATATCTTTGGGGGCACTTTCCCCCCCAAAATCCAGAGTATATTTTACATTTACAACACATCTCAATTTGGAAGCTAACTTTTCAATGGAAATACTTGAACTGTAAAAAGTTAACTGTCTGTGGGTTTCATATAATTTATAGTTGAAAAAGTAGATCCACATACTTGAATTGTTCCAAACACATTTATAACTTTTCAAAAACTGAATTGAGCATCAGTTTTTAAACTTGAAGAAATTAATTTAAATGAAATTAAAAATTTAGTTTCTCAGATACATTTCAAGTGTCCAGCAGTCACACGTGGCCAGTGGCTACTGTCCTGGCCAGGAGGTTCCTGAGACACCGACCCGCCAATCACACTCAGTGCAGGAAAGGCCTTGAGGCATTAGATATGGAGAACAGATGCTGAGCAGCCAAAACCACTGTTTACTACTGTAGCTAAGGGAAGGTAGTGTTTTTATATCTTCTATGCTTTTGTCTGGTGCAGGAAAAAGTTAACTCCAGTGCATTTCCTGTATTTCGAAAAAAACAAACAAACAAAACAAACTCAAATGACAGGAACTGCTAAGCATCTCTAGTTTACCAAGGGTCCTGTGGTAAACAATTCCTGAAGATCATGTGAGGGAAAATTGCTGTTTGTTGAGGGTAGTTGGGGTTTCCAAGTAGGAAAAAGGCTTGGCTCTAATACACGGAAATAGAAGGGTGTAAACTCAGTCTCTTGAGATCACACAGTTGATTTGTGAGCAGAGTCCTCCCCACTTGGTGGAAATTAATGATGATCTTGTCATGGGAAATGGAGACAATACTTTTTATAAAATTCAAGCTGTGATCATCAATTATTCTCTCCCAACCCATCCTCTGCAAATTGTTTATGATGAGGTTTTTGGCTTGAGGGAAGATCGCTCCCAAATGGATTACTTGCTGCATTTCATTCCATTTAGTCCATCACAACTCCTGTTATCTGTCTCCAAGATGCCAAACAAACTTTCTACTACTCAGGGACTAAGCCATGAATGCAGCTGGAGGGACGGCCCACTCATCAGGTGTGGATGTTCAGTGCCTACAAGGGCAGGCTCCCTTCTCCCAGTGCTGAGAGCACACAAGCCTCCATTCACAGCCAGCTCTCACAGGTGACCTCAGGCCAGACCCACCCAGACCTATGGACCCTGGCGGTCTCTCTGACCATTTTGCCTGAAGTTAGATTTAAATTCCAAATCCATTTGAAACCTCTTTGCAAGAAGTCTCCTGCCAACCCATCAAGACAGCTGGACCAAATCCCAAAGGAGTAAATAATTTGACAGGCAAGCGCATAATATGTTGCGACCCTCACGTACTTAGTTAATGATTTTATTTGTTCTTTTTTAACCTCTCTTTTGCTGACAAAGTTTGAAAAGCCATCCAGAAGAAAAGAGAGGCAGAAGCCACCAGTCACAGAAGCTTTGCCATTTGCTCCAAGTGGAGCATGAGTGCTGAGGGAATTAAAATAGTTCCTTCCTATTCAGCGTTGCTGCCTCATGATTCCTTAAAGTATTAAATCAAAAGGACTTTGTATTTATATCTAGATGAAGCAACACATTAGACCAACTGGAATTGAGAGAACACCAGATTAACTTTAGAGCCGAGGCAGAGAACACCCTCGTCCCAGGCAATTCCCCCAGTCCTTCCTGAGTGCCCGTGGGGATGCACTTGCCCACAGACCCATGTTGTCCTTGCCCTCAGGAGGTCTTTCAGCCAGCTGACAACTCCCTTAACCTAAAAATCCCACCCATATCTACAAGAAAATGCCAGGTTTTCATCAATCACAATCTTGAGAAAATAAACTGGTACTTACGTGGAAAACGTTGGAAAATATTTTTAGAATTTCTAAGATCCCATTTCCACTGTAGAAAGTTGAGGACAGTGCACAAGATGAGTCTGAAGCAACTTCAGCTGAAGGACCTAGAAGCAGGAAGCAAAAGAGGATCACAGGTGGGATTTCTCCTCATTTGGGACCTCTAGTCCCAGCCCCAAACCTCAGGGGATCAGATTCTGAGCAGCTGGCACTGTTGAAAATATTGGGTTGGCCAAAAAGTTCGTTTGGTTTTTTTCTGTAACATCTTATGGAAAAAACCCAAAAAACCTTTTTGGCCAACCCAATACCTAGATGTCAGAGGAGACCGCCCTGGAACAGGAATTTGTAATTTTGTAAACAGCCCACGCAGCACTGGCTCAGACCCAGCCCGGGGCTCTATTAATGCCAATTGGCAAAAGTTGCTGTTTGCTGTTACCATCAATTTTATACCACATGAATTTGGGTTTTTTTAATTGTGAAAAATGGATTTATACAAGCACAGTTCAATTCATTCACCAAGTACTCATTGAATGCTTGTTATGTTCTAGATATAATACTAAATTCTGGGGGATATAAGATGGACAAGACAGACATAATCCCGGCACACACAAAACTTACTTCTTATGGGGAGATGGTCAAGTAAATACAATGATTTTATTAGTGGAGTCCATGATATCAGGGGGTCACTGGAGGTTCCCAGACCTTAAGAACAAGAGGTGTGGGAGAAATGTTCTGGGTGGAACAGAACATACGGGAAGGTTTGGGGGAAAAGGCTGGCAAGCTCTAGAAACTGAGAAGTTCACTATTTTTGGAATGATACAGAGAAAGTAGGAGAGAGGATGCCAGAGAGAGAAGGAGTTGGAGTATGAAGGGCTGCAGGGCCAAAGACGAGCCACTGGACTTGGTCCTGAGAGCAGTGAGGAGTCACGGAAGGGCATTGAACATGGGATCAAAAAGGTCATACCTGGTTTTAGAACTGTTGCTCCATGAAAAATGTACTGGACTCAGACCATGTTAGAAGTCAGACACCAGGTAGGATCCTGTTGCCCTGAACCAAGGCAACTTGTTGGAAGGGTTCACAATGGGGAGACAGACTGGATATAGACCCTAGAGATATTTAAGGTGTAGAAGAAACAAAACGCAGTTAATTGAAAGCGACATGGTGAGAAAGAGGATGAAATCAAGGACGATGTTCATGGCTTGGTGTGGCAACTGGCTAGGATTGAATGTTCACTCTTTTATTTAATGGATTTTATAAGTTTTATTTTTCACTTTAAACGTTTGATGTAGCTGGGATATACATGCATGTAAGTAAATGAGGTAGGGCCACTCTGTGGATCATTTCTTATACGGGGGTGGAGGGGAGGGTATCTATATGAGGGCTAGCCAGTTGCTTGATTAATCCATTTCTCCTCTCTCACCCCCCCACACACATGTCTAGTGGAAAGGCCATCTTTACCACATGCTGTCTATCATGTACTTGGACTGAGAGTTTGTTTGCTTCTGTTGACCTTTTGTTTGCAGTGCCTATGCCACACAGTTTTAATTTTCTGTAGCTTTTTAATATATTTTAAAATCTGGTTGAGCAATTCGTTATCCAATTTCTTTCTTGTAGTTCTATAGTATTCTCACAAGTGAGCCATAAAATCATTTTGTTGGGATTTTGACTGAGATTGCATTGAGTTTACTTTAGGGACAACTGACACCTCTACAATATCGAATCATCCTCCCCAGGAATAAGACCTATTCCTACCTATTCCATAATTCCTCTATGTCCCTCAGTAGAGGGCTAGTCTTCATAGAAATCTTGCACATTTCATGTTAAAGTTATTCCTAAATATCTTGTTCCTTTAGTTGTTGTGGATAATATTTTTTCTATTGTATTTCCCACACTGTTTGAATGTACAAAATCTGCTTTTTTACCTTTTTAAAAAATTGAAGTATAGTTGATTTACAGTGTTGTGTTAGTTTCTGCTGTACAGCAAAGTGACTCAGTTATACATATATATATTCTATTTTCATATTCTTTTCCATTAGTTTATTATAAGATATTGAATATAGTTCCCTGTGCTTTACAGTAGGTCCTTGTTGATTATCTATTTTATAGATAGTAGTGTGTATAAGTTAATCCCAAATTTCTAATTTATACTTCCCCTGCCCCTTTCCCCCTCAGTAACTATAAGTTTGTTTTCTGTTTGTGAGTCTATTTCTGTTTTGCAAATAAGTTCATTTGTATCATATTTTAGATTCCATATATGTGATATTTTTATTTGTAAATAAGTTCATTTGTATCATATTTATTTATTTTAAGATTTTATTTTGATGTGAACCATTTGTAAAGTCTTTATTGAATTTCTTACAATACTGCTTCTGTTTTATGTTTTTGGGTTTTTTTTTTTTTGGCTGTGAGGCATGTGGGATCTTAGCTCCCTGAGCAGGGATGGAACCCACACCCCCTGCCCAAATTGGAAGGCAAAGTCATAACCACTGGACCACTAGGGAAGTCCCTATCATATTTTAGGTTCCACATATAAGTGATATCACTTAGTGTGATAATCTCTAGGTCCAGCCATGTTGCTGCAAATGGCACTATTTCATTCTTCTCTATGGCTGAGTAGTATGCCATTGTAGGTATAGATATGTACCACATCTGCTTTATCCATTCACCTGTAGATGGACATTTAGGTTGCTTCTATGTCTTGGCTATTGTAAATAGTGCTGCTATGAACATTGGGGTGCATGTATCATTTTGAATTAGAGTTTTATCCAAATATATGCCTAGGAGTGGGACTGCCATATTGTATGGTAGCTCCATTTTTTAGTTTTTTAAGGAATCTCCATACAATTCTCCACAGTGGCTGCACCAATTCACATTCCCACCAACAGTGCAAGAGGGTTCCCTTTTCTCCACACCCTCTCCAGCATGTATTGTTTATAGACTTTTTGATGATGGCCATTCTGACCAGTGTGAGGTGGTACCTCATTGTAGTTTTGATTTGCAATTCTCTAACAATTATCAATGTGGAGCATCTTTTCAAGTGTCTGTTGGCCATCTGTATGTCTTCTTTGGAGAAATGTCTATTTAGGTCTTCTGCCCATTTCTTGATTGGGTCATTTGTTTCTTTGATATTGAGTTGTATGAGCTGTTTTTATATTTTGGAAATTAATCCCTTGTTGGTTGCATCATTTGCAAATATTTTCTCCCAGTCTATAGGTTGTCTTTTCATTTTGTTTATGGTTTCCTTTGCTGTTCAAAAGCTTATAACTTTAAGTTCCATTTGTTTATTTTTGCTTTTATTTCTATTGCCTTAGGAGACTGACCTAAGAAAACATTGGTACAATTTATGTCAGATAATGTTTTGCCTATGAGTTTTATGGTGACATGTCGTATATTTAAGTCTTTCTAGGAGTTTTATGGTGACATGTCGTAAGCCATTTTGAGTTTATTTTTTTGTATGATGTGAGGGAGTGTTCTAACTTCATTGATTTACATAAGACTGTCCAGCTTTCCCAATACCACTTGCTGAAGAGACTGTCTTTTCTCAATTGTACAGTCTTGTCTCCTTTGTCTAAGATTGATTGACAGTAGGTGTGTGGGTTTATTTCTGGGGCTCTCTAGTCTGTTCCATTGATTCATATGTCTGTTTTTTTCCCAATACCACATTGTTTTGATTACTGTAGCTTTGTAACTGTCTGAAGTCTGAGAGTGTTTTGCCTTCAGCTTTGTTCATTTTCCTCAGGGTTGCTTTGCCAATTCTGGGTCTTTCGTGGTTCCATATAAATTTTAGGATTATTTGTTCTAGTTCTGTGAAAAATGTCCTGGGTAATTTGATAGGGATTGCATTAAATCTGCAGATTGCATCTGTAGTATGGCCATTTTAACAATATTAATTCTTCCAGTCCAAGAGCATGGGATATCTTTCCATGCTTTCCATAAAAAAGCAGCTTTTTAAAAGTTTTGGTTTTACTGATTTTTAATTTCCCTTTAATATGTATTGAGTTGTTAATTTCGTTTTTATTTTTAATCAAAGGTGTACATGTCTGAGTTCAACAGTCAAATCACTGTTCAAAGCTAGTCATGAAAACATCAGTGGTTCCTCCTTCCCCCCCTTCCAACATGCTAACTTCCTATTCCCGTAGGCAAACACTTTAAAACTTTTAAGCTAATTGATAAACATGGCTATCTACTTCTAAATAATGCAAGTATGCTACTACTCATCTCCCAGTTTTTATTTTGAAAAATTTCAAACCTTCAGAAAAGTTGCAGGAAGAGTAAAATGAACAGCCAAATATCCTTATCTAGATCTACATTCCTTTCTCTTTCTCTCCCCCTCTCTCTCCCTCTCTCTGTGCTATTTGACAGTTAGTTGCAGACATCATGTCATTTATCCATAAACAATGACTACACTTGGGGAATTTGATCTGGATAAAATACTATTATTCATATATAGTCTGGTATATTGCTAATCCTTGATTTTTTTCTAGTTTAGCCATTATTCAGTTGTCTTTCATCTTCTCCCCTACCAAACTTACACTCCCTCACACATCCTTCCTGCATTTCCATTCTCCCAATATAATCATGGTGGCATTATAATTATGTGAGTACCAGTCAGAATCTTACAGGTCATATGTACAATGTAATTTTGCTGTCCAATTCTTTTAAACTTTTCCTCAGGTACATCAACCTCCTTCCTCTTACAATGTTCAAACACGTAGGTTTTCTATCAGTTTCATCTTCTTGAAGAATTTGTTCCCTGAGCCTCTGGTCTGCTCTGGCCTGTTCCAGTCTGGTCATGCTCTAAGTCAGCTGCAAGCTGTTGCCTTACTTTAGGATCTCTTTTCACCACCATTTGGAGAATCCCACCTTGCTTTCTTGGCTACCCAACTTTGGTGGAAAACATCCTTCAGGAGCTTCTTACAAAACATTCATGGGAGGTAAATCTGAGACCCTGTGTATTTGGAAATGTCTTAATTTCCCCCCCTTCATTTAATTGGCAGTGTGACTGGATCTAGAATCCTAGGCTGGGAAATCATTTTCCTTTAGGCTTTTGAAGGCATCACCTCCTTGTCTTCTAACATTCAGTGTTATTGAGAAATCCAGGCTATTCTGATTCTTGTTCCTTTCTGAGAAATGTTCTCCCCTTCTCCTGCCACACCCTGGAAGCTTATAGGAAATTCATGTTTCCATATTGTAAAATTTCACAATGACATGAATGTGTCAGGGTTTATTTTCATCCACTGGGCTGGGCACTGGGAAAGTTTGACTTTTTGATTTTGTTCTCTGCTCATTTTAGTTAGCTCAGGATGCTATAACAAAATACCATATACTGAGTGGCTTAAACATACTTTATTTCTCACAGTTATGTAAGCTGGAAGTCCAAGATCAAGGCACGGACAGATTCAGCATCTGTTGAGGGCTGTTTCTGGTTTCCAAATGCTGCATTCTCACTATGTTTTCAGTTGGCAGAAAAATCTTGAAAGAGCTCTCTGGGGTCCCTTTTATAACAGCACTAATCCCATTCATGAGGGTTCCACCCTAATTCCATCATCTTGAAGATTAGGATTTCAACATAAGAATTTGGCGGGGGCGGGGGGGGGGGGGCAGGGAACACATAGATTCAGTCCATAACATCTACTTTAAAAAACTAGTATCTGTTCCTGGATCTAGATTTTTTGGATAACGGGCCTCCTGGGCTGGGCCTCTTGCTTAACTTTTATTCCTGTTTTTCTATCTCCATCTTTTTACTCCGCTTCTTAAGGAAATTTCCTCAACTTTATCTCTCAATGTCAACTTTGTCTCTCATGGTTTTTCATTTCTGCTATTTTAATTTTTTAAAATGTACAAGACCTGGTTTTAATTCTCTGAATAAAAGTATTTTTTAAGTGGCATCCTGCTGTATTGTGGATGCAATGTTTATCTCTGAGGGGTATTAACTAACAACAGCTTACTTTTCCAATGTTTTCTTCTTCCTTCTTTGTTTTCTCCAAATTGCCTTTTTTCCCCCTGTTTTGGCCTCTTCCATGCTTCTACATTCCTGCCTGGAGGTGTGCATTTGTCAGTATTCAATGTAATAAGGTCTGAATGCAAAGGTTTTCTACCATGCCAAGCTGTTCTAGGACAGTCCTGGTCACATGAAGAGTGTGGTATCATCCAGCTCTGAGCAAATGATAAAGTTTTCTGCTCTAAACTCAAGGGGTGCATAAATACCCTGAACTCATCTTGCTTGTTTTAGAGCTAACAAGATTGTCTCTGGCCAATTCTTGCATTTAAAGCCAGAGGATATGCTCCATTTCTTGTCTTGGAATGCTGGGGCTGTTTGGAGTCCTGTACAATATTAGTGTGTTAAGGGTGGGGTTTGAGCTTAAGTATCTAAATTTAGGCACAACCAAATATTTGTAGAATTACTTCCATATGACCTTTTTTTCTGAAGATAAATGACTCATTTCTTCAAGGACTCAAGCCACACAACTTCATAAGCCTTTCCCTGAAATAAAGAGATTGAGGACATGGGGTTCCTCTTCTCCTGCTCACAGACATTGCCACACTTGACAGGGGCCAGGGAATGAGGCAAATATTCCCTCACAGATATTGAATTTTATTATATGCCATTGGAGAGTAACTGAAAATTGTCAAAAATTTATACACAGTAATCACATAACCTTGTTTTTGTTTTTGCGGTATGTGGGTCTCTCACTGTTGTGGCCTCTCCCGTTGCGGAGCACAGGCTCCGGAGGTGCAGGCTTAGCGGCCATGGCTCACGGGCCCAGGCGCTCCGTGGCATGTGGGATTTTCCCAGACCAGGGCACGAACCCGTGTCCCCTGCAATGGCAGGTGGACTCTCAACCACTGTGCCACCAGAGAAGCCCCACATAACCTTGTTATGAAAGCCATACACCTTTTCAGTGTTGGAAAATATAGGCATACGGGACTTCCCTGGTGATCCAGTGATAAAGAATCCGTCTTCCAATGCAGGGGACACAGGTTCGATCCCTGGTCAGGGAACTAAGATCCCATATGCCATGCGGCAACTAAGCCCAGGTGCCACAACTACTGAGCTCTCACGCCTCAACTAGAGAGCCTGTGTGACGCAAACTACAGAGCCCTTGCGCCCTGGAACCCACACACCACAACTAGAGAGAGAAAACCCGTGTACCACAACTAGAAAGAAGCCCATGCGCCACAATGAAAGATTCCGTGTGCCACAACTGACCCGACGCAGCCAAAAATAAATAAATTAAATAAGTAAGAAAAGAAATCTTTAAAAATATATAGGCATAAACATTAATTCTTTGTATGTATAACTGAGACTTTCCATTAACAGTTCTGAGGCCTTTATCTGCTCTTACAAAGTCATTTCCCTAAACTGGGGCTTTGTAAAATGATGGAAATGTACACATTTTCTTTTGTAAGCCATATAGAAAAACAAACTTTTTAAACCGGCCACCCTATGTCCTGTATTCGTGGGGATCTGGAGCCCACAGTAACCCAGCCTCACCTTTTACTCCCTGAATTTGGAAGTTATGGATGGTCCAGATGTGAAGTTCTTTGCTCTAAATGCTAGATGATATATTAAACAACGTATGCAGTAAACACTAGCAATAGGAAAGTGCTGATGAGCAGGATAGAGTCCTGGGTTCCCATGGTGGAGGATAGAAAGAGTCTGTTTCATGATAAGTCCAGTTATTTGTGAGACAACAGTATCAAAATTCTTAGAAGTCATCTAGCACTGGGGTTAGAGAGGGACTGAGTTCTCTTATATAAAATATGTGCCTTTATACATTTTTGCATAGACTGCTTATCTTTTTTGTTTTCTTTTTAAAATTTTATTTAATATTTATCTTTATTTATTTATTTGGTTGCACCAGGTCTTAGTTGCGGCTCGCCAGTTGCTTAGTTGTGGCATGCGAACTCTTAGGTGCAGCATGCATGTGGGATATAGTTCCCTGACCAGTGATCGAACCTGGGCCCCCTGCATTGGGAGTGCAGTCTTAACCACTGGGCCACCAGGGAAGTTCCGGCTCATATTATCTTTTATGAGATTCTTAACAGTGAAATATTACCTGACCAGACCAACCTAGGCATTTTATTTTATTATTATTATTTTTTCAACCTAGGCATTTTAGAGAAGAAATCTATGCCCAAGATCAGAATCCCAAGCAGGGCAGATTCTACCTGTTAAGGTAGTGTTTTCTCCCCCTTCACCACCTCACCGTCTAGGAGGCTGGCACTGTCTAGGACGTGTTAGGTGTTTGTGTTGATTATCTCTGATCTACAGAACAGAGGGAGGTGTTAATGAGCCCCATTTGAAGACGAGAGGTCACACAGTGAGGGCCAGAACCGCAGCCTGGATGGCCCCAACTCCAGGGCCTATGCTGGTTCCAGGACAAATTGCTGCCTCTCTCTTGCTCTCAATTAAACAGACTGGGTGAGGCAAGACCACAGGGAGACACAGAATTCAACCCAAAGTCCACACAACCACTTGGGGTTGATGTGAATGAGGATGGACTACTTGGGATGAACACCTAGGTCCTTGGGCATCCATTAGTGATTCTGATATAATCTGGATACTCAAAATTTAACACATTAAAAAATCAACAAAACAGGAAACACACATTTGGTCCTAGGAGCCAACCAGTTACCTACTTCTAACCCAGTGCCCATTCCAAACTTCAGTGTGTGCTGTAGACCAGCCTTGGAGGTTTGCCTTCCCAACTTCCAGACAGGCTATCAGTTCTTTACAAAGGTACTGAAGCTGAATTTATACTAAGTGCAACCAATGCTCAGGTGGCTCTGGTTCTGATCAGCTCTTGTCCTGCTAATCTATGAGCAAACTCTCCTCTCCCTTATGCTACTGGTCCTCCAGCCAGCACCAGTGTATCAGTCAGCTCAGGCTGCCATAACAAAATACCAGACTTGGTGGCTAAACAACAGACATTTATTTCTCACAGTTCTGGAGGCTGGGGAATCTGAGATCAAGGTTCTGGCAAGGTAGGTTTCATCTGAGGCCTCTCTTTTTGGCTTATAAGCAGCTGCCATCTCAGTGTATGCTCTCATGACTTTTTTCTGTGCACACAAGGAGAGAGAGAGCAAGCTCTCTGGTGTCTCTTCTAATAAGGGCACTAACCCCATCATGAGGGCTGCACCCTCGTGACCTCATCTAACCCTAAACACCTGCCAAAGCCCTTACTTCCAGAGACACTGGGGGTTAGGAATTCAACATATGAGTTTGTGGGGGCGGGGCACAAATATTGTCCATAATGACAGCTTTGCTGAAGTCTTGTCCTTTTCCCTCTCTTCATGAAAGCAGCAGGAGTGCACCTGATGGTGAAACTACCCCATACTGCAACAGCAGTTCAGTCATTTAAAAATACAACTGACTTAATTAACTCATTAGACAGAAAGCACATTCATCCAACTCTGTGTAACCCCTATTTTCGATCTCATTTCAAGAGGACTGAATACCTTTGGGTCAAATCTAATCTGCAGATACTTTTGTATGGCCCACTTGGTTTTAAAAACTTTGAATGGGTTGCCCATGTTTTAAAAGCCAACTTCACATGGAAATCCAGACTTGATACTATTTCCTGAGCATGGGAGCATTTAGCACACTGCGACTGCTCTTCCCCCAGAAGGTCCCAGTGGAGCCAAGCAGAGGCTGCTCTCCAATGGGCACAGCTGCCATCCCTGTGCACCCACCCACCGGACCTTTGCAGGTCAAGGTTTTAGCTCTGGTCTCTTCATAGTGGAATGGAAACTGGAGGCTGGTTGCTGTTGTCCAGGCATCCCTGCCTGCTAGAAATCAGCCTTCCAAGGAATTCTGTATTCTCTAGCTTTTTCTAATCCACCAACTCCAAACTCTGAATTCTACATTTCATTTTATAGTGAGACTCATTTGACTGTGTAAACAGTCTGTGTTTTAGTTTTAGTACAGAACTCTTCAATCAACTCAGTTGTTAAGCGTCCTCAGTTTGGGAGTAAATTTAAATCATTCTCTGGGTCTTGCCTCTTGGACCTTATCTGATGGTACACAGGCAACAGCTTAAGGGAAAAGATGTTTTAGTGTGTAGGAAACAGATGGTTTTGCTGACCAAAAATTATGGAATCTCTGATTTTGGAGCCAAGATAATGACTTTTTAGTTAGTGATTACATAACAACATGACTATTTTAAAAACTAACAAAAAATTACAAATCACTTTATGTTGACCTAAAGTGTCCTTGGAATTTGTTTTACCCTATTCCTGATCCCAAGTATGAAGACGATGAGAAAAATTGCTATTGATACAACAGCTCACCATTATTATCACTCTTCTTAGGCCTCACAGTTCCCAACACCCTCTCACAGCCGTATTTAATCCTCACAACAGCCCTGGGAAGGATGGGTTAAGAATGATCATTATTTTATAGATAAGGGAACAAATGCAAGGGAGCCTTTGCATTCCTTGCTCACAGCCCCTCTGGCCACTAAAGGGAAGTGCTTATACCATATAGGGGGCCATGCATTCCAAGCAGGTAGTTAAATTTCTAGTCAACAGTTTGCCAGAAGCAGACTGAGTTTATCTGCAATACTTTTTGCAAATTGCTCTTCCCCAAATCCTAGTAAAGTTTAGGCATTTAGAGACATTTCATCACATAACAGACAATATGCCTTAGGAAAGGGATCACAGAATTTCTGGACTGAAAAGGGTTCTGGAGCTGATTATCTAGTGACAATCCTCGGGCTTACATGACTTCCAAGAGTGGTCTCTTGCCCGTTTCCCGTGTTCGTCCCCTGCGTTGCTCCTTAGATGGGCTGTGTGTTACTAGTGTCTTTCAGTTTTGCCACCTCTCACCACCCTCCCCCACCAACAAACACACCAAATTGATCTCAGCTCACTGCTATTTTAAAACACAGCTCTCATTCCTGAACCACATCTGGGCCTGCATGCCGATGCCTCAGCTTGGCACTCAGGACACTGCCCAACTGGCCCCTCCCTAGGCCTCAGGTTCGGTTCTCTCTGGACCGCTATATGCCACCCACACCATACCACCCCACCCCTCCAGATATCCTATACTTACTTTCCTGTTACCCTGCTCATGCTGTCTCACTTTTCTCTCTCAGGGCAAATTTCCCCACGCATAAATCTCAGATAAAACCTCCACTCCAAAAGAGGACAGAGGACCAAGCTGAATTACACCACGACTGTGTGATCAGCAACTTCCAACTGTAGGAAAACCAACAAGTCAAATGGCCACAGGGACTTTGACAGACAAGTGGTGGGGAAAAGAAAGGGATGGAGGGGCAGCCAGATTGAAAGAGACTCAAAGACACATTTAAAAAAGAAAAAAAGCAAGACCAAACTCTGGTGTCTAGCAATGTACATGTGGGTGATGAACTACGAAGTCACACAAGGAAGTGTTGGACAAGTGGTCACTTTTGAAGGGAAGGGCTATGATTCTGATGAGGGCACATGTTGGGGCTTCTGGAGAGGCTGGCAAAGTTCTTGACCTGCCTGGGAGGTCAAGAGTGATTCACTAATTTGTTCAGTGAGATTTTCTATACCTGTTTTAGTTTACAATAAAAAATGTTTAAAAATGAAAAACAGGGGCTTCCCTGGTGGTCCAGTGGTTAAGACTCGGTGCTTCCACTGCACGGGGCATGGGTTTGATCCCTGGTCGGGGAAGTTCCACATGCCGTGA